>NW_028295800.1:3600000-4200000 GCF_964341445.2 Mesoplodon mirus | reverse complement strand
CTCATCACAATTCTCCAGGAACTTTTCATCACAGTGCTCCATTCCCTTGTCATCACAATGCTCCATGACCCCTGTCCTCACAATACTTCCTGAACATTTTCAGTCCAATTCTCCAGGAACTTCTCATCACAATGCTTCATGATCCCTATCATCACAATGCTCCAGGACCACTGTCATCACAACGCTCCATGACCCCTGACAACACAGTGATCCGGGACTCTTGTCATCACAGTGCTCCATTCCCTAGTCATCACAATGCTCCATGAACATTTTCAGCCCAATGCTCCATAACCGTTGTCATCACAATGATCCATGACCTTGTCATCCCAATGCTCCATGACCCCTGTAATCACAATGATCCGTGATGCTTCTCATCACAGTGCTCTATGACCCTTATCATCACAATGCTCCATGCCTGTGTCAGCAAAATGCTACATGACCTTGTCATCAAAATGCTGCATTTGCTTGTCATCACAATACTCCCTTACCATTGTCATCACAATCCTCCATGAATCTTGGGATCACATTGCTTCATGCCCTTGTCATCCCAATGCTCCATGCTCCTTGAAAACAAAATGATCCATGACTTCTATCATCACAATGCTCCAAACCCTTGTTATCACAAAGTTCCATAACACTTGTCATCACAACGCTCCATGATGCCTGTCACCACAATACTCCATGTCCTTTTCGTCAAAATGCTCCATGATCTTTTTCATCACAATTCTCAATACACTTGTCATCACAATGTTCCCTGACACTTGTCATCAGAATGCTCCTTGAAACCTGTCAGGAAATGGCTTCATGCCTTTTTCATCACAATGCTCCATGCCCTTTTCATCACAATGCTCCATGCCATTGTCGTCACAATACTCCACAAGCTTGTCATCAGAATGCTCCATGACACTTGTCATCACAATGCTCCATGGCCACTGTCATCACAATGCTCCATACCCCTTGTCATTACTGTGCTCCATGACGCTCGTCATCACAATTATCCATGGTCTTCTCATCACAATGCTCTACGCCCTTGTCATCAAAATGCTCCATGACCCTTGTCATCACTATGCTCCATGGCCACTGTCATCACAATGCTCCATTCCCCTTGTCATCACAATGCTCCATGCCCTGGTCATCACAATGCTCCATGTCCCCTGTCATCACAATTCTCCTCGTTCTTGGCACCACTATGCTCCATGACAGTTCTCATCACCGTGTTACATGATTTGTCATCACAATTCTCTATGCACTTGTCATCGCAATGCTCCATGACCCCTGTCATAGGAAGCTCCATGTTCTTCTCATCACAATGCTTCATGAACTTGTCATCAAAATGCTCAATGGCCCTTGTCATCACAATGCTCCATCCCTTGTCATCACAATGCTCCATGTCCCTTGTCATCACAATGCTCCAAGCCCTTGTCATCAAAATGCTCCATTACATTTGTCATCACAATCCTCCATGACACTTGGCATCACAGTGTTCCATTCCATTGTCATCGCAATGGACCATGACTTATGTCATCACAGTTCTCCCTGAGACCTGTCTTCAAAATACTCCATGACCTTCTCATCACAGTGCTCCATGCCTTGTCATCACATTACACCATGCTCACTGTCATCACAATAATCCATGAAACATGTCAGGCCAATGCTCCATGCCCCTGTCATCACAATGATCATTGCCTTTTCATCACAATGCTCTATGAACCCTGTCATCACAATGCTCCATGACTCCAGTCATCACAATGCTTCATGACCTTTGTCATCACAATGGTCCATGCCCTCGTCATCACAAGGCTCTGTGACCTTTGTCACCAAAATGCTCCATGAAATTTTCATCACAATGCTCGTTGACCCTTCTCATCACAATGCTCCATGCCTTTGTCAGCACAGGGCTCCATGACCCATGTCATTACAATGCGCCATGTGCTTGTCATAACAATGCTCCACAACCTTGTCATCACAATGCTCCATAAAACTTGTCATCACAATGCTCCATGCACTTCTTATCAAAATGCTCTCTCACGAATGATATCAAAATGTTCCCTCACTAGTCATCACAATACACCCACTCCCCTGTCATCACAATGGTCCACAACACCGTCATGAAAATATTCCATGACTCCTGACATCACAATGTTCCATAACCCCTGTCATCAAAATGTTCCATGACACTTTTCATCAAATTGCTCCATGACCCTGTCATCACAATGCTCCCTGCCCTTCACAAGAGAATTCACCACACCCTTGTCATCAAAATGCTCCATGACCTTTGTCATCACAAAACTCCATGATCCTTGGCATCACAATGCTTCATGCCATTTTCATCACAATGCTCCAAAAACCTCTCATCACATCGTTCCAAGCCCTTGTCTTCACAGTATCCATGATGCTTTTCATCACAATGCTCGATGCCATTCTTCTCACAATGCTCCATGCGCTTGTCATTACAGTCCTCCATGAACCATGTATCACAGTGTTCCGTGCCATTGTTATCACAATGCTCCTTGCCCCCTCTCATCACAATAATCCATGAAACATCTCAGACCAATATTCCATGCCCTTTTCATCACAGTGATCCAAGACTCTTCTAATTATAATGCTCCATGCCCCTTTTCATCTCAATGCTCCATGAATGCTGTCATCACAATGCACCAATGCACATCATCATAATGCTTCATGCTATTGTCATCACAATGAAATCAAAATGCTCTATGACCTCTGTCATCACAATGCTCCAAATCCTTGTGATGACAGTATTCCCTAACACTTATCATCACAGCTCCCCATAACGCTCGTCATCACAATTATCCATGGTCTTCTAATCACAATGCTCCATGACATTTGCCATCACAATGCTCAATACCCTTGTCATCACAATGGTCCCTGACACTTGCCATCAGTATGCTCCTTGAACCCTGTCATGACAAGGCTACATGCCTTTTTCATCACAATGTTACATGCCATTTTCCTCACAGTGCTCCAAGACCCCTGTAATCACAATGCTCCATGCCCTTGTCATCACAAAGCTCCATGACAGATGTCATCAGAATGCTCCATGGCCTTCTCATCACAATGCTCCATTCCCTTGCCATCACAATGCTCCATTACCCCTGTCATAACAATGCTCCATGACCCCTGCCATCACGATGTTCCGTGGCCTTGTCATCACAGTGCTCCATGACACCTGTCATCACAATGCTCCATGACTTTGTCAGCAAAATGCTACATGACCTTGTCATTACAATGCTCTATGTGCTTGTCATCACAATACTCCATTTCCATTGTCATCACAATCCTCCATGAACCTTGAGAGCACATTGCTTCATGCCCTTGTCATCACAATGCTCCATGCTCCTTGAAATCAATATGACCCATGTCCTCTGTCATCACAATGCTCCAAACCCTTGTGATCCCAGTGTTCCATAACACTTGTCATCACAATGCTCCATGATGCCTGTCATCACAAAATTCCATGCCCTTTTCATCACAGTGCTCCATGACATTTGGCATCAAAATGCTCAGTACACTTGTCATCACAATGCTCCCTGACACTTGTCATCAGAATGCTCTTTGAACCCTCTCACGAAAAGGCTCCAAGCCTTTTTCATCACAATGCCCCATTCCGTTTTCATCACAATGCTCCGTGACCATTGTCATCAAAATGCTCCATGACTTTGTCTGAAAAATGTTCCATGACCCTTGTCATCACAATGTGCCATTCGCTTTTCATCACAACGGTCCAGAAAATTTTCATTGCAATGCTCCATAAACCTTGTAATCGCAATGCTCCATACACTTCTCATCAAAATGCTCTCTCACCAGAGATATCACAGTGTTCCAACACTAGTTGTCACAATACTCCCTCACTACTGTAATCACAATGTCCCATGACCCCTGTCATCACAGTGCTACATCCCTTTATCATCAAAATGTTCCATGACCCCTGACAACACAATATTCTATAACCCCTGTCATCAAAATGTTCCAATACACTTTCCATCATATTGCTGAATGAACCTGTCATCAAAATACTCCCTGCCCTTATCATCACAATGCACCATGCACTTGTCATCAAAATGCTCCATGACATTTGTCATCACAAAGCGCCATGACACTTGGCATCACAATGCTCCATGAACCCTCTCATCACATTGCTCCATGCCCTTGTCATCACAAAGCTCCATGACACTTGTCATCACAATGCTCGATGCCCTTCTCATCACAATGCCCCATGACCTTGTCATTACAATCCTTCATGACCCATGTATCACAGTGTTCCATGCCCTTATCATCACAATGCTCTATGCCCACTCTCATCACAATAATCCATGAAACTTATTAGACCAATGCTCCATTCCCTTGTCATCACAAGGCTCCATGCCCTTGTCATCACAATGTTCCATGACCCCTGTCATCACAATGCTCCATGCCTCCATTCATCACAATGCTTCATGACCTTTGTCATCACAATGGTCCATGCCCTCGTCATCAGCAGTCTCTGTGACCTTTTTAACCACAATGCTCCATGAACTTTTCATCACAATGCTCTTTGACCCTTGTCATCACAATGCTCTATGCCATTCTCAGCACAATGCTCCATGACCCTCGTCATCACAATGCTCCATGACCCATGTCATCACAATGCACCCTGCACTTTTCATCACAGTGCTCCACAATCTTGTCACCACAATGCTCCATAAAACTTGTCATCACAATTCTCCATGCACTTCTCATCAAAATGCTCTCTCAACACTGATATCACAATGTTACATCACTATTCATCACAATACTCCCTCACCCCTGTCATCACAATATCCCATGACTTCTGTCTTTGCAATGCTACATGCACATATCATCACAAAGTTCGATGACCCCTGATATCACAATGTTCCATAAGCCCTGTCATCAAAATGCTCCATAACACTTTTCCTCAAAATGCTCAATGACCCCTGACATCACAATGTTCCATAACAACTGTCATCAAAATATTCCATGACCCTTTTCATCAAATTGCTCTATAACCCTGTCATCACAATACTCCCTGCCCTTCTCATCACAATGTACCACGCCCTTGTCATCAAAATGCTCCATGACCTTTGCCATCACAAGGATCCATGACCCTTGGCATCTCAATGCTCCATGCCATTGTCATCACAAAACTCCATGAACCCTCTAATCACAATGCTCCATGCACATTTGCATCTCAATGCTCCATGAACCCTGTCATCAAAATGCACCATGCCCATCATCATAATGCTTCAGGCTATTGTCATCACAATGAAATCAAAATATTTGATGAGCTATCTCATCACAATGCTCCAAATCCTTTTGATCACAATGTTCCATAACACTTATCATCAAAATGTCCCATGACGCTCATCATCACAATTATCCATGGTCTTCTCATCACAGTGCTCCATGACCTTTGTCATCACAGTGCTCTATACACTTGTCATCACAATGCTCCCTGACACTTGTCATCAGTATGCTCCTGGAACCCTGTCATGACAAGGCCCCATACCATTTTCATAACAATGATCCATGCCAATTTCATCACAATGCTCCAAGACACCAGTAATCACAATGCTCCATGCCCTTTTCATCACAATGCCCCAAGACCCCTGTAATCACAATACTCCATGCCCCTTTTCATCAGAATGCTCCATGAGACATGTTATTACAAGGCTCCATGGTCTTCTCATCACAATTCTCCAGGAACTTTTCATCACAGTGCTCCATTCCCTTGTCATCACAATGCTCCATGACCCCTGTCCTCACAATACTTCCTGAACATTTTCAGTCCAATTCTCCAGGAACTTCTCATCACAATGCTTCATGATCCCTATCATCACAATGCTCCAGGACCACTGTCATCACAACGCTCCATGACCCCTGACAACACAGTGATCCGGGACTCTTGTCATCACAGTGCTCCATTCCCTAGTCATCACAATGCTCCATGAACATTTTCAGCCCAATGCTCCATAACCGTTGTCATCACAATGATCCATGACCTTGTCATCCCAATGCTCCATGACCCCTGTAATCACAATGATCCGTGATGCTTCTCATCACAGTGCTCTATGACCCTTATCATCACAATGCTCCATGCCTGTGTCAGCAAAATGCTACATGACCTTGTCATCAAAATGCTGCATTTGCTTGTCATCACAATACTCCCTTACCATTGTCATCACAATCCTCCATGAATCTTGGGATCACATTGCTTCATGCCCTTGTCATCCCAATGCTCCATGCTCCTTGAAAACAAAATGATCCATGACTTCTATCATCACAATGCTCCAAACCCTTGTTATCACAAAGTTCCATAACACTTGTCATCACAACGCTCCATGATGCCTGTCATCACAATACTCCATGTCCTTTTCGTCAAAATGCTCCATGATCTTTTTCATCACAATTCTCAATACACTTGTCATCACAATGTTCCCTGACACTTGTCGTCAGAATGCTCCTTGAAACCTGTCATGAAATGGCTTCATGCCTTTTTCATCACAATGCTCCATGCCCTTTTCATCACAATGCTCCATGCCATTGTCGTCATAATACTCCACAAGCTTGTCATCAGAATGCTCCATGACACTTGTCATCACAATGCTCCATGGCCACTGTCATCACAATGCTCCATACCCCTTGTCATTACTGTGCTCCATGACGCTCGTCATCACAATTATCCATGGTCTTCTCATCACAATGCTCTACGCCCTTGTCATCAAAATGCTCCATGACCCTTGTCATCACTATGCTCCATGGCCACTGTCATCACAATGCTCCATTCCCCTTGTCATCACAATGCTCCATGCCCTGGTCATCACAATGCTCCATGTCCCCTGTCATCACAATTCTCCTCGTTCTTGGCACCACTATGCTCCATGACAGTTCTCATCACCGTGTTACATGATTTGTCATCACAATTCTCTATGCACTTGTCATCGCAATGCTCCATGACCCCTGTCATAGGAAGCTCCATGTTCTTCTCATCACAATGCTTCATGAACTTGTCATCAAAATGCTCAATGGCCCTTGTCATCACAATGCTCCATCCCTTGTCATCACAATGCTCCATGTCCCTTGTCATCACAATGCTCCAAGCCCTTGTCATCAAAATGCTCCATTACATTTGTCATCACAATCCTCCATGACACTTGGCATCACAGTGTTCCATTCCATTGTCATCGCAATGGACCATGACTTATGTCATCACAGTTCTCCCTGAGACCTGTCTTCAAAATACTCCATGACCTTCTCATCACAGTGCTCCATGCCTTGTCATCACATTACACCATGCTCACTGTCATCACAATAATCCATGAAACATGTCAGGCCAATGCTCCATGCCCCTGTCATCACAATGATCATTGCCTTTTCATCACAATGCTCTATGAACCCTGTCATCACAATGCTCCATGACTCCAGTCATCACAATGCTTCATGACCTTTGTCATCACAATGGTCCATGCCCTCGTCATCACAAGGCTCTGTGACCTTTGTCACCAAAATGCTCCATGAAATTTTCATCACAATGCTCGTTGACCCTTCTCATCACAATGCTCCATGCCTTTGTCAGCACAGGGCTCCATGACCCATGTCATTACAATGCGCCATGTGCTTGTCATAACAATGCTCCACAACCTTGTCATCACAATGCTCCATAAAACTTGTCATCACAATGCTCCATGCACTTCTTATCAAAATGCTCTCTCACGAATGATATCAAAATGTTCCCTCACTAGTCATCACAATACACCCACTCCCCTGTCATCACAATGGTCCACAACACCGTCATGAAAATATTCCATGACTCCTGACATCACAATGTTCCATAACCCCTGTCATCAAAATGTTCCATGACACTTTTCATCAAATTGCTCCATGACCCTGTCATCACAATGCTCCCTGCCCTTCACAAGAGAATTCACCACACCCTTGTCATCAAAATGCTCCATGACCTTTGTCATCACAAAACTCCATGATCCTTGGCATCACAATGCTTCATGCCATTTTCATCACAATGCTCCAAAAACCTCTCATCACATCGTTCCAAGCCCTTGTCTTCACAGTATCCATGATGCTTTTCATCACAATGCTCGATGCCATTCTTCTCACAATGCTCCATGCGCTTGTCATTACAGTCCTCCATGAACCATGTATCACAGTGTTCCGTGCCATTGTTATCACAATGCTCCTTGCCCCCTCTCATCACAATAATCCATGAAACATCTCAGACCAATATTCCATGCCCTTTTCATCACAGTGATCCAAGACTCTTCTAATTATAATGCTCCATGCCCCTTTTCATCTCAATGCTCCATGAATGCTGTCATCACAATGCACCAATGCACATCAACATAATGCTTCATGCTATTGTCATCACAATGAAATCAAAATGCTCTATGACCTCTGTCATCACAATGCTCCAAATCCTTGTGATGACAGTATTCCCTAACACTTATCATCACAGCTCCCCATAACGCTCGTCATCACAATTATCCATGGTCTTCTAATCACAATGCTCCATGACATTTGCCATCACAATGCTCAATACCCTTGTCATCACAATGGTCCCTGACACTTGCCATCAGTATGCTCCTTGAACCCTGTCATGACAAGGCTACATGCCTTTTTCATCACAATGTTACATGCCATTTTCCTCACAGTGCTCCAAGACCCCTGTAATCACAATGCTCCATGCCCTTGTCATCACAAAGCTCCATGACAGATGTCATCAGAATGCTCCATGGCCTTCTCATCACAATGCTCCATTCCCTTGCCATCACAATGCTCCATTACCCCTGTCATAACAATGCTCCATGACCCCTGCCATCACGATGTTCCGTGGCCTTGTCATCACAGTGCTCCATGACACCTGTCATCACAATGCTCCATGACTTTGTCAGCAAAATGCTACATGACCTTGTCATTACAATGCTCTATGTGCTTGTCATCACAATACTCCATTTCCATTGTCATCACAATCCTCCATGAACCTTGAGAGCACATTGCTTCATGCCCTTGTCATCACAATGCTCCATGCTCCTTGAAATCAATATGACCCATGTCCTCTGTCATCACAATGCTCCAAACCCTTGTGATCCCAGTGTTCCATAACACTTGTCATCACAATGCTCCATGATGCCTGTCATCACAAAATTCCATGCCCTTTTCATCACAGTGCTCCATGACATTTGGAATCAAAATGCTCAGTACACTTGTCATCACAATGCTCCCTGACACTTGTCATCAGAATGCTCTTTGAACCCTCTCACGAAAAGGCTCCATGCCTTTTTCATCACAATGCCCCATTCCGTTTTCATCACAATGCTCCGTGACCATTGTCATCAAAATGCTCCATGACTTTGTCTGAAAAATGTTCCATGACCCTTGTCATCACAATGTGCCATTCGCTTTTCATCACAACGGTCCAGAAAATTTTCATTGCAATGCTCCATAAACCTTGTAATCGCAATGCTCCATACACTTCTCATCAAAATGCTCTCTCACCAGAGATATCACAGTGTTCCAACACTAGTTGTCACAATACTCCCTCACTACTGTAATCACAATGTCCCATGACCCCTGTCATCACAGTGCTACATCCCTTTATCATCAAAATGTTCCATGACCCCTGACAACACAATATTCTATAACCCCTGTCATCAAAATGTTCCAATACACTTTCCATCATATTGCTGAATGAACCTGTCATCAAAATACTCCCTGCCCTTATCATCACAATGCACCATGCACTTGTCATCAAAATGCTCCATGACATTTGTCATCACAAAGCGCCATGACACTTGGCATCACAATGCTCCATGAACACTCTCATCACATTGCTCCATGCCCTTGTCATCACAAAGCTCCATGACACTTGTCATCACAATGCTCGATGCCCTTCTCATCACAATGCCCCATGACCTTGTCATTACAATCCTTCATGACCCATGTATCACAGTGTTCCATGCCCTTATCATCACAATGCTCTATGCCCACTCTCATCACAATAATCCATGAAACTTATTAGACCAATGCTCCATTCCCTTGTCATCACAAGGCTCCATGCCCTTGTCATCACAATGTTCCATGACCCCTGTCATCACAATGCTCCATGCCTCCATTCATCACAATGCTTCATGACCTTTGTCATCACAATGGTCCATGCCCTCGTCATCAGCAGTCTCTGTGACCTTTTTAACCACAATGCTCCATGAACTTTTCATCACAATGCTCTTTGACCCTTGTCATCACAATGCTCTATGCCATTCTCAGCACAATGCTCCATGACCCTCGTCATCACAATGCTCCATGACCCATGTCATCACAATGCACCCTGCACTTTTCATCACAGTGCTCCACAATCTTGTCACCACAATGCTCCATAAAACTTGTCATCACAATTCTCCATGCACTTCTCATCAAAATGCTCTCTCAACACTGATATCACAATGTTACATCACTATTCATCACAATACTCCCTCACCCCTGTCATCACAATATCCCATGACTTCTGTCTTTGCAATGCTACATGCACATATCATCACAAAGTTCGATGACCCCTGATATCACAATGTTCCATAAGCCCTGTCATCAAAATGCTCCATAACACTTTTCCTCAAAATGCTCAATGACCCCTGACATCACAATGTTCCATAACAACTGTCATCAAAATATTCCATGACCCTTTTCATCAAATTGCTCTATAACCCTGTCATCACAATACTCCCTGCCCTTCTCATCACAATGTACCACGCCCTTGTCATCAAAATGCTCCATGACCTTTGCCATCACAAGGATCCATGACCCTTGGCATCTCAATGCTCCATGCCATTGTCATCACAAAACTCCATGAACCCTCTAATCACAATGCTCCATGCACATTTGCATCTCAATGCTCCATGAACCCTGTCATCAAAATGCACCATGCCCATCATCATAATGCTTCAGGCTATTGTCATCACAATGAAATCAAAATATTTGATGAGCTATCTCATCACAATGCTCCAAATCCTTTTGATCACAATGTTCCATAACACTTATCATCAAAATGTCCCATGACGCTCATCATCACAATTATCCATGGTCTTCTCATCACAGTGCTCCATGACCTTTGTCATCACAGTGCTCTATACACTTGTCATCACAATGCTCCCTGACACTTGTCATCAGTATGCTCCTGGAACCCTGTCATGACAAGGCCCCATACCATTTTCATAACAATGATCCATGCCAATTTCATCACAATGCTCCAAGACACCAGTAATCACAATGCTCCATGCCCTTTTCATCACAATGCCCCAAGACCCCTGTAATCACAATACTCCATGCCCCTTTTCATCAGAATGCTCCATGAGACATGTTATTACAAGGCTCCATGGTCTTCTCATCACAATTCTCCAGGAACTTTTCATCACAGTGCTCCATTCCCTTGTCATCACAATGCTCCATGACCCCTGTCCTCACAATACTTCCTGAACATTTTCAGTCCAATTCTCCAGGAACTTCTCATCACAATGCTTCATGATCCCTATCATCACAATGCTCCAGGACCACTGTCATCACAACGCTCCATGACCCCTGACAACACAGTGATCCGGGACTCTTGTCATCACAGTGCTCCATTCCCTAGTCATCACAATGCTCCATGAACATTTTCAGCCCAATGCTCCATAACCGTTGTCATCACAATGATCCATGACCTTGTCATCCCAATGCTCCATGACCCCTGTAATCACAATGATCCGTGATGCTTCTCATCACAGTGCTCTATGACCCTTATCATCACAATGCTCCATGCCTGTGTCAGCAAAATGCTACATGACCTTGTCATCAAAATGCTGCATTTGCTTGTCATCACAATACTCCCTTACCATTGTCATCACAATCCTCCATGAATCTTGGGATCACATTGCTTCATGCCCTTGTCATCCCAATGCTCCATGCTCCTTGAAAACAAAATGATCCATGACTTCTATCATCACAATGCTCCAAACCCTTGTTATCACAAAGTTCCATAACACTTGTCATCACAACGCTCCATGATGCCTGTCACCACAATA
This sequence comes from Mesoplodon mirus, assembly GCF_964341445.2. Taxonomy (NCBI): domain Eukaryota; kingdom Metazoa; phylum Chordata; class Mammalia; order Artiodactyla; family Ziphiidae; genus Mesoplodon; species Mesoplodon mirus. The sequence continues at coordinate 4,187,917 of NW_028295800.1, read as the reverse complement.
CTCCATGTCCTTTTCGTCAAAATGCTCCATGATCTTTTTCATCACAATTCTCAATACACTTGTCATCACAATGTTCCCTGACACTTGTCATCAGAATGCTCCTTGAAACCTGTCAGGAAATGGCTTCATGCCTTTTTCATCACAATGCTCCATGCCCTTTTCATCACAATGCTCCATGCCATTGTCGTCACAATACTCCACAAGCTTGTCATCAGAATGCTCCATGACACTTGTCATCACAATGCTCCATGGCCACTGTCATCACAATGCTCCATACCCCTTGTCATTACTGTGCTCCATGACGCTCGTCATCACAATTATCCATGGTCTTCTCATCACAATGCTCTATGCCCTTGTCATCAAAATGCTCCATGACCCTTGTCATCACTATGCTCCATGGCCACTGTCATCACAATGCTCCATTCCCCTTGTCATTACAGTGCTCCATGACGCTCGTCATCACAATGCTCCATGGTCTTGCCATCACAATGCTCCATGCACTTCTCATCAAAATGCTCTCTCACCACAGATATCACAATGTTACATCATTATTCGTCACAATACTCACTCACTCCTTTTATCCCAATGTTCCATGACCCCTGTCATCACAATGCTACATGCACTTATCATCACAATGTTCGATGACCCTTGACATCACAATGCTCCATAACCCCTGTCATCAAAATGCTCCATGACCCTTTTCATCATAATGCTCCATGACCTCTGACATCACAATGTTCCATAACCCCTGTCATCAAAATATTCCATGACACTTTTCATCAAATTGCTCCATGACCCTGTCATCACAATGCTCCCTGCCCTTCTCATCACAATGCACAACGCCCTTGTCATCAAAATCCTCCATGACCTTTGTCATCACAAAGATCCATGACCCTTGGCATCACAATGCTCCATGTCATTGTCATCGCAATCCTCCATGAACACACTCATCACATTGCTCCATGCCCTTGTCATCACAAAGCTCCATGACAGATGTCATCAAAATGCTCCATGGCCTTCTCATCACAATGCTCCATTCCCTTGCCATCACAATGCTCCATTACTCCTGTCATAACAATGCTCCATGACCCCTGCCATCACGATGTTCCGTGGCCTTGTCATCACAGTGCTCCATGACACCTGTCATCACAATGCTCCATGACTTTGTCAGCAAAATGGTACATGACCTTGTCATTACAATGCTCTATGCGCTTGTCATCACAATACTCCATTTCCATTGTCATCACAATCCTCCATGAACCTTGGGAGCTCATTGCTTCATGCCCTTGTCATCACAATGCTCCATGCTCCTTGAAATCAAAATGATCCATGTCCTCTGTCATCACAATGCTCCAAACCCTTGTGATCCCAGTGTTCCATAACACTTGTCATCACAATGCTCCATGATGCCTGTCATCACAAAATTCCATGCCCTTTTCATCACAGTGCTCCTTGACATTTGGCATCAAAATGCTCAGTACACTTGTCATCACAATGCTCCCTGACACTTGTCATCAGAATGCTCTTTGAACCCTGTCACGAAAAGGCTCCATGCCTTTTTCATCACAATGCCCCATTCCGTTTTCATCACAATGCTCCGTGACCATTGTCATCAAAATGCTCCATGACTGTGTCTGAAAAATGTTCCATGACCCTTGTCATCACAATGTGCCATTCGCTTTTCATCACAACGGTCCAGAAAATTTTCATTGCAATGCTCCATAAACCTTGTAATCACAATGCTCCATACACTTCTCATCAAAATGCTCTCTCACCAGAGATATCACAGTGTTCCAACACTAGTTGTCACAATACTCCCTCACTAATCTAATCACAATGTCCCATGACCCCTGTCATCACAGTGCTACATCCCTTTATCATCAAAATGTTCCATGACCCCTGACATCACAATATTCTATAACCCCTGTCATCAAAATGTTCCAATACACTTTCCATCATATTGCTGAATGACCCTGTCATCAAAATACTCCCTGCCCTTATCATCACAATGCACCATGCACTTGTCATCAAAATGCTCCATGACATTTGTCATCACAAAGCGCCATGACACTTGGCATCACAATGCTCCATGAACCCTCTCATCACATTGCTCCATGCCCTTGTCATCACAAAGCTCCATGACACTTGTCATCAAAATGCCCGATGCCCTTCTCATCACAATGCCCCATGACCTTGTCATTACAATCCTTCATGACCCATGTATCACAGTGTTCCATGCCCTTATCATCACAATGCTCTATGCCCACTCTCATCACAATAATCCATGAAACTTATTAGACCAATGCTCCATTCCCTTGTCATCACAAGGCTCCATGCCCTTGTCATCACAATGTTCCATGACCCCTGTCATCACAATGCTCCATGCCTCCATTCATCACAATGCTTCATGACCTTTGTCATCACAATGGTCCATGCCCTCGTCATCAGCAGTCTCTGTGACCTTTTTAACCACAATGCTCCATGAACTTTTCATCACAATGCTCTTTGACCCTTGTCATCACAATGCTCTATGCCATTCTCAGCACAATGCTCCATGACCCTCGTCATCACAATGCTCCATGACCCATGTCATCACAATGCACCCTGCACTTTTCATCACAGTGCTCCACAATCTTGTCACCACAATGCTCCATAAAACTTGTCATCACAATTCTCCATGCACTTCTCATCAAAATGCTCTCTCAACACTGATATCACAATGTTACATCACTATTCATCACAATACTCCCTCACCCCTGTCATCACAATATCCCATGACTTCTGTCTTTGCAATGCTACATGCACATATCATCACAAAGTTCGATGACCCCTGATATCACAATGTTCCATAACCCCTGTCATCAAAATGCTCCATAACACTTTTCCTCAAAATGCTCAATGACCCCTGACATCACAATGTTCCATAACAACTGTCATCAAAATATTCCATGACCCTTTTCATCAAATTGCTCTATAACCCTGTCATCACAATACTCCCTGCCCTTCTCATCACAATGTACCACGCCCTTGTCATCAAAATGCTCCATGACCTTTGCCATCACAAGGATCCATGACCCTTGGCATCTCAATGCTCCATGCCATTGTCATCACAAAACTCCATGAACCCTCTAATCACAATGCTCCATGCACATTTGCATCTCAATGCTCCATGAACCCTGTCATCAAAATGCACCATGCCCATCATCATAATGCTTCAGGCTATTGTCATCACAATGAAATCAAAATATTTGATGAGCTATCTCATCACAATGCTCCAAATCCTTTTGATCACAATGTTCCATAACACTTATCATCAAAATGTCCCATGACGCTCATCATCACAATTATCCATGGTCTTCTCATCACAGTGCTCCATGACCTTTGTCATCACAGTGCTCTATACACTTGTCATCACAATGCTCCCTGACACTTGTCATCAGTATGCTCCTGGAACCCTGTCATGACAAGGCCCCATACCATTTTCATAACAATGATCCATGCCAATTTCATCACAATGCTCCAAGACACCAGTAATCACAATGCTCCATGCCCTTTTCATCACAATGCCCCAAGACCCCTGTAATCACAATACTCCATGCCCCTTTTCATCAGAATGCTCCATGAGACATGTTATTACAAGGCTCCATGGTCTTCTCATCACAATTCTCCAGGAACTTTTCATCACAGTGCTCCATTCCCTTGTCATCACAATGCTCCATGACCCCTGTCCTCACAATACTTCCTGAACATTTTCAGTCCAATTCTCCAGGAACTTCTCATCACAATGCTTCATGATCCCTATCATCACAATGCTCCAGGACCACTGTCATCACAACGCTCCATGACCCCTGACAACACAGTGATCCGGGACTCTTGTCATCACAGTGCTCCATTCCCTAGTCATCACAATGCTCCATGAACATTTTCAGCCCAATGCTCCATAACCGTTGTCATCACAATGATCCATGACCTTGTCATCCCAATGCTCCATGACCCCTGTAATCACAATGATCCGTGATGCTTCTCATCACAGTGCTCTATGACCCTTATCATCACAATGCTCCATGCCTGTGTCAGCAAAATGCTACATGACCTTGTCATCAAAATGCTGCATTTGCTTGTCATCACAATACTCCCTTACCATTGTCATCACAATCCTCCATGAATCTTGGGATCACATTGCTTCATGCCCTTGTCATCCCAATGCTCCATGCTCCTTGAAAACAAAATGATCCATGACTTCTATCATCACAATGCTCCAAACCCTTGTTATCACAAAGTTCCATAACACTTGTCATCACAACGCTCCATGATGCCTGTCACCACAATACTCCATGTCCTTTTCGTCAAAATGCTCCATGATCTTTTTCATCACAATTCTCAATACACTTGTCATCACAATGTTCCCTGACACTTGTCATCAGAATGCTCCTTGAAACCTGTCAGGAAATGGCTTCATGCCTTTTTCATCACAATGCTCCATGCCCTTTTCATCACAATGCTCCATGCCATTGTCGTCACAATACTCCACAAGCTTGTCATCAGAATGCTCCATGACACTTGTCATCACAATGCTCCATGGCCACTGTCATCACAATGCTCCATACCCCTTGTCATTACTGTGCTCCATGACGCTCGTCATCACAATTATCCATGGTCTTCTCATCACAATGCTCTATGCCCTTGTCATCAAAATGCTCCATGACCCTTGTCATCACTATGCTCCATGGCCACTGTCATCACAATGCTCCATTCCCCTTGTCATTACAGTGCTCCATGACGCTCGTAATCACAATGCTCCACGGTCTTGCCATCACAATGCTCCATGCACTTCTCATCAAAATGCTCTCTCACCACAGATATCACAATGTTACATCATTATTCGTCACAATACTCACTCACTCCTTTTATCCCAATGTTCCATGACCCCTGTCATCACAATGCTACATGCACTTATCATCACAATGTTCGATGACCCTTGACATCACAATGCTCCATAACCCCTGTCATCAAAATGCTCCATGACCCTTTTCATCATAATGCTCCATGACCTCTGACATCACAATGTTCCATAACCCCTGTCATCAAAATATTCCATGACACTTTTCATCAAATTGCTCCATGGCCACTGTCATCACAATGCTCCATTCCCCTTGTCATTACAGTGCTCCATGACGCTCGTCATCACAATGCTCCACGGTCTTGCCATCACAATGCTCCATTCCCTGGTCATCACAATGCTCCATGCCGTGGTCATCACAATGCTCCATGTCCCCTGTCATCACAATTCTCCTCGTTCTTGGCACCACTATGCTCCATGACAGTTCTCATCACCGTGTTACATGATTTGTCATCACAATTCTCTATGCACTTGTCATCGCAATGCTCCATGACCCCTGTCATAGGAAGCTCCATGTTCTTCTCATCACAATGCTTCATGAACTTGTCATCAAAATGCTCAATGGCCCTTGTCATCACAATGCTCCATCCCTTGTCATCACAATGCTCCATGTCCCTTGTCATCACAATGCTCCAAGCCCTTGTCATCAAAATGCTCCATTACATTTGTCATCACAATCCTCCATGACACTTGGCATCACAATGTTCCATTCCATTGTCATCGCAATGGACCATGACTTATGTCATCACAGTGCTCCCTGAGACCTGTCTTCAAAATACTCCATGACCTTCTCATCACAGTGCTCCATGCCTTGTCATCACATTACACCATGCTCACTGTCATCACAATAATCCATGAAACATGTCAGGCCAATGCTCCATGCCCCTGTCATCACAATGATCATTGCCTTTTCATCACAATGCTCTATGAACCCTGTCATCACAATGCTCCATGACTCCAGTCATCACAATGCTTCATGACCTTTGTCATCACAATGGTCCATGCCCTCGTCATCACAAGGCTCTGTGACCTTTGTCACCAAAATGCTCCATGAAATTTTCATCACAATGCTCGTTGACCCTTCTCATCACAATGCTCCATGCCTTTGTCAGCACAGGGCTCCATGACCCATGTCATTACAATGCGCCATGTGCTTGTCATAACAATGCTCCACAACCTTGTCATCACAATGCTCCATAAAACTTGTCATCACAATGCTCCATGCACTTCTTATCAAAATGCTCTCTCACGAATGATATCAAAATGTTCCCTCACTAGTCATCACAATACACCCACTCCCCTGTCATCACAATGGTCCACAACACCGTCATGAAAATATTCCATGACTCCTGACATCACAATGTTCCATAACCCCTGTCATCAAAATGTTCCATGACACTTTTCATCAAATTGCTCCATGACCCTGTCATCACAATGCTCCCTGCCCTTCACAAGAGAATTCACCACACCCTTGTCATCAAAATGCTCCATGACCTTTGTCATCACAAAACTCCATGACCCTTGGCATCACAATGCTCCATTCCATTGTCATCACAATGCTCCAAAAACCTCTCATCACATCGTTCCAAGCCCTTGTCATCACAGTATCCATGATGCTTTTCATCACAATGCTCGATGCCATTCTTCTCACAATGCTCCATGCGCTTGTCATTACAGTCCTCCATGAACCATGTATCACAGTGTTCCGTGCCATTGTTATCACAATGCTCCTTGCCCCCTCTCATCACAATAATCCATGAAACATCTCAGACCAATAATCCATGTCCTTTTCATCACAGTGATCCAAGACTCTTCTAATTATAATGCTCCATGCCCCTTTTCATCTCAATGCTCCATGAATGCTGTCATCACAATGCACCAATGCACATCATCATAATGCTTCATGCTATTGTCATCACAATGAAATCAAAATGCTCTATGACCTCTGTCATCACAATGCTCCAAATCCTTGTGATGACAATATTCCCTAACACTTATCATCACAGCTCCCCATAACGCTCGTCATCACAATTATCCATGGTCTTCTAATCACAATGCTCCATGACATTTGCCATCACAATGCTCAATACCCTTGTCATCACAATGGTCCCTGACACTTGCCATCAGTATGCTCCTTGAACCCTGTCATGACAAGGCTACATGCCTTTTTCATCACAATGTTACATGCCATTTTCCTCACAGTGCTCCAAGACCCCTGTAATCACAATGCTCCATGCCCTTGTCATCACAAAGCTCCATGATGCATGTCATCAGAACGCTCCATGACATTCTCATCCCAATGTTCAATGCCATTGTCATCACAATGCTCCAAGACCCCTTTAATCACAATGCTCCATGAGCCTTTTCATCAGACTGCTCCATGAGACTTGTCATCACATGGCTCCATGGTCTTCATCACAGTGCTCCAGTACCTTGTCATCACAATGCTCCTTGACTGCTGTCATCACAATACTCCATGAACATTTTCAGCCCAATGCTCCATGACGTTCTCATCACAATGCTCCATGACCTCTGTCATAACAATGCTCCATGACCACTGTCATGACAATGCTCCATGAACCCTGACAACACAATGATCCGGGACGATTGTTATCAAAATGCTCCAAGCCCTTGTCATCCCAATGCTCCATGAACCCTTTAATCACAATGCTCCATGACGCTTGTCATCACAGTGCTCCATGAACCTTGTCATCACAATGCCTTTTTCAGCAAAATGATACATAATCTTGTCATCACAATGCTCCAAGACCCCTGTAATCACAAAGCTCCATGACCCTTTTCATCAGAATGCTCCATGAGACTTGTCATCACATGGCTCCATTGTCTTCTCATCACAGTGCTCCAGTACCTTGTCATCACAATGCTCCTTGACCCCTGCCATCACAATACTCCATGAACATTTTCAGCCCAATGCTCCATGACGTTCTCATCATAATGCTCCATGACCTCTGTGATAGCAATGCTCCATGACCACTGTCATGACAACGCTCCATGAACCCTGCCAACACAATGATCCGGGACGCTTGTCATCAAAATACTCCATGCCATTGTCATCCCAATTCTCCATGAACCCTTTAATCACAATGCTCCATGACGCTTGTCATCACAGTGCTCCATGAACCTTGTCATCACAATGCCTTTGTCAGCAAAATGATACATAATCTTGTCATCACAATGCTCCATGTGCTTGTCATCACAATCCTCCATGACCCTTGGGATCATATTGCTTTATGACCTTGTCATCTCTATCTTGCCTTTCTGGGTTTTACAGATTTTTGGATACCCTTTTTGACCGGTGGGAAGCGACAATTCTTTGTAGTGTGGATTTGCGTTGTGTGCTTGCTTGATTGGCCAAAAAGGGCCTATGCCTTTTCTCCTGAATATATTCAGGAGAAAAGTCATACACTGTTTTTGGCCAAGTGCATCATTCTCGAAGTTGTGATGCCTTTCCTGTTCTTTAAACCGATTCCAATTTACCTCTTGAAAAATGTTTTGTGCAATTCTGCCTCATTTTCAAGTCCGCTTTGTTGCCTTCCCTCAACAGATTTTTGGAAGAGAGTAGTCCTTTATAACTCTTCAGGTTTTTGACTTGCCTTACCCCTGAGCTCCAATTTTCAAATCCCATTATTGGGAGCTGACCGCAAATCCACAATTTTGCTTCAGGACCTATACTGGTTCCAGGGGTGGCTATACTGGTTCCCTGTGGGTGGCTGAGGCTTTGGTTAATTCTTCCTAATGGGAATGTAGAGTGACATGTGTCCGTCCAAATGCCTACATCTACTCTCTGATTGGTTCTCCCTCTTCCCTCTCATCCTCTGCACAATTAGCAAACTGTGCGAACCAGGAGGTTATAGGGGATGACTCTCCTAAGTTGGGAGATTGATAGTAAAGTTGTTGGAATGCCAAACTGTAGCACAAGGAGAGGAAAAAGTAGGAGACTTTCAGAAACCTTTCGCCATCACAGGGTGTCCATTCTCTAGGTTTCCCATACATGTTATAACTGTAGTGATATTCCCTTCTACCTGGAAATTTGGGACCCATGGAATGGTGGCATGCATTACTACTTTAAAGGGTCTGCATTTTCTCTCCCAATCTCACCAGTCCTCTCAGTCCCAAGTGTCCAGCCTTATGTCTCATCCAGCTGTCTTTCAGATAGGGTCATTCTAGGTTTCATCAGAACCCCTGAAGGAATTGTGTAAGAATTTCGCTGTTTTTTTGTTTTGTTTTTGAAATTCATTTTTATAATGGGGTTGAGCTGATTTTCCCTGACGTGTTTATGACGGTCTAGACACACTTGTTTCCCTTACAGAGGCATATCAATACATAGGTTTTAAGATTCTTACTAATCAGATATATTCCTCTGTGGGGAATAGGGGTTTTGAGTCCCGTTCACTGAGGAAGGTGTAGGTCTTGTCTATTATGTATTTGGTTTATGGAATGGTACCTGTGCTAATATCAAACTCTGGTTTTATGCATCACCCCACCTCTCCTTTCCCCTTAAGGAGGCATAAGAGTGTTTTCTAAATGTGAGACGCTGGTCTCTTTCCTAATTCAGTTCATGTGTTGTGATGTTGACATTCCCTCTGTAAGTGATATCTTATGATAAGATTCTTTTTCTGTGTGACTAATTTCCCTTAGAATCATCATACCTAAATCCTCTCATTATGCTGCTACTGGCCTTATGACATTGATTTCACGTCTGAGTGATATTCCGTTGTACAAAATTACCACAAGTTCTTTATGCATTTCTCTTTTTCCTGGGATACTTTAGGTGTACCGAAGTTGAGGTTCTTGTATGCAGAGCAGCCCTAAACTTTGGGGTGCCTGTGTCTTGTCGATATTTAGTCTTCCCAAGTTATATGTCCATGAGTTGAAGTCCCCTTTGCTCGGGGGCTTTGTATTTTAGATGTTTTAGGAAACAGCATACACTTCTTCAGAGTAGCTCTTGGATATTTATACCCCACCCATCAGCGTGACTAGTCTCCCTGTTTTCCATGGCCTCTCCTGCATTTTTGATTTGTACACATTTTTTGGATGGCCTTTCTGAGCAGTGGAAATTGAGACTTCTTTATTGTGCGGATTTGCATTTCCCTCTTGCTTGGTTGGCCAAAAACTCTGTATGTGTTTTTTTCCTGAAGATATTCACGAAAAAAACGCATACACCCTTTTGCCCAACTGCATCATTTTAGAAATTCTGCTGCTTTTCATATGCTTTAAATGTGAGTACAATCTACCTTTTGAAATCTGTTTCCTGCAATTCTGCCTCTCATTCAGAACCTCTTCGTTGCCTTACCTGAATATATTTTTTGGAAGTTGGTTATCATTTATATCTTTGCAGGTCTTTGAATTCTCTGCTCCTGAGCTCCATTTTGCAACTCGCTTTTTTTGTGAGCTGACCGCCAAACCATTGGATTGATTCCGGCCCTATTCTGGTTCTGGGGAGGCAGGCTGAGCCTTTGGTTAATTCTTCTTCCTAATGGGAAATTAGAGTGACATGTGCCTGTCAAAACTACTACAGCTAATCTCTCATTGGTTCCTCCTCTTCCCATTTATCCTCTGCAAAAATTGCAAACTGTGTGAAACAGGAGGTTAAAGGTGCTGATTCTCCAAGTCGGGAGATTGTTAGTAATGTGGCTGGAATGGCGAACCCCAGCACCAGGAGATCAAAAATGACGTGCATTTTAGACACCTCTCCTGAGCACACGGTGTACATTCATCTCGGTTTCCCAGGCATGTTTTCCCTGTCAGAAGATTCCCTTGAAAGTGCAGATTTGGGACCCATGGAATGGGTACCAGGCAGTATTACTTTAAAAGGTCTGCATTTCCTCACCCCGCCTCTCGAACATCTCTTAGCGTGCATAGCTTCCAGCCTTATATATCATCCTGCTGTGGGTCTACATGTGTTCAATCCATGTTACATCGTAGCCCTTCAACAAAAGTTGTAAGAATTTTTGTCTGTCTCACCGTTTTTATAAATATTTTTAAATTTATTTTTATATTGGTTACAGCTGATTTTCAAAGCTCTGTTTTTTGCTGCTGTACATCCACTTGATTCATGTACTGTGAGACAACAATAAATTCTTTCTCAGATTCCTACGAGTCATATGTATTATTTTCCAGTGACTTGAGTGGACTGAGTGCCGTTCTTTGAGGTACCGTGTAGGCCTTGCCAGTTATTCAATTCGGTACTTGGAATGGTATCTTTGCTAATTTCAACCTCCTGGATAATACCTCACCATTCCCCACCTTTCCCATTTAGCAGCCTTATGTCTATTTTCTACATATTTGACTATGTTTCTGTTTTGTAGTTTATTTCATGTGTAGCCATTTTTGATTCCACCTTTAAGTGACATCTTATGATATGTGTCTTTTTCTTTCTGACATGTGTCACTTAGAATGATCGTATGTAACTCCTCCAGAGTTGTTACAACTGGCCTTATTTCATTGATTTCTGGATGAGTAATATTCCACTCTACATAAGTACCCCATCTCTTTTATCCATTTTATCCTTCCAGGGACATTTAGGTTATATCCAAGTGGAGGCCCTTTTTAACAGAGAGGTGGTAAACGTTGGGGTGCCTGTTTTCTGTCATTTTTATGTTTTTCCCAAGGTATACGCCCATGAGTGCAAGTGCCCTATGCTCTGTAGCTCAGTTTTCAGATGTTTTAGCAAACACAATACACATCTCCAGAGTGGCCGTTGGCAAATTACATTTCCACTATCAGCCTCACAGGGCTCCCTTTTCTCCTCACCCTGTCCTGCATTTCTGGTGTTTACACTTTATGTGGATGGCCCTTCTGACTGATGTGAAGTGATACATTTTGTAGTATTGATTTCCAGTGCCCACCTGTTTGTTTGGATAAAAAGTGTGAATGGCCTTTACTTGAATATATTCAGAAAAAAATGCATACGCCCTTTTGGGCCAAGTGCATCATTGGCGATGTTCAGCCCCTTTTCTTGTGCTTTAATGGGGAGACCTTTCTACCTCTTCAAATCTGATTCCTGCCACTCTCCCTTGCTTATAAGTCCTTTTCTGTGACTTACCTCAAGACATTTTTCAACAGTAGATATTTTCAACTCTGCAGTTTCATGAATTTTAGTGCCCCTGAGTTCCATTTTTCAACTTGTGTTTTTGGAAACTCGACACAAAACAGCAGGATTTCCTCTATCCCTATTCTCTTTCTGTGGGCAATTCTAGCCTTTGATGAATTTGTCTTCCGGATTGGAAATTAGAGTGGCATGTGCCTGTCCGAACACCTAAGACTTGTGTCTAAATTTTTCTCATCCTTCTGCTTCATCCTCTGGACAGATTCCAAACTGTGTGCAACAGGTTGTTGACGGTGCTGATATCCCCAAGTGAGGAGATTGTTAGGAAAGATGCTGGAGGGGTGAACCCGAGCACCAGGCGATGAGGAGATGAGATGCCTTTTCCAAACTCTTTCCGATCAAACGGTGTACCATCCTCTAGGTGTGACAGGCATGTTTTAGCTGTAGGAAGGGTCCCGTGCATGGAAGGAGAACACCAGGGATTTTTCCAAATCAGTGCCTCCCCGAACCCCAAACTGGGGAATTTTTAAGCTACGGCTACCCGTATGTCCATTAAGGGCCTTGGGAAATAGGCAGAGCCCAAACTTTAAATGATTGAAATCTTCAGGTACAGAAGCGCTCACCATCGGCCTTGCTTAGGTTACATTTTATCTGTCATTGATAGATGATGTCAATAAAAATATCGATTCCTTTTCAGATTATTTCCCCTTATAGGTTATTGCAAAATATTCAGTGTAGTTCCCTGTGCTATACAGTAGTTCCTTGTTGATGATCTATTTTATACATAGCAGTGTGTATGTGTTAATCCCAAACTGTTAATTTATCCCTTCTCCTACCTTTCCCCTTTGGTAATAATAAATTATAAGATTTTATACTTCTCAGAAATGGGGGAGCTGAAAGAGAGGTATCCTTTTCAATGGAAAAGCATTCAAAACAAGATTGAAGCTTCAGCCAAGAGTATTCGATGTACATCCATGGAAATAAATCACTTCATTTCTCTAATGTTGACCTGACAAATAAGACAGACGTCTTCACTGAACTTGCTTATAGTAAAGTGATGGAAATATCAAATGTAAGTCTTAGAAAAATCTTATTTTACCCGAGCATTATACACTGCTCTATGTTAACTACAGTTTGGCTCACACATCTGTTCAATGAAGTTACAAAGTTCTCAATTTCTGTTACTGATCATCCAGAGGGGACCCCAACAGTAGTCCCGGTGCCCAGTGTCATTGGAGCCAAAAGATCAAGACTGAGTTTGGTTCAGAAGCAAAGGAAACATTATTTTGAAAACCGAATGGAGAGGTGAGAGTGTGCACTCCCCCACGGGCTGTGGGCTGGGATGCTGAGTAGGGATCCCGGCAGCATCAGTGGGAGTTAGGGGATGGAGGTCTCGAGGGCTGGGTTGGCTGAAGCTCAGGCTCTATGCCGTGGAGTCTGCATGGGACCCCGCTAGCTGAGGTGTCGACCCAGCCATTCTGCACTAGGTAGTCGGGTCTGAAGTGCCGGGTGTGGGACCTCTGCATGCGGAACCCTAGGAGCATGTGAAATTAGACAAAGCACAAAGGAAAAACAGGTTAGACTTTATTTTATTGCCAGATTCTCTTTTTATCTCCCAGGAATTTTTAATGAACGTTGCCAGAGACGAACACCTCCTCTGCTTTTTGTTCCGTTCCTCATTCTTGGGGTGTTGAGGGTGAAGACCCCTCTTTTGTAACTGCTTCATGCTGTGGTGGGAGCCCTGATACCTAGGGGGAGGGGCAAAACGTCTCCCCACCAGCGTCCAGGTGAGGTTGATTGTCCCAAAGCCTCCTGCCTCACTTCTCGTCCGCCTGAGCACCAGCATTGGAAGTGTTATAGATTCTAATGACCTTTAAGGGTCCAGGAAAGAGATGCGCAGAGATGCTGTGGTGGCAGGTTTCACCCCACCCCACATTTGTTCAGTGACATTAGGCTGACTTTTTTGCCAGCCTAGATGCTCTGACCAGTAGTCTGTGCTTTCTTTAATAGGTCCCTGAATTAATGTACAAACAGCACCATGTGTCAGAGCCCTGCCCGTGCAACTCCCAGACAGTCCAGGGTCAGTGGTGATCCAGGACCATGACGTCCACTGAGTCAACGGCCTTTAGAAGTAGCCAGCAGTCCAGCCGGTCATATTGGCCACCATCACCGCGGTGTCTGTAGGGTTTTCTATGGTGAAAGCGTGATATACGTTTTCCCCGCCAAGCTTATTAGCTCCCCTCTGGGTGCAGTAAGTCCTGCAAGCAGTAGTCTGCTCTTTCGGGGCACAGTCTTCTTGTTTTCTGAGAGAAACTCCAGGTCAAGTGATGGTCACACGAGTCATCTTGGGGGCCTGTTGCCCCCATTTGTCTCTCTGGAGGTTGGAGTTGGAGGGCCTCCTCACTCGAGGTCAGTGTGTCCACAGAGCGACCCCTGCAACTTCAGGACATGATGGGTGGTTAGGATCACCACGTGGGGTCCTATTCCCTTAGGAGGGAGCTGGCCTTGTGGGCTGCTGATTTCCAGCTTTTTAGATACCCCAGTATCCTGGCCTGATCAGTCAGTGGGCAAAGCCCTTGGTGACCATAGTTTATCATACCTGAAGGGCATTCTTGTGTTGCTCCATTTCAATTGGTCCCTGTTTTTGCACTAAGTCTCCAAGGGCGATGAACCTTTGACCGGGTATGTAAAGGTCAAAGGGTTTAGCTAAATTAGTGAGTTCCTGGTCAAGGATCTGAATTGACTGCTCTTTCCATCCTTAAAAGGCTGCTTCTGGATTCTATTCAAAAGGATCATCATCTTTTCGTGTCAGGGTTTCAGGTAGAGGCCCAGCTATAAGACTGTAGTTAGGGATCCAGATGCAGAAAACCTTGGCCTCCCCAGGAACCCCTAAGCTGTCTTCTAGTTTTAGAAGAGGTAAGGCTGCAAATGGCTTCTTCCCTATCCTGGGATGCGTTTCTCCAAATATCTGTGAGAATGAAGCCCAGGCAAGTCACCTGAGCCTGGGATATTTGAGCCTTTTTCTTGGACACCTTCTATCCTTTCTTGGCTAGGTAGTTCAGAGGCGTCTTTAGTAGGCCTGGCAATCAGAATGTCTTCTGCATATTGAAGGGGGGTTCCCTTTTACAGAGGTAGAACGTGTAGGTCTTTAGAGGACATTTCCCCAATGATGGTGTGGGGATTTTTGAACCATTGGGGCAGGACGGCCCAGCATTATTGCTTGTGTTGCATGTTGTGTCCTGCCACTCACAAGCCAAAAATTCTTGTGACTCTGAGATGAATGGAATACAGAAGAAGGCATCATTGAATTCTAATACAGAATGCCATGGCCTGGTGGATGGTAGAATGAGCAGCAGGGTGTAGGAAATAGGATCTACTAGATGTAGATCCTCGGTGGCTTCACTAAC
The DNA here is from genome assembly GCF_964341445.2 of Mesoplodon mirus. Classification (NCBI taxonomy): domain Eukaryota; kingdom Metazoa; phylum Chordata; class Mammalia; order Artiodactyla; family Ziphiidae; genus Mesoplodon; species Mesoplodon mirus. The sequence goes on along the minus strand of NW_028295800.1, from coordinate 4,172,541 downwards.
TGTCCTGATATCCTTTACAAGGTCTCCAGCAGCCCATGGCGCTCTCGTGGTCAGGCCAATCCCAGGATATGGAGCTCACCTGGGCTGCATCCCGCACCCCACAGCCCACGGGGCTCACGTGTTCAAGTCCCTCCCAGGGTATGGAGCTCACCTGTGCAGCTACCCAGCAGCCCATGGGGCTCTCATAGTCAGGCCCTTCCCAGGATACGGAACTCCCCTGGGCAGGTACCCCAGCAGGGCTGGACACACAGGAACTGTGCACATAGCCCACCTTGCAGAGAACCCCCAGCTCACCTGTCGCTCAGAGCTGACAGAGAACACCTCAGAGCAGGACTTGAACTAACAAACAGCAGCTCTGACGGGTCTGTGACCATGGCTATCACTCTGTGCAGCCTCTCTCTGCCTGGTCTTCCAGACACTTCCACTGCAGCCAGTGCACCAGGCCTCTGTCTCCACCCACCATCACTCCTCTCCCTGACTCCTGGGTTCCTCTCATTAGGATAGGGTCTTCTTGAAGTTGTTTTCCACTCATGGACCAGATAAAATGATAAGAAAACAAGCCACAGCTGCAGCCCCTTGTCTATCCTGACTCTCAAGAGCCCACACCTCTTCCTTGGGACTGACCCGTTTAGCAAGGTTCATTTTCTGCAACTGTGAGCCCCTGAGGGGTGAGGATTAGCTGATTTGGGCAGCCTGACACTGCCTGCCAGCCCCCCCCACAGGTGTGCCTGGGTTGAGGTCAATATAAACACCTCTCCAGTCAGCAAGAGCCCCTGTAGCTGTGCCTGACGCCATATTCTCTGCCCCGTCAGCAGTGTCGGGGCTGGGGTGGTGGGAGGGAGTGAGGGGCCGTGGCTTTGTGGGTGGCTCAGTGTGAGTGGGGCTCTGCTGGACTTTCTGCAGGAGTTGTCAGGCTGCCACCTGCTAAAGAAGAGGATGTGTCACCCATACCTGCCACTAGAATTTCTCCCCAGGCAGAGGTGAGGAAGTAAAAAAGCAGTGGGGTCCATGGCAGGAGGGGTATCTCAGGCAGGGAAATGGAAAGATTCCAGAATAGCATCTGTGGCCAGGACCATCCTGGCTGGCCTGCAGGCACCAAGTCAGCCTGCATGCTCTCGCTAGTGTGGCTCCACAGCCCTTCCTGTACGCTTGCAAGTGCTTGTACATATTCAGGTGTTTTACCTGGGAAGGTTGGGAAGAGTTCAGGTGCAGCAGGACTGGGGCTCAGTTCACATTTACTCACAGACGCCTCAACACAGTCCCCCAGCTTTGCAATGAGGATGCTCCTTGTGGAGGGGAGTGCTGCTGAGTGCATGGGAGACGATTTCCCACCTCTGACCAACTTAAGAAATTTTTACCACTGGAGCAAGTGCCCTGATACGATTTTCCTCTGTATAACTGGTGAGTTCTGTTTTTTATTTCTTTTTTTCTTTTTGGTTCAAGTTAGATTTTATTTATTCCTCTTTTTTTTTAATTTGGAGATATAAACATGGAAATAATGCATTAATATAAAGACGTCTATGTGAAGGGAAAAACTATTTTTCTGTTTTATTTTATTAAATGTTAGTTATTTAGTTTTAATTTTTTTAATTTTATTTCTTTTATACAGCATGTTCTTATTGGATATGTATTTTATACATATAAGTGTGCACATGTGAATCCCAGTCTCCCAATTCATTCCACCACCACCCTCATATGGCGTTCCCTCCTTGGTGTCCATATGTTTGTTCTCTACATCTGTCTCTATCTCTGCCCTGCAAACTGGTTCATCTGTACCATTTTTCTAGGTTCCACATATATGCATTAATATACAATATTTGTTTTTCTCTTTCTGACTTACTTCACTCTGTATGACAGTCTCTAGATCCATCAAGGTCTCTACAAATGACCCAATTGCATTCCTATGTATGGCTGAGTAATATTCCGTTGTATATATGTACCACATCTTTATCCATTCGTCTGTCTGTGGGCACTTAGGTTGCTTTCATTACCTGTATATTGTAAATAGTGCTGCAGTGAACATTGTGGTGAATGTGTCTTTTTGATTTATGGTTTTCTCTGGGTATATGCCCAGTAGTGGGATTGCTGGATTATATGGTAATACTATTTTTGTTTTTTAAGGAACCTCCATACTGTTCTCCATAGAGACTGTATCGATTTACTTTCCCACCAATAGTGGAAGAAGGTTCCTTTTCTCCACACCCTCTCCAGCATTTGTTGTTTGTAGATTTTCTGATGATGCCCATTCTAACAGGTGTGACGTGATACCTCATTGTAGTTTCTATTTCGATTTCTCTAATAATTAGTGATGTTCAGCAGATTTTCATGTGTGTACTGCCATCTCTATATCTTCTTGGAAGAAATGTCTATTTAGATCTTCCATTTTGTATTGGGTTGTTTGTTTTATTAATATTGAGCTGCATGAGCTGTTTATATATATTGGAGATTAATCATTTGTCCATTGATTCGTTTGCAAATATTTTCTGCCATTCTGAGGGTTGTCTTTTCGTCTTGTTTGTAGTTTCCCTTCCTTTGCAAAAGCTTTTACATTTCATTAGTCCCATCTGTTTAGTTTTCTTTTTTATTTCATTACTATAGGAGGTGGATCAAAAAAGATCTTGCTGTGATTTACGTCAGAGTATCCTTCGTAAGTTTTCCTCTCAGAGTTTTATACTGTCTGGTCTTACATTAAGGTCTCTAATCCATTTTGAATATATTTTTATGTATGGTGTTGGGGAGTGTTCTAATTTCATTCTTTTACATGTAGCTCTCCATATTTCCCAGCACCAATGATTGAAGAGACTGTCTTATCTCCATTGTATAGTCTTGCGTCCTTTGTCATAGATTAGTTGACCATAAGTGTGTAGGTTTATCCTTGGGCTTTGTTTTTTTTTTTTTTTTCATTTTACACGTTTATTCGAGTATAATTGCTTTACAATGGAGTGTTCGTTTCTGCTGTATAACAAAGTGAATCAGCTATACATATACAAATATCACCAGATCACCTCCCTCTTGCATCTCCCTCCCACACTCCATATTCCACCCCTTTATGTGGTCACAAAGCACCGAGCTGATCTCCCTGTTCTCTGTGGCTGATTCTCAGTAGCTATCGGTGTTACATTTGATAATGTATTTATGTCCATGCCACTCTCTCACTTCGTCCCAGCTTACCCATCCCCCTTCCGGTGCCCTCAAGTCCTTTCTCTATGTCTGTGTCCTTAATCCTGTCCTGCCACTAGGTTCTTCATAATCTTTTTTTTTTCTTGATTAGATTCCGTATATCTTTGTTAACATACAGTATTTGTTTTTCCCTTTCTGACTTACTTCACTGTGTAGGACAGATTCTAAGTCCATCCACCTCAGTACAAATAACTCAGTTTTGCTTCTTTTTATGGTTGAGTAATATTTGATTGTATATATGTGCCAGATGTTCTTTATCCATTTATCTGTCGAAGGACACTTAGGTTGCTTCCATGTCCTGGCTAATGCAAATAGAGCTGCAATGAACATTTTTGTACATAACTCTTTTTGAATTATGTTTTTTGCAAGGCAAATGCCCAGTACTTGGATTGTTGTGTCATATGGTACTTCTATTGTTAGTTATTTAAAGGAACCTCCGTACTGTTCTCCCTAGTGCCCATATCAATTTACATTCCCACCCACAGTGCAAGTGTGTTCCATTTTCTCCAATAAAGGCCTCTCCAGCATTTATTGTTTTGTAGATTTTTTTGATGATTGCCACTCTGACTGCTGTGAGGTGATACCTCAGGGTAGTTTTGATTTGCATTTCTCTAATGATTAGTGATGTTCAGCATCCTTTCATGTGTTTCTTGGTAATCTGTATATCTTCTTTGGAGAAATGTCTATTTAGGTCTTCTGCCCGTTTTTGGATTGGGATGTTTGTTTTTGTGATATTGAGCTACATGCGGTGCTTGTAAAGTTAGGAGATTAATCCTTTGTCAATTGCTTCATTTGAAAATATTTTCTCCCATTCTGAGGGTTGTTTTTGCATCTTTTTTATGTTTTCCTGTACTGTGTAAAGGCTTTTAAGTTTCATTAGGTCCCATTTGTTGATTTCTGTTTTTATTTCCATTTCTCTAGGAGGTGGGTCCAAAAGGATCTTGCTGTGATTTATGTCATAGAGTGTTCTGCCTATGGTTTCCTCTAAGTGTTTTATAGTGTCTGGTCTTATATTTAGATCTCTAATCAATTTAGAGTTTATTTTTGTGTATGGTGTTATGGAGTGTTCTAATTTCATTCTTTTATGTGTAGGGGTCCAGTTTTCCCAGCACCAATTACTGAAGAGACTGTCTTTTCTCCATTGTATATCCTTAGCTCCTTTGTCATAGATGAGATAACCATACGTATGTAGGTTTATCTCTGGGCTTTCTGTCCTGTTCCATTGATCTGTGTTTATGCCAATCTACATAAACTTGATTCCATTATGGAGACATATAAATACATAGGTTTCAAGGTTATTACCAGTCAGATATATTCCTCTTCAGTGAATAGGGTGTTTTGTGTCCAGTTCATTGAGAAAGGAGTAGGTCTTGTCTATTAACTATTTGGTATATGAAATGGAATCTGTGCTAATTTCAAACTCTGCTTTTACACATCACCCCACGTCACCTTTCCCCTTAAGGAGGCATAAGTGTGTTTTCTAAATGTGTAACTCTGTTCTCTTTTGAAATTCAGTTCATGTGTAGCCATGTTTACATTTCCTCTATAAGTGATATATTACAATAAGTTTCTTTTTCTTTGTGGCTCATTTCACTTAACATCATCGTACCTAAAGCCACTCATTATGCTGCTATTGGCCTTATGACATTGATTTTATGTCTGAGTGACATTCCATTGTATATAAGTACCACAACATCTATATCCATTTTTTTCTCCTTTCCTGGGCTATATAAAGTGTACCGAAGTCGAGGTTCTTGTAAACAGAGCAGCCCTAAAGTTTGGGCTGGCTGTGTGTTGTGGATATTTAGTTTTCCCAAAATACACGCCCATGAGTGGAAGTGTGCTATGCTCTGTAGCTCTGTTTTAGAAAACAACATACAGTTCTCCAGAGAGGCTGTTGGCAATTTACATCCTGTCCATCGGCGTAACCAGGCTCCCTTTTCTCCATGGCCTGTCCTGCATTTGTGGCTTTTACACTATATGTGGATGGCCCTTTTGACTGGAGGTAAGGGACACTTCTCTGTAGTGTGGATTTGCAATGCCTGATGGCTTGCTTAGCCAAAAAGGGCATATGCATTTTTTCCCGAATATATTCAAGAAAATACACATAATCCCTTTTCAGCCAAGGGCAACATTGTCGAAATTCTGTCGCTTTTCATGTGCTTTAAAGACGACTCCAATCTACCTCTTGAAATCTGTTTCCTTCAATTCTGCCTTGCATTCAAATCCTCTTCACTGCCTTTCCTCAATATATTTCTGGATGATAGTTGTCCTTTATAACTCTGCAAGTTTGTGAATTGCTGTGCCCCTGATTTCCATTTTTCAACTCGCCTCTTTGTGAGCTGGCTGCAATACCGCAGGATGGCTTTAGGCCCTAGTCTGGTTCCGGGGCTTCAGGCTGAGCCTTTGGTTAATTCTTCTTCCTGATGGGAAACTAGAGTGACATGTGCCCATCCAAACACCTACAGCTAATCTCTCATTTATTTCCCCTCTTCCTGTTCATCCTCTGCACAGTTTGCAAACTGTGCATAACGGGAGGGTAAAGGCGCTGACACTCCAAGTGGGGAGATTTTGAGTAATGCAGAATGAATGGTGAAGCCGAGCACGACAAAAGGAAAAATGAGGTACCTTTTAGAAAACTTTCCCAATTACACAGTGTACCATCCACTGGGTTTCCCATGCATGTTTTAACTGTAGGAAGATTCCCTTAAACCTGGAGAGTTGGGACCACTAGAATGGGTAGCACACAGTATTGCTCTAAGTGGTGTTCTTTTGCTCACACAACCTCAGCAATCTTGTCAGCCCCAAGTGTCCAGTCTTATGTCTCATCAAGCTGTGGATGTAAAGGTGGTCAATCTAGCTTGCATCACAGGCCCTGAACGTAATTTTTAAGACTTTCTCTCTGTTTTTGCATTTTGCTTTTGAAATTTATTTTTATAAGTGGGTTTAACTGAATTTCAGTGCTGTGTTCATGCCATTATACACACACATGATTCCTTTATGGAGACATGAGAATACATATGTTTTAAAATATTTAGAGTCAGACATATTCCTCTGCAATGAATAGGGGGTGTTGAGTCCAGTTCATTGTGCCGGGAGTAGGTGTTGTCTATTACATACATGGTTTATATAACGGTATCTGTGCTAATTTAAAACTGTGGTTATATGCATCACCCCACCTCGGCTTTCCCATTAAGCAGGCAGAAGATGTTTTCTAAATGTGTGACTCTGTTGTGTTTGTAATTCAGTTCATGTGTAGTCATGTGTACATTCCCGCTATGAGTGATAACATATGATAAGATTAGTTACTATGTAATCTTTCCTAACTCAGTTCATGTGTAGCCATGTTTACAGGACCTTCATAAGTGATATCTTATGATAAGTTTCTTTTTCTGTGTGACTTATTTCACTTAGAATCATCGTACCCGAATCCACTCTTTTTGCTGCTACTGGCCTTATGACATTGATTTCATGGCTGAGCGATATTCCATCGTACGTAAGTACCACAATATCTTGAACCATTTTTGTCTTTCCTGGGATACTTAAGGTATACCCAAGTTGAGGTTCTTGTAAGCAGTGCAGCGCTAAATTTTAGGGTGGCACTGTCTTATTGATTTTCAGTTTTCCCAAGGTATATTCCCTAGACTGGAACTGCCCTTGGCTGTGTAGCTCTGTTGTTTACTTCTTTTAGGGAACACAATGCACTCCTTCAGAGAGGCAGTTGGCAACTTACATCGCGCCCATCAGCATAACAAGGCTCCCTGATCTCCAGGGCCTGTCTTGCCTTTCTGGTTTTTACACATTTTGTGGATGTCCCTTTTGACCGGTGGGAAGGTATATTTCTTTGTAGTGCAGATTTGCATTGCTGCTTGCTTGCTTGGCCAAAAATGGCGTATGCATTTTCTCCTGAATATACTCAGGAGAAAACGCATACGCCCTTTTTGGCCAAGTGCATCATTGTCGAAGTTGTGCCCCTCTTCCTGTTCTTGAAAGGTGATTCCAACGTACCTCTTGAAATCTGTTTCCTGCTATTCTGCCTCGTTTTAAAGTCTGCCTCTCTGCCTTCCCTCAAAAGATTTTTGGACGATAGTTTTCCTCTATTACTCTGCCAGTTTGTAAATTGCTGTGCCCTTGAGCTCCATTTTCTAACTCGTTTTTTGTGAGCTAACCGCAAGTCCAAAATTTTGGTTCAGGACCGATACTTGTTCACGGCGGGTGGCTGAGACTTTGGTTAATTCTTCTTCCTGCCGGGCATTTAGAGTGACATGTGCCCTTCCAAAATGCCTAACAGCTACTCTTTCATTGGTTCCCCCTTTTCCCTTTCATCCTCTTCCAAATTGGCAACCTGAGTAAACCAGGAGGTTAAAGGGGCTGTCTCTCCAAGTTGGGAGATTGATAGTTAAGCAGTTGGAAATTCAAACCGGAGCACCAGGAGAGGGACAGTTAGTTGGGTTTTAGAAACCTTTCGTATTCACTGTGTGTCCATTCTCTTGGTTTCCTGTACATGTTATAGCTGTAGTAATATTCCCTTCAACATGGAGAGTTGGGAACCATGGAATGGGTGCCACACATTATTGCTTTGAATGGTCTGCATTAGCTAACCCAAATTCACCAATCCTCTCAGTCCCAAGTGTCCAGCCTTATGCCACATCCAGCTGTCGTTGTACACAGGGTCATTCAAGGTTTCATCAGAGACCCTGAAGGAATTGTAAAGAATTTCCCTGTTTTGTTGTTTTGTTTTTGAAATTCCTTTTTATAGTGGGTTTGAGCTGATTCTCACTGCCGTGTTTATGCCAGTCTAGACACACTTGTTTCCCTTACGGTGATATATCAATACATAGGTTTTAAGATCCTTACTAGTCAGATATATTCCTCTGTGTGAAGTATGGGGTCTTGATAACCTTTCAGTGAGGAAGGTGTAGATCTTGTGTATTTTGTATTTGGTTTCTGGAATGGTGCCTGTACTTATATCAAACTCTGTTTTATGCAACACCCCACCTCTCCTTCCCCCTTAAGCAGGCGTAAGAGTGTTTTCTAAATGTGAGACTCTGTTCTCTTTCCTAACTCAGTTCATGTGTAGCCATGTTTACAGGATTTTCATAAGTGATATCTTATGATAAGATTCTTTTTCTGTGTGACTTATTTCACTTAGAATCATCATACCTGAATCCATTCATTTTGCTGCTACTGGTCTTTTGAATTTGATATCATGACTGAGGGATATACCATCATAACGTAAGTAACACAATTTTTTGAACCATTTTTATCTTTCACGGAATATTTAAGGTGTACCCAAGTTGAGGTTCTTGTCAGAAGTGCAGCCCTAAATTTTGGGGTGGATTTGTCTTATTGATTTTCAATTTTCCCAAGGTATATTCCCTAGACTTGAAGTGCCCTTGGCTCTGTAGCTCTGTTGTTTACTTGTTTTAGGGAACACAATGCACTCCTCCAGAGAGGCAGTTGGCAATTTACATGCCTTCCTTCAGCATAACAAGGCTCCCTGTTCTCCAGGGCCTGTGTTGCCTTTCTGGTTTTTAAACATTTCTCTGATGTCCCTTTTGACCGGTGGGAAGTGATACTACTTTGTAGTGCAGATTAGCATTGCCCGCTTGCTTGCTTGGCCAAAAAGGGCGTATACTTTTTCTCCTGAATATATTCAGGAGAAATCACATACGCGCTTTTTGGCCAAGTGCATCATTGTCGAAGTTGTGAGACTCTTCCTGTGCTTTAAAGGCGATTCGAACGTACCTCTTGAAATCTGTTTCCTGCTATTCTGCCTCCCATTCAAGGCCACCTCGTTGCCTTCCCTCAACAGATTTTTGGACGATAGTTGCCCTTTGTTACTCTGCCAGTTTGTGAATTGCTGTGCCCCTGAGCTCCATATTTTAACTCGTTTTTTCTGAGCTGAACGCAAGTCCAATATTTTGGTTCAGGAACTACACTGGTTCCCGGTGGGTGGCTGAGACTTTGGTCAATTCTTCTTCCTCCCGGGAAATAAGAGTGACATATGCCCGTCCAAATACCTAACAGCTACTCCCTCATTGGTTCTCCCTCTTCCCATTCATCCTCTGCAAAATAGGCAACCTGTGCGAAACAGGAGGTTAAAGGTGCTGTTTCTCCAGGTTCAGAGATTGATAGTAAAGCAGTTGGAAAGTCAAACCGGAGCGCCAGGAGAGGGAATATTCGTTGAGTTTTAGAGACCTTTCATATTCACAGTGTGTCCATTATCTAGGTTTCCCATATATGTTATAGCTGTAGTAATATACCCTTCATCCTGGAGAGTTGGGACCCATGGAATGGTTGCCATGCATTATTGCTTTAAAGGGTCTGCCTTTGCTCACCCAATCTCACAAATCCTCTCAGTCCCATGTGTCCAGCCCTATGCCACATCCAGCTGTCGTTGTACATAGGGTCATTCCAGGTTTCATCGGAGACCCTGAAGGAATTGTAAAGAATTTCCCTGTTTTTTTGTTTTGTTTTTGAAATTCCTTTTTATAGTGGGTTTGAGCTGATTCTCGCTCCCATCTTTATGCCAGTCTACACACACTTGATTCCCTTATGGAGACATATCAATACATAGGTTTTAAGATTCTTACTAGTCAGATATATTCCTCTGCTGGAAATATGGGGTTTTGAGTCACTTTCACTGAAGAAGGTGTAGGTCTTGTCTATTCCATAGTTGGTTTATGAAACGGTACATGTGCTTATATCAAACTCTGGTTTTATGCATCACCCCACCTCTCCTTCCCCCTTAAGCAGGCAAAAGAGTGTTTCCTAAATGTGAGACTCTCTTCTCTTTCTTAACTCAGTTCATGTGTAGCCATGTTTACAGGATCTTCATAAGTGATATCTTGTGATACGTTTCTTTTTCTGTGTGACTTATTTCACTTAGAATCATCGTACCTGAATCCACTCATTTTGCTGCTACTGGTCTTATGACATTGATTTCATGGCTGAGGGATATTCCATCGTACGTAAGTACCACAATTTTTTGAACCATTTTTATCTTTCCTTCGATATTTAAGGTGTACCCAAGTTGAGGTTCTTGTAAGCAGTGCAGCCCTAAATTTTGGGGTGGCTCTGTCATATTGATTTTCAATTTTCCCAAGGTATATTCCCTAGACTGGAAGTGCCCTTGGCTCAGTAGCTCTGTTGTTTACTTGTTTTGGGGAACACAATGCACTCCTCCAGTAAGGCAGATCGCAATTTACATCCCTCCCATCAGTATAACAAGGCTCCCTGTTCTCCAGGGCCTGTCTTGCCTTTCTGGTATTTACACATTTTGTGGATGTCCCTTTTGACCTGTGGGGAGTGATACATCTTTGTAGTGCAGATTTGCATTGCTCGCGTGCTTGCTTGTCCAAAAAGGGCATATGCGTTTTCTCCTGCATATATTCAGGAGAAAATGCATACGCCCATTTTGGCCAAGTGCATCATTGTCGAAGTTGGGCCCCTCTTCCTGTGCTTTACAGGTGATTCCAACGTACCTCTTGAAATCTGTTTCCTACTATTCTGCCTCGCATTCAAGTCCGCCTCGTTGCCTTCCCTCAACAGACTTTTGAATGATAGTTGTCCTTTATTACTCTGCCAGTTTGTGAATTGCTGTGCCCTTGAGCTCCATTTTTCAACTCGTTTTTTTGTGAGCTGAACGCGTGTCTACAATTTTGGTTCAGGGCCTATACTGGTTCCCGGTGGGTGGCTACAACTTTGGGTAATTATTCTCCCTGCCGGGATATTAGAGTGACATATGACCGTCCAAATGCGTAACAGCTACTCTCTCATTGGTTCTCCCTCTTCCCTTTCATCCTCTGCCAAATGGGCAAACTGTGAGCACCAGGAGGTTAAAGGGGCTGTCTCTCCAAGTTGGGAGAATGATAGTAAATGAGTTGGAAAGTCAAACGGGAGCACCAGGAGAGGGACTATTTGTTGAGTTTTACAAACCTTTCATATCCACAGTGTGTCCATTCTCTAAGTTTTCCGTACATGTTATAGCTGTAGTCATATTCCCTTCAACCTGGGGAGTTCTGACCCATGGAATGGGTGCCATGCATTATTGCTTTAAGGGGTCTGCATTTGCTCACCCAATCGCACCAATCCTGTCAGTTCCAAGTTTCCAGCCTTATGCCACATCGAGCTGTCATTGTAGACATGGATATTCCAGGTTTCATCAGAGAACCTGAAGGAATTGTAAAGAATGTCCCTGTTTTTTTGCTTTGTATTTGAAATTCCTTTTTATAGTGGGTTTGAGCTGATTCTTGCTGCCATGTTTATGCAAGTCTAGACACACTTGATTCCCTTATGGAGACATATCAATACATAGGTTTTAAGAAACTTACTAGTCAGATATATTCCCCTGCAGGAAATATGGGGTTTTGAGTCCCTTTCACTGAGGAAAGTATAGGTAGGTCTTGTCTATTCCATAGCTGGTCTTAGGAACGGTACCTGTGCTTATATCAAACTCTGGTTTTATGCATCACCCCACTTCTCCTTCTCCCTTAAGCAGGCATAAGAGTGTTTTCTAAATGTGAGACTCTCTTCTCTTTCCTAACTCAGTTCATGTCTAGCCATGTTTACAGGATCTTCATAAGTGATATATTATGATAAGTTTCTTTTTCTGTGTGACTTATTTCACTTAGAATCATCGAACCTGAATCCACTCATTTTGCTGCTACTGGTCTTATGACATTGATTTCATGGCTGAGGGATATTCCATCATATGTAAGTACCACAATTTTTTGAAACATTTTTATCTTTCCTGGGATACTTAAGGTGTACCCAAGTTGAGGTTCTTGTAAGCAGTGCAGCCCTAAATTTTGGGGTGGCTCTGTCTTATTGATTTTCAGTTTTCCAATGGTATATTCCCTAGACTGGAACTGCCCTTGGCTCTGGAGCTCTGTTGTTTACTTGTTTGAGGGAACACAGTGCACTCCTCCAGAGAGGCAGTTGGCAATTTACATCCCGGCCATCAGCATAACAAGGCTCCCTGTTCTCCAGGTCCTGTCTTGAATTTCTGGTTATTACCCTTTATGTGGATATCCCTTAGGACCGGTGGGAAGTGATACTTCTTTGTAGTGCAGATTTGCATTGCCCGCTTGTTTTCTTGGCCAAAATGGGTGTATGCGTTTTCTCCTGAATATACTGAGGAGAAAACGCTTACGCCCTCTTTGGCCAAGTGCATCATTGTCGAAGTTGTGCCCCTCTTCCTGTGCTTTAAAGGCGATTCCAACGTACCTCTTGAAATCTGTTTCCTGCTATTCTGCCTCACATTCAACTCCGCCTCGTTGCGTTCCGTCAACAGATTTTTGGATGATAGTTGTCGTTTATTACTCTGCCAGTTTGTGAATTGCTTTGCCCCTGAGCTCCATTTTTTAACTCGTTTTTTGTGAGCTGAATGCAAGTCCCATATTTTGGTTCAGGACCTATACTGGTTCCCGGTGGGTGGCTGAGACTTTGGTTAATTCTTCTTCCTCCCGGGAAATAAGAGTGACATGTGCCCGTCCAAATGCCTAGCAGCTACTCTCTCTTTGGTTCTCCCTCTTCCCTTTCATACTTTGCCATACTGGCAACCTGTGCGAACCAGGAGGGTAAAGGTTCAGTCTCTCCTATTTGGGAGATTGATAGTTAAGCAGTTGGAATGTCAAACTGGAGCATCAGGAGAGCGATTATTCGTTGAGTTTTAGAAAGCTTTCGTATTCACAGTGTGTCCATTCTCTAGGTATCCCATACCTTTTATAGCTGTAGTAATATTACCTTCAACCTGGAGAGTTGGGACCCATGGAATGGGTGTCATGCATTATTGCTTTACAGGGTCTGCATTTGCTCACCCAATCTCACCAATCCTCTCAGTCCCATGTGTCTAGCCTTATGCCACCTCCAGCTGTCGTTGTAGATAGGGTCATTCCAAGGTTCATCAGAGAGCCTGAAGCAATTGTAAAGTATTTTGCTGTTTTTTTGTTTGTTTTTGAAATTCCGTTTTATAGTGGGTTTGATTTGATTCCCGCTGCCATCTTTATGCCAGTCTAGACACACTTGATTCCCTTACGGGGACATATCAATACATAGGTTTTAAGATTCTTACTAGTCAGATATATTCCTCTGCAGGAAATGTGGGGTTTTGAATCCCTTTCACTGAGGAAGGTGTAGGTGTTGTTTATTCCATAGTTGGTTTTTGGAAGGGTACCTGTGCTTATATCAAACTCTGGTTTTATGCATCACCCCACCTCTCCTTCCCCCTTAAGCAGGCATAAGAGTGTTTTCTAAATATGAGACTCTGTTCTCTTTCCTAACTCAGTTCATGTGTAGCCATGTTTACAGGATCTTCATAAGTGATATCTTATGATAAGTTTCTTTCTCTGTGTGACTTAATTCACTTAGAATCATCGTACCTGAATCCACTCATTTTGCTGCTACTGGTCTTATGACATTGATTTCATAGCTGAGGGATATTCCATCATACGTAAGTACCACAATTTTTTGAACCATTTTTTTCTTTCCTGGGATATTTCAGGTGTACCCAAGTTGAGGTTCTTGAAAGCAGTGCAGCCCTAAATATTGGGGTGGCTCTGCCTTATTGATTTTCAGTTTTCCCAAGGTTTATTCCCTAGACTGGGAGTGTACTTGGCTCTGTAGCTCTGTTGTTTACTTATTTTAGGGAACACAGTGCACTCCTCCAGAGAGGCAGTTGGCAATTTACATCCCGCCCATCAGCATAACATGGCTCCCTGTTCTCCAGGGCCTGTCTTGCCTTTCTGATTTTTGTCCATTTTGTGGATGTCCCTTTTGAGCGGTGGGAAGTGATACTTCATTGTAGTGCAGATTTACATTGCCTACTTGCTTGCTTGGCCAAAAAGGGCGTATGCGTTTTCTGCTGAATATATTCAGGAGAAAACGCATACACCCTTTTTGGCCAACTGCATCATTTTCGAAGTTGTGCCCCTCTTCCTGTGCTTTAAAGGCGATTCCAAACTACCTGCTGTAAACGGTTTCCTGTTATTCTCCCTCGCTTTCAAGTCCGTCTCGTTGCCTTCCCTCAACAGATTTTCCGACGATAGTTGTCCTATATTACTCTGCCAGTTTGTGAATTGCTCTGCCCCATAGCTCCATTTTTTAACTCGTTTTTTGTGAGCTGAACGCAAGTCCAATATTTTGGTTCAGGAACAATACTGGTGCCCGGTGGGTGGCTGAGACTTTGGTTAATTCTTCTTCCTCCCGGGAAATAAGAGTGACATGTGCCCGTCCATATGCTTAACAGTTACTCTCTCATTGGTTCTCCCTCTTCCCTTTCATCCTTTGCCAAATTGGTAACCTGGGAGAACCAGGAGGTTAAAGGTCCTGTCTTTCCAAGTTGGGAGATTGATAGTAAAGCAGTTGGAAAGACAAACTGGCGCAGAAGGAAAGGGAATATTCGTTGAGTTTTAGAAACCTTTCGTATTTACACTGTGTCCATTCTCTAGGTTTCTCATACATGTTATAGCTATAGTAATATTCCCTTCAACCTGGAGAGTTGGGACCCATGGAATGGGTGCCATGCATTATTGCTTTAAAGGGTCTTCATTTCCTCACCCAATCTCACCAATACTGTCAGTCCCATGTGTCCAGCCGTTTGCAACATCCAGCTGTCATTGTAGATTGGGTCATTCCAGGTTTCATCAGAGACCCTGAAGGAATTGTAAAGAATTTCCCAGTTTTTTTGTTTTGTTTTAGAAATTCCTCTTTATACTGGGTTTGAGCTGATTCTCACTGCCATGTTTATGCCAGTCTAGACACACTTGATTCCCTTACGGAGACATATCAATACATAGGTTTTAAGAATCTTACTAGTCAAATATATTCCTCTGCAGGAAATATGGGGTTTTGAGTCCCTTTCACTGAGGAAGGTGTAGGTCTTGTCTATTCCATAGTGGGTTTTTGGAACACTACCTGTGCTTATATCAAACTCCGGTTTTATGAATACCCCCACCTCTCCTTCCCCTTAAGCTGGCATAAGAGTGTTTTCTAAATGTGAGACTCTGTTCTCTTTCCTAACTCAGTTCATGTGTAGCCATGTTTACAGGATCTTCATAAGTGATATGTTATGATAAGTTTCTATTTCTGTGTGACTTATTTCACTTAGAATCATCGTACCTGAATCCACTCCTTTTGCTGCTACTGGTCTTATGACATTGATTTCATGGCTGAGGGATATTCCATCGTACGTAAGTACCACAATTTTTTTAACCATTTTTATATTTCCTGGGATATTTATGTTGTACCCCAGTCGAGGTTCTTGTAAGCAGTGCAGCCCTAAATATGGGGGTGGCACTGTCTTATTGATTTTCAGTTTTCCCAAGGTATATTCCCTAGACTGGAAGTGCCCTTGGCTGTGTAGCTCTGTTGTTTACTTGTTTTAGGGAACACAATGCACTCCTCCAGAGAGGCAGTTGGCAATTTACATCCCGACCATCAGCATAACAAGGCTCCCTGTTCTCCAGGGCCTGTCTTGCCTTTCTGGTTTTTACACATATTTCCTATGTCCCTTTTGACTTGTGGGAAGTGATACTTCTTTGTAGTGCAGATTTGCATTGCCCCCTTGGTTGCTTGGCCAAAAAGGGCGTATGCGTTTTCTCCTGAATATATTCAGGAGAAAATGCATACGCCCTTTTTGGCCAAGTGCATCATTGTCGAAATTGTGCCCCTCTTCCTGTGCTTTAAAGGTGATTCCAACGTACCTCTTGAAATGTGTTTCCTGCTATTCTGCCTCCCTATTAAGTCCGCCTTGTTGCCTTCCCTCAACAGATTTTTGGATGATAGTTTCCCTTAATTACTCTGCCAGTTTGTGAATTGCTGTGCCCCTGAGCTCCATTTTTTAACTTGTTTTTTGTGAGCTGATCGCAACTCCAAAATTTTGGTTCAGGACCTAAACTGCTTCCCGCTGGGTGGCTGAGACTTTGGTTAATTCTTCTTCCTCCCAGGATATAAGACTGACATGTGACTGTCCAAACGCCTAACAGCTACTCTCTCATTTGTTCTCCCTCTTCCGTTTCCTCCTCTGTCAAAATGGGAATCTGTGCGAACCAGGAGGTTAAAGGTGCTGTCTCTCCAAGATGAGAGATTGATAGTAAAGCTGTTGGAAATTCAAACCGGAGCACCAGGAGAGGGACTATTTGTTGAGTTTTAGAGACTTTTCGTATTCACAGTGTGTCCATTCTCAAGGTTTCCCGTACATGTTATAGCTGTAGTAATATTCCCTTCAACCTGGAGACATGGGACCCATGGAATGGGTACCATGCATTATTGCTTTAAACGGTCTGCATTTGCTCACCCAATCTCAACAATCCTCTCAGTCCCATGTGTCCAGCCTTATGCCTCATCCTGCTGTCATTGTAGATAGGGTCATTCCAGGTTTCATCAGAGACCCTGAAGGAATTGTAAAGAATTTCCCTTTTTTTTGTTTTTGAAATTCATTATATAGTGGGTTTGAGCTAAATCTCGTTGCCATGTTTATGCCAGTCTAGACACACTTGATTCCCTTACGGAGACATATCAATACATAGGTTTTATGATTCTTACTAGTCAGATATATTCCTCTGCGGGAAATATGGGATTTTGAATCCCTTTCACTGAGGAAGGTGTAGGTATTGTGTATTCCATAGTTGGTTTTTGGAAGGGTACCTGTGCTTATATCAAACTCTGGTTTCATGCATCACCCCACCTATCCTTCCCCCTTAAGCAGGAATAAGAGTGTTTTGTAAATGTGAGACTCTGTTCTGTATCCTAACTCATTTCATGTGTAGCCATGATTACAGGATCTTCATAAGTGATATCTTGTGATAAGTTTCTTTTTCTGTGTGACTTATTTCACTTAGAATCATCGGACCTGAATCAACACATTTTGCTGCTACTGGTCTTATGACATTGATTTCATGGCTGAGGGATATTCCATCGTACGTAAGTACCACAATGTTTTGAACCATTTTTATGTTTCCAGGGATATTTAAGGTGTAGACAATTGGAGGTTCTTGTAAGCAGTGCAGCCCTAAATTTTGTGCTGGCTCTTTCTTATTGATTTTCAGTTTGCCCAAGGTATAATCCCTAGACTGGAAGTGCTCTTGGCTATGTAGCTCTGTTGTTTACTTGTTTTGGGGAACAAAATGCACTCCTCCAGAAAGGCAGTTGAAAACTTACATCCCACCCATCAGCATAACAAGGCTCACTGTTCTCCAAGGCCTGTCTTGCCTTTCTGGGTTTACCCATTTTGTGGTTTTCCCTTTTGACCGGTGGGAAGTGATACTTCTTTGTAGTGCAGATTTGCATTGCCCGCTTGCTTGCTTGGCCAAAAAGGGTGTATGCGTTTTCTCCTGCATATATTCAGGAGAAAATGCATACGCACTTTTTGGCCAAGTACATCATTGTCGAAGTTGTGCCACTCTTCCTGTTCTTTACAGACGATTCCAACGTACCTCTTGAAATTTGTTTCTGTTATTCGGCCTGAATTTCAAGTCTGCTTCGATGCCTTCCCTCAACAGATTTCTGGACGATAGTTGGCCTTTATTAGTCTGCCAGTTTGTGAATTGCTCTGCCCCTGAACTCCATTTTTCAACTCGTTTTTTTGTGAGCTGAATGCAAGTCCAAAGTTTTGGTTCAGGACCTCTACTGTTTCCCGGTGAGTGGCGGAGACTTTGGTTAATTCTTCTTCCTGCCGGGCATTTAGAGTGACATGTGCCCGTCCAAAGGCCTAACAGCTACTCTCTCATTGGTTTTCCCTCTTCCCTTTCATCGTCTGCCAAATTGGCAACCTGTGCGAACCAGGAGGTTAAAGGGGCAGTCTCTCCAAGTAGGGAGATTGATAGTAAAGCAGTTGGAAAGTCAAACCGGAGCACCAGGAGAGTGACTATTCGTTGAGTTTTAGAAACCATTCGTACTCACAGTGTGTCCATTCTCTAGGTTTCCCATTCATGTATAGCTGTAGTAATATTCCCTTCAACCTGGAGAGTTGGGACCCATGGAATGGGTGCCATGCATTATTGCTTTAAAGGGTCTGCATTTGCTCACACAATCTCACCAATCCTCTCAGTCCCAAGTGTCCAGCCGTTTGCCACATCCAGCTGTCATTGTAGACAGGGTCATTCCACGTTTCATCAGAGACCCTGAAGGAATTGTACAGAATTTCCCTGTTTTTTTGTTTTGTTTTTGAAATTCCTTTTTATAGTGGGTTTGAGCTAAATCTCGCTGCCATGTTTATGCCAGTCTAGACACACTTGATTCCCTTACAGAGACATATCAGTACATAGGTTTTAAGATTCTTACTAGTCAGATATATTCCTCTGCGGGAAATATGGGGTTTTGAGTCCCTTTCACTGAGGAAGGTATAGGTTGGTCTTGTCTATTCCATAGTTGGCTTTGGGAATGGTACCTGTGCTTATATCAAACTCTGGTTTTATGCATCACCCCACCTCTCCTTCCCCCTTAAGCAGGCATAAGAGTGTTTTCTAAAGGTGAGACTCTGTTCTATTTCCTAACTCAGTTCATGTGTAGCCATGTTTACAGGATCTTCATAAGTGATATCTTATGATAAGCTTCTGTTTCTATGTGACATATTTCACTTAGAATCATCGTACCTGAATCCACTCATTTTGCTGCTACTGGTCTTACGACATGGATTTCATGGCTGAGGGATATTCCATTGTACGTAAGTACCACAATTTTTTGAACCAATTTTATATTTCCTGGGATGTATAAGGTGTACCCAAATTGAGGTTCTTGTAAGCAGTGCAGCCCTAAATTTGGGGTGGCTCTGTCTTATTGATTTTCAGTTTTCCCAAGGTATATTCCCTAGTCTGGAAGTGCCCTTGGCTCTGTAGCTCTGTTGTTTACTTGTTTTAGGGAACACAATGCACTCCTCCAGAGAGGCAGTTGGCAATTTACATCCCGCCCATCAGCATAACAAGGCTCCCTGTTCTCCAGGGCCTGTCTTGCCTTTCTGGGTTTTACCCATTTTGTGGATGTCCCTTTTGACCAGTGGGAAGTGACACTTCATTGTAGAGCAGATTTGCATTGTCCGCTTGCTTGTTTGGCCAAATAGGGCGTATGCGTTTTCTGCTAAATATATTCAGGAGAAAACGCATACGCCCTTTTTGGACAAGTGCATCATTGTCGAAGTTGTGCCCCTCTTTCTGTGCTTTAAAGGCGATTCCAACCTACCTCTTGAAATCTGTTGCCTGCTATTCTGCCTCACTTTCAAGTCCGACTCGTTGCCTTCCCTCAACAGATTTTTGGACTATAGTTGTCCTTTATTTCTCTGCCTGTTTGTGAATTGCTGTGCCCCAGAACTCCATTATTTAACTCGCTTTTTGTGAGCTGAATGCAAGTCCAATATTTTGGTTCAGGACCTATACTGGTACCCGGTGGGTGGCTGAGACTTTGGTTAATTCTTCTTCCTCCCGGGAAACAAGAGTGACATATGCCCGTCCAAATGCCTAACAGATATTCTCTCATTGGTTCTCCCTCTTCCGTTTCATCCTCTGCCAAATTGGCAACTTGTGTGAAACAGGAGGTTAAAGGGGCTGTCTCTCCAAGTTGGGAGATTGATAGTAACGCAGTTGGAAAGTCAAAGCGAAGCACCAGGAGAGGGACTATTTGTTGAGTTTTAGATACCTTTCGTATTCAGAGTGTGTCCATTCTCTAGGTTTCCTGTACATGTTATAGCTGTAGTAATATTCCCTTCACCATGGAGAGTTGGGACCCATGGAATGGGTGCCATGCATTATTGCTTTAAAGGGTCTGCATTTGCTCACCCAAGCTCACCAATCCTCTCAATCCCATGTGTCCAGCCTTATGCCACATCCAGCTGTCATTGTAGATAGGGTCATTCCAGGTTTCATCAGAGACCCTGAAGGAATTGTAAAGAATGTCCCTGTTTTTTTGTTTCGTTTTTGAAATTCTTTTTATAGTGGGTTTGAGCTGATTCTCACTGCCATGTTTATGCCTGCCTAGACACATTTGATTCCATTACGGGTACATATCAATACATAGGTTTTAAGATTCTTACTAGTAAGATATATCCCTCTGCATGGAATATGGGGGGTTGATTTCCTTTCACTGAGGAAGGTGTAGTTCTTGTCTATTCCGTAATTGGTTTTTGGAATGGTACCAGAACTAATATCAAAATCTGGTTTAATTCATCACCCCACCTCTCCTTCCCCCTTAAGCAGGCATAAGAATGTTTTCTAAATATCAAACTCTCTTCCCTTTCCTAACTCAGTTCATGTGTAGCCATGTTTACAGGACCTTCATAAGTGATATCTTATGATAAGTTTCTTTTTCTATGTGACTTATTTCACTTAGAATCATCGTACCTGAATCCACTCATTTTGCTGCTACTGGTCTTACAACATGGATTTCATGGCTGAGGGATATTCCATCGTACGTAAGTACCACAATGTTTTGAACCATTTTTATACTTCCTGGGATATTTAAGGTGTACCCAAGTTGAGGCTGTTGTAAGCAGTGCAGCCCTAAATTTGGGGGTGGCTCTGTCTTATTGATTTTCCGTTTCCCAAGGTATATTCCCTAGACTGGAAGACCCCTTGGCTCTGTAGCTTTGTTGTTTACTTGTTTTAGGGAACACAATGCACTCCTCCAGTGAGGCAGTTGGCAATTTACATCCCGCCCATAAGCATAACAAGTCCCCCTTTTCTCCAGGTACTCTCTTGCCTTTCTGGTTTTTACATATTTTGTGGATGTCCCTTTTGACCGGTGGGAAGTGATACTTCTTTGTAGTGCAGATTTGCATTGCCCGCTTGCTTGCTTGGCCAAAAAGGGCATTTGCGTTTTCTCCTGCATATATTCAGGAGAAAATGCATATGCCATTTTTGGCCAAGTGCATCATTGTCGAAATTGTGCCCCTCTTCCTGTGCTTTACAGGCGATTCCAACGTACCTCTTGAAATCTGTTTCCTGCTATTCTGTCTCGCTTTCAAGTCCACCTCGTTGCCTTCCCTCAACTGATTTTTGAATGACAGTTGTCCTTTATTACTCTGCCAGTTTGTGAATTGCTGTGCCCTTGAGCTCCATTTTTCAACTCGTTTTTTGTGAGCTGAACGCATGTCTAAAATTTTGGTTCAGGACCTATATTGGTTCCCGGTGGGTGGCTGCGACTTTGGTTAATTCTTCTTCCTGATGGGAAATTAGAGTGACATATGCCCGTCCAAATGCCTAACAGCTACTCTCTCATTGGTTCTCCCTCTTCCTTTTCATCCTCCGCCAAATTGGCAACCTGTGAGAACCAGGAGGTTAAGGTGCTGTCTCTCCAAGTTGGGAGATTGATAGTAAAGCAGTTGGAAAGTCAAACCAGAGCACCAGGAGAGGGACTATTCGTTGAGTTTTAGAAACCATTCGTTTTCACAGTGTGTCCATTTGCTAGGTTTCCCATACATGTTATAGCTGTAGTAATATTCCCTTCAACCTGGAGAGTTGGGACCCATGGAATGGGTGCCTTGCATTATAGCTTTAAAGGGTCTGCATTTGCTCACACAATCTCACCAATCCTCTCAGTCCCAAGTGTCCAGCCTTATGCCACATCCAGCTGTCATTGTAGACAGGGTCTTTCCACGTTTCATCAGAGACCCTGAAGGAATTGTAAGGAATTTCCCTGTTTTTAAGTTTTGTTTTTGAATTTCCTTTTTATAGTGGGTTTGAGCTGATTCTCGCTGCCATGTTTATGCCAGTCTAGACACACTTGATTCCCTTATGGAGACGTATCAATACAAAGGTTTTAAGATTCTTACTCGTCAGATATATTCCTCTGCGGGAAATATGGGGTTTTGATTCCCTTTCACTGAGGAAGTTATAGGTAGGTCTTGTCTATTCCACAGTTGGTTTTGGGAACGGTACCTGTGCTTATATCAAACTCTGGTTTTATGCATCCCCCCACCTCTCCTTCCCCCTTAAGGAAGCATGAGAGTGTTTTCTAAATGTGAGACTCTGTTCTCTTTCCTAACTCGGTTCATGTGTAGCCATGTTTACAGGATCTTCATAAGTGATATCTTATGATAACCTCCTTTTTCTTTGTGACATTACACTTAGAATCATCGTACCTGAATCCACTAATTTTGCTGCTAATGGTCTTACGACATGGATTTCATGGCTGAGGGATATTCCATCGTACGTAAGTACCACAATTTTTTGAACCATTTTTATGTTTCCAGGGATATTTAAGGTGAACCCATGTTGAGGTTCTTGTAAGCAGTGCAGCCCTAAATTTTGGGGTGGCTCTGTATTATTGATTTTCAGTTTTCCCAAGGTATATTCCCTAGACTTGAAGTGTCCTTGGCTCTGTGGCTCTGTTGTTTACTTGTTTTAGGGAACACAACGCACTCCTCCAGAGAGTCAGTTGGCAATTTACATCCCGCCAATCAGCATAACAACGCTCCCTGTTCTCCAGGGTCTGTCTTGCCTTTCTGGTTTTTATCCATTTTGTGGATGTCCCTTTTGACCGGTGGGAAGTGATACTTCTTTGTAGTGCAGATTTGCATTGCAAGCTTGCTTGTTTGGCCAAAAAGGCCGTATGCGTTTTCTGCTGAATATATTCAGGAGAAAACGCATACGCCCTTTTTGGCCAAGTGCATCATTGTCAAAGTTGTGCCCCTCTTCCTGTGCTTTACAGACGATTCCAACGTACCTCTTGAAATCTGTTTCCTGCTATTCGGCCTGACATTCAAGTCTGCTTCGTTGCCTTCCCTCAACAGATTTCTGGACGATAGTTGGCCTTTATTACTCTGCCAGTTTGTGAATTGCTCTCCCCCTGAGCTCCATTTTTCAACTCGTTTTTAGTGAGATGAACGCATGTCCAAAATTTTGGTTCAGGACCTATATTGGTTCCCGGTGGGTGGCTGCGACATTGATTAATTATTTTTCCTGCCGGGAAATTAGAGTGATATATGCCCTTCCAAATGCCTAACAGCTACTCCCTCATTGGTTCTCCCTCTTCCCTTTCATCCTCTGCCAAATTGGCAACATGTGAGAACAAGGAGATTAAAGGCGCTGTCTCTCCAAGTTGGGAGATTGATAGTAAAGCAGTTGGAAAGTCAAACTGGAGCACCAGGAGAGGGACTATTCGTTGAGTTTTAGAAACCTTTCGTATTCACAGTGTGTCCTTTTTCTAGGTTTCCCGTACATGTTATAGCTGTAGTAATATTCCCTTCAACCTGGAGAGTTGGGACCCATGGAATGGGTGCCATGCATTATTGCTTTAAAGGGTCTGCATTTGCTCACCCAATCTCACTAATCCTCTCAGTCCCAATTGTCCAGCCTTATGCCACATCCAGCTGTCATTGTAGACATTGTTATTCCACGTTTCATCAGAGACCCTGAAGGAATTGTAAAGAATGTCCCTGTTTTTTTGTTTTGTTTTTGGAATTCCTTTTTATAGTGAGTTTGAGCTGATTCTCACTTCCATGTTTATGCCAGTCTAGACACACTTGATTTCCTTATGGAGACATATCAATACATAGGTTTGAAGATTCTTACTAGTCAGATATATTCCTCTGAGGGAAGTATGGAGTGTTGTTTCTTTTTCAGTGAGGAAGGTGTAGATCTTTTCTATTCTGTATTTTGTTTCTGGAATGGAGCCGTTACTAATATCAAACTCTGGTTTTATGCAACACCCCACCTCTCCTTACCCCTTAAGCAGGTGTAAGAGTGTTTTCTAAATGTGAGACTCTCTTCTCTTTACTAACTCAGTTCATGTGTAGCCATGTATACATGACCTTTATAAGTGATATCTTATGATAAGTTTATTTTACTCTGTGACTAATTTCACTTAGAATCCTCGTAACTGAATCCACTAAATTTGCTGCTACTGGCCTGATGAGATTGATTTCATGGCAGAGAAGTATTCCATCGTATGTAATTACCACAATCTCTTGAAAAATTTTTGTCTTTCCTGGGTTATTTAAGGTGTAGCCTAGTTGAGGTTCTTGTAAGCAGTGCAGCCCTAAATATTGGGGTGGCTCTGTATTACTGATTTTCAGTTTTCCCAAGGTATATACCCTAGACTGGAAGTGCCCTTGTCTCTGTAGCTCTGTTGTTTACTTGTTTTAGGGAATAAAATGCACTCATCCAGAGAGGCAGTTGTCAATTTACATCCCGCCCATCAGCATAACAAGGGTCCCTGTTCTCCAGGCCCTGTCTTGCCTTTCTGCTTTTTACCCATTTTGTGGATATCCCTTTTGACCTGTGGGATGTGATACTTCTTTGTAGTGCAGATTTGCATTGCCTGCTTGCTTGCTTGGCCAAAAAGGGCGTATGCGTTTTCTCCTGAATATACTCAGGAGAAAACGCATACGCCCTTTTTGGCCAAGTGCATCATTTTCGAAGTTGTGCCCCTCTTCCTGTGATTTAAAAGCGATTCCAACGTATCTGTTGAAATCTGTTTCCTTCTATTCTGCCTCGCTTTCAATTCCGCCTCGTTGCCTTCCCTCAACAGATTTTTGGACGATAGTTGTCCTTTATTACTCTACCAGTTTGTGAATTGCTGTGCCCCTGAGCTCCATAAATTAACTCGTTTATTGTGAGCTGAACGCAAGTCTAATATTTTGGTACAGGACCTATACTGGTTCGCGGTGGGTGGCTTAGACTTTGGGTAATTCTTCTTCCTTCTGGGAAATAAGAGTGACATGTGCCCGTCCAAATGCCTAACAGCTACTCTCTCATTGGTTCTCCCTCTTCCCTTTCATCCTCTGCCAAATTGGCAACCTGTGCGAAACAAGAGGTTAAAGGTGCAGTCTCTCCAAGCTGAGAGATTGATAGTAAAGCAGTTGGAAAGTCAAACCTGAGCACCAGGAGAGGGACAATTCGTTGAGTTTTAGAGACCTTTCGTATTCACAGAGTGTCCAGTCTGTAGGTTTCCCGTACATTTTATAGCTGTAGTAATTTACTCTTCAACCTGGAGAGTTGGGACCCATGGAATGGTTGCCATGCATTATTGCTTTATAGGGTCTGCATTTGCTCACCCAATCTCACCAATCCTCTCAGTCCCATGTGTCCAGCCTTATGCCACATCCAGCTGTCATTGTAGATAGGGTCATTCCAGGTTTCATCAGAGACCCTGAAGGAATTGTAAAGAATTTCCCTTTTTTTTGTTTTGTTTTTGAAATTCCCTTTTATAGTGGGTTTGAGATGATTCTCGCTGCCATGTTTATGAAAGTCTAGAGACACTTGATTCCCTTACGGAGACATATCAATACATAGGTTTTAAGATTCTAACTAATCCAATATATTCCTCTGTGGGAAATATGGGGTTTTGAATCCCTTTCACTGAGGAAGGTGTAAGACTTGTCTATTCCATAGTTGGTTTTTGAATGGTACCTGTGCTTATATCAAACTCTGGTTTTATTCATCACCCCACCTCTCCTTCCCCCTTAAGAAGGCATAAGAGTGTTTTCTAAATGTGAGACTCTGTTCTCTTTCCTAACTCAGTTCATGTGTAGCCATGTTTACAAAATCTTCATAAGTGATATCTTATGATAAGCTTCTTTTTCTGTGTGACTTATTTCAGTTAGAATCATCGTACCTGAATCCACTCATTTACCTGCTACTGGTCTTATGACATTGATTTCATGGCTGAGGGATATTCCATCGTATGTAAGTACCACAATTTTTTGAACCATTTTTATATTTCCTGGGATATTTAATGTGTACCCAAGTTGAGGTTCTTGTCAGCAGTGCAGCCCTAAATTTGAGGGTGGCTCTGCCTTATTGATTTTCAGTTTTCCCAAGGTATATTCCCTAGACTGGAAGTGCCCTTGGCTCTGTATCTTTCTTGTTTACTTGTTTTAGGGAACACAATGCTCTCCTCCAGTGAGGCAGTTGCCAATTTACATCCCGCCCATCAGCATAACAAGGCTCCCTGTTTTCCAGGGCCTGTCTTGCCTTTTTGGGTTTTACCCATTTTGTGGATGTCCCTTTTGACAGGTGGGAAGTGATACTTCTTTGTAGCGCAGATTTGCATTGCCCGCTTGCTTGCTTGGCCAAAAAGGGTGTTTGCGTTTTCTCCTGCAAATATTCAGGAAAAAATGCATACGCCCTTTTTTTCCATGTGCATCATTGTCGAAGTTGTGCCCCTCTTCCTGTGCTTTACAGGTGATTCCAACGTACCTCTTGAAATCTGTTTCCTGCTATTCTGCCTCACTTTCAAGTCCGCCTCGTTGCCTTCCCTCAACAGATTTTTGTATGATAGTTGTCCTTTATTACTTTGCCAGTTTGTGAATTGCTGTGCCCTTGAGCTCCATTTTTCAACTCGCTTTTTGTGAGCTGAACGCATGTCCAAATTTTGGTTCAGGACCTATATTGGTTCCCGGTGGGTGGTTGCAACTTTGGTTAATTCTTATTCCTGCCAGGAAATTAGAGCGACATATGCCCGTCCAAATGCCTAACAGCTACTCTCTCATTGGTTCTCCCTCTTCCTTTTCATCCTCCGCCAAATTGGCAACCTGTGAGAACCAGGAGGTTAAAGGGGCTGTCTCTCCAAGTTGGGAGATTGATAATAAAACAGTTGGAAAGTCAAACTGGAGCACCAGGAGAGGGACTATTCGTTGAGTTTTAGAAACCTTTCGTATTCACAGTGTGTCCATTCTCTAGGTTTCCCGTACATGTTATAGCTGTAGTAATATTCCCTTCAACCAGGAGAGTTGGGACCCATGGAATGGGTGCCATGCATTATTGCTTTAAAGGTTCTGCATTTGCTCACCCAATCTCACCAATCCTCTCAGTCCCAAGAGTCAAGATTATGACAAATCCATCTGTGATTGTAGACAGGGTCATTCCACGTTTCATCAGAGACCCTGAAGGAATTGTAAAGAATTTCCCTGTTTTTTTTGGTTTGTTTTTGAAATTCCTTTGTATAGTGGGTTTGAGCTGATTCTCGCATCCATGTTTATGCCAGTCTAGACTCACTTGATTCCCTTACGGAGACATATCAATACATAGGTTTTAAGATTCTTACTAGTCAGATATATTCCTCTGCGGGAAATATGGGGTTTTGAGTCCCTTTCACTGAGGAAGGTATAGTTAGGTCTTGTCTATTCCATAGTTGGTTTTTGGAACGGTTCCTGTGCTCATATCAAACTCTGTTTTTATGCATCACCCACCTCTCCTTCCCCCTTAAGCAGGCATAAGAGTGTTTTCTAAATGTGAGACTCTGTTCTCTTTCCTAACTCAGTTCATGTCTAAACATGTTTACAGGATTTTCATAAGTGATATCTTATGATAAGCTTCTTTTTCTGTGTGACTTATTTCACTTAGAATCATCGTACCTGAATCCACTCATTTTGCTGCTACTGGTCTTATGACATTGATTTCGTGGCTGAGGGATATTCCATCGTACATAAGTACCACAATTTTTTGAACCATTTTTATATTTCCTGGGATATTTAAGGTGTACTCAAGTTGAGGTTCTTGTAAGCAGTGCAGCCATAAATTTGAGGGTGGCTCTGTCTTATTGATTTTCAGTTTCCCAAGGTATATTCCCTAGACTGGAAGTGCCCTTGGCTCTGTAGCTCTGTTGTTTACTTGTTTTAGGGAACACAATGCACTCCTCCAGTGAGGCAGTTGGCAATTTACATCCCGCCCATCAGCATAACAAGGCTACCTGTTCTCCAAGGCCTGTCTTGCCTTTCTGGTATTTACATATTTTGTGGATGTCCCTTTTGACAGGTGGGAAGTGATACTTCTTTGTAGTGCAGATTTGCATTGCCCGCTTGCTTGCTTGGCCAAAAAGGGCGTATGCGTTTTCTCCTGCATATATTCAGGAGAAAACGCATACGCCCTTTTTGGCCAAGTGCATCATTGTCGAAGTTGTGCCCCTCTTCCTGTGCTTTACAGACGATTCCAACGTACCTCTTGGAAATTGTTTCCTGCTATTCCGCCTCACTTTCATGTCCGCTTTGTTGCCTTCCCTCAACAGATTTTTGGATGAGAGTTGTCCTTTATTACTCTGCCACTTTGTGAATTGCTGTGCCCCTTAGCTTCATTTTTCAACTCGTTTTTTGTGAGCTCAACGCAAGTCCACAATTTTGATTCAGGACGTAATCTGGATCCCGGGGTGTGGCTGAGACTTTGGTTAATCCTTCTTCTTGCCGGGAAATTAGAGTGACATATGCCCGTCCAAATGCCTAACAGCTACTCTCTCATTGGTTCTCCCTGTTTTCTTTCATCCTCTGCCAAATTGGCAACCTGTGCGAACCAGGAGGTTAAACGGGCTGTCTCTCCAAGTTGGGAGATAGATAGTAAAGCAGTTAGAAAGTAAAACGGGATCACCAGGAGAGGGACTATTAGTTGAGTTTTAGAAGCCTTTCGTATTTACAGTGTGTCCATTCTCTTGGTTTCCCGTACATGTTATAGCTGTAGTAATATTGACTTCAACCTGGAGAGTTGGGACAAATGGAATGGGTGCCACACATTATTGCATTAAAGTGTGTGCATTTGCTCAACCAATCTCACCAATCCTCTCAGTCCCAAGTGTCCAGCCTTATGCCATATCCAGCTGTCATTGTAGATAGGCTCATTCCAGGTTTCATTAGAGCCCCTAAAGTAATTGTAAAGAATTTCCATGTTTTTTTTTTTTTGAAATTCCTTTTTATATTGGGTTTGAGCTGATTCTCACTGCAATGATTATGCCAGTCTAGACACACTTGATTCCATTACGGAAACATATCAATACATAGGTTTTAATATTCTTACTCTTCAGATATATTCCTCTGTGGGAAATATCGTGTTTTGAGTTCCTTTCACTGAGGAAGGTGTAGGTCTTGTATATTCCATAGTTGGTTTTTGAAATGGTACGTGTGGTTATATCAAACGCTGATTTTCTGTAGCACCCCACCTCATCTTCCCCCTTAAGCAGGCATAAGAGTGTTTTCTAAATGTGAGACTCTGTTCGCTTTCCTAACTCTGTTCTTGTGTAGCCATGTTTAGAGGACCTTCGTAAGTGATATCTTATGATAAGTTTCTTTATCTGTGTGACTTATTTCAGTTAGAATCATCGTACCTGAATCCACTCATTTTGCTGCTACTGGTCTTATGACATTGATTTCATGGCTGAGGGATATTCCATCGTACATAAGTACCAAAATATTTTAAACCATATTTATATTTCCTGGGATATTTAAGCTGTACGCAGTTTGAAGTTCTTGTAAGCAGTGCAGCCCTAAATTTTGGGGTGGCTGTGTCTTATTGATTTTCTGCTTTCCCAAGGTATATTCCCGAGACTGGAAGTGCCCTTGACTCTGTAGCTCTGTTGTTTACTTGTTTTAGGGAACACAATGCACTCCTCCAGAGAGGCAGTTGGCAATTTACATCCCGCCCATCAGCATAACAAGGCTCCCTGTTCTACAGGGCCTGTCTTGCCTTTCTGGTTTTTACCCATTTTTTGGATGTACCTTTTGACAAGTGGGAATTGATACTTTGTAGTGCAGATTTGCACTGCCAGCATGCTTGCTTGGCCAAAAAGGGCGTATGCGTTTTCTCCTGAATATATTCAGGAGAAAACACATACGCACTTTTTGGCCAAGTGCATCATTGTCGATGTTGTGCCCCTCTTCCTTTGCCTTAAAAGCGATTCCAACGTACCTCTTGAAGTCTGTTTCCTGCTATTCTGCCTCACTATCAAGTTCGCCTCGTTGCCTTCCCTCAACAGATTTTTGGACGATAGTTGTCCTTTATTACTCTGCCTGTTTGTGAATTGTTGTGCACTGAGCTACATTATTTAACTCGTTTTTTTGTGAGCTGAACGCAAGTCCAATATTTTGGTTCAGGACCTATACTGGTTCCCGGTGGGTGGCTGAGGTTTTGGTTATTTCTTCTTCTTCCCACGAAGTAATATGACATGTGCCCGTACAAATGTCTAACAGCTACTCTCTCACTGGTTCTCCCTTTTCCCTTTCATCCTCTGCCAAATTGGCAACCTGCGCGAACCAGGAGGTTAAAGGTGCTGTCTCTCCAAGTTGGGAGATTGATAGTAAAGCAGTTGGAAAGTCAAATGGGATCACCAGGAGTGGGACTATTCGTTGAGTTTTATAAACCTTTCGTATTCACTGTGTCCATTCTCTAGGGTTCCCATACATATTATAGCTGTAGTAATATGCCCTTAAACCTGGCCTGTTGGGACCCATGGAATGGGTGCCACACATTATTGCTTTAAATGGTCTACATTTGCTCACCCAATCTCACCAATCCTCTCAGTCCCAAGTGTCCAGCCTTATTCCACATCCAGCTGTCGTTGTAGATAGGGTCATTCCAGGTTTCATCAGCGACCCTGAAGGTATTGTGTAAGAATTGTTCTGTTTTTATGTTTTGTTTTGAAATTCATTTTTATATTGGGTTTGTGCTGATTCTCCCTGCCATGTTTATGTCATTCTAGGCACACTTAGTTACCTTACGGTGACATATCAATACATAGGTTTTAAAATTCTTAATAGTCAGATATATTTCTCTGTGGGGAATAGGGATGTTGAGTTCCGTTCACTGAGGAAGGAGTAG
This sequence comes from Mesoplodon mirus, assembly GCF_964341445.2. Classification (NCBI taxonomy): domain Eukaryota; kingdom Metazoa; phylum Chordata; class Mammalia; order Artiodactyla; family Ziphiidae; genus Mesoplodon; species Mesoplodon mirus. The sequence continues at coordinate 4,141,849 of NW_028295800.1, read as the reverse complement.
GGCTTGTCTCTTTTGTTTTTGGATTATGGAACGGTACCTGTGCTAATATCAATCTTTTGTTTTGTGCATCTCCCCACCTGTCTTTCCCCTTAAGCAAGCGTTAGAGTGTTTTCTAAATCTGAGACTCTCTTCTCTTCCCTAAATCAGTTCATATGTAGCCATGTTTACATTCCCTTCATAAGTGATATCTTATGTCAGAATGCACCATGGCCCTTGTCATAATAATGCTTCATGACCCCTGTCATCACAATGATCCATGCCCTGGTTATCAAAATGCTCCATGTCCCTTGTCATCAAAATTCTCCACGTACTTGTCATCACAGTGCTACATGACATTTCTCATCAAAATGTTACATGCTCTTGTCATCACAATTCTCCATTCTCTTGACATTGCAATGCTCCATGCCCTTGTCGTCACAATGCTCCATGCCTTTGTCATCACATTGCTCCATGACCCCTGTCATCAAATTGCTCCCTGACACCTCGCATCACAATGCTTCATGCCCATTGTCATTACAGTGCTCCATGATGCTCGACATCACAATTACCCAAGGACTTCTCATCACAATGCTCCACGGTTTTGCCATCACCATGCTCCATGCCTTGTCATCTCAAATCTCAATGTCCCTTGTCCTCACAATTCTCCACGTCCTTGTCATTACAATGCTCCATGGCACTTCACATCACAGTTTTATATGCTCTTGTCATCACAATACTTCATGCACTTGTCATCGCAATGCTCCATGACCCCTGTCATAGGAAGCTCCATGCGCTTTTCATCAAAATGTTTCACGACCAGGACACTAAAATTCTCAATGGCCTTTGATATCACAATGCTCCATGCCCTTGTCATCACAATGCTCCTTTACTTTGTCACAACAATCCTCCATAACAATTGGCATCACAATGCTCCATGATATTGTTATCAAACTGGAACATGACATATTTCATCACAATGCTCCCTGACACCTTTCTTCACAATAATCCATGACCTTGTCATCACAGTGCTCCATGACCTTGTCATCACAATGTGCCATGCCCATTCTTATCACAATAATCCAAGAAACTTGTCAGACAAATGCTCCATGCCACTTTTCATCACAATGCTCCATGAACGCTGTCATCAAAATGCACCATGCCCATCATTATAATGCTTCAGACTATTGTCATCACAATGAAATCAAAAAGCTCCATGACATCTGTCATCACAATGCAGCAAACCCTTGTGATCACAATGTCCCATAACACTTGTCATCACAATGCCCAATGACGCTGGTCACCACAGTTATCCATGGGCTTCTCATCAAAATGCACGATGACTTTTGTCAACACAATGCTCAATACCCTTGTCAACACAATGCTCTCTGACTATTGACCTCAGTATGCACCGTGCACTCTTTCATGACAAGGATCCATGCCTTTTTCATCACAATGATCCATGCCCTTCTCATCAAAATGTTCAAAGACAACTGTGATCACAATGCTCCTTGCACTTGTCATCACAAAGCTCCATGACGAATGTCATCAGAATGCTCCATGGCCTTCTCATCATAATGTTCCATGCCCTTGTCATCACAATGCTCCAAGACCCCTGTAATCAAAATGATCGCTGCGCTTTTTCATCAGAATGCTCCATGAGACTTGTCATCACAAGGTTCCATGGTCTTCACATCACAGTGCTCCAGGACCTTGTCATAACAGTGCTCCATTCCCTTGTCATCACAATGCAACATGACCACTGTCATCACAATAATCCATGAAAATTTTAAGCCCAATGCTCCACGAAATTCTCATCACAATGCTCCATAGCCCATATCACCACAATGCTCCATGACCACTGTCATCAAAACACTACATGACACCTGACAACACAATGATCCGGGACACTTGTCATCACAGTGCTCCATTCCCAAGTCATCACAATGCTCCATGACCCCTGTCATCACAACACTCCATGAACATTTTCAGCCCAGTGCTCCATGACCCTTGTCATCACAATGATCCATGCCCTTGTCATCCCAATGCTCCATGACCCATGTATTCACAATGCTCCGTGACGCTTGTCATCACAGTGCTCCATGACACCTGTCATCACAATGCTCCATGCCTTTGTCAGCAAAATGATACATGACCTTGTCATTACAATACTCTATGCGCTTGTCATCACAATACTCCATTTCCATTCTCATCACAATCTTCCATGAAACTTGGGATCACATTGCTTCATGCCCTTTTCATCACAATGCTCCATGCTCCTTGAAATCAAAATGATCCATGACCTCTGTCATCACAATGCTCCAAAACCTTGTGATCACAATGTTCCATAACACTTGTCATCAAAACGCTCCATGATGCCTGTCATCACAATAATCCATGCCCTTTTCATCACAATTCTCCAGGACCTTTGTCATCACAATTCTCAATACACTTGTCATCAAAATGCTCCCTGACACTTGTCATCAGAATGCTCCTTGAACCCTGTCAAGAAAAGGCTCCATGGCATTTTCATCACAATGCACCATGCCGTTTTCATCAGAATGCTCCAGGCCATTTTCATCAAAATCCTCCACAAGCTTGTCATCAGAATGCTCCATGACCCTTCTCATCACAATTCTCCATGCACTTGTCAGCACAATGCTCCCTGACCCTTGTCATCACAATGCTCCAAGCCATTGTCATCACAATGCTCCATTACATTTGTCATCAGAATTCTCCAAGACACTTGGCATCACAATGTTCCATGACATTGTCATCACAATGGGCCATTCCAAATGTCATTGCAATAATCCATGAAACATATTAGACCAATGTTCCATGCCCTTGTCATCACAATACTCCATGCCCTTGTTATCACAATGCTCCATGACCCCTGTCATCACAATGCTCCGTGACTCCCGTCATCACAGTGCTTCATGACCTTTGTCATCACATTGGTCAATGCCGTCGTCATCAACAGTCTCTGACCTTTTTAAACACAATGCTCCATGAACTTTTCATCACAATGCTCTTTGACCCTTGTCATCACAATGCTCCATGCGCTTGTCAGCACAATGCTGCATGACATGTCATCACAGTGCACCATGCGCTTGTCATCAGAGTGCTCGACAATCTTGTCATCACAATGCTCCTTAAAATTTGTCATCACAATGCTCCATGCACTTCTCATCAAAATGCTCTCTCACCACTGATATCACAATGCTACATCACTGTTTGTCACAATACTCCCTCACCCCTGTCATCACAATGTTCCATGACTCCTGTCATCCCAATGCTACATGCACTTATCATCACAATGTTCGTTGACCTCTGACATCACAATGTTCCATAACACCTGTCATCAAAATGTTCCATGACAATTTTCATCAAAGTGCTCCATGTCGCTGTCATCAGAATGCTCCAAACCATTCTCATCACAATGCACAACGACCTTGCCATGAAAATGTTCCTTGACCTTTGTCATCACAAAGATCCATGACACTTGGCATCACAATGCTCCATGTCATTGTCATCACAATGCTCCATGAACGCTCTCATCACATTGCTCCTTGCCCTTGTCTTCACAAAGCTCCATGACACATGTCATCAGAATGCTCCATATTCTTCTCATCACAATGCTCCATGCCCTTGCCATCACAATGCTCAATTACCCCAGTCATCACAATGCTCCATGACCCCTGCCATCACGATGTTCCATGGCCTTATCATCACAAAGCTCCATGACCCTTCTCATCACAATGCTCCAAGAACCGTGTAATCACAATGCTGTATGCCCCTTTTCATCTCAATGATCCATGAAACCTGTCATCACAATGCACCATGCCCATCATCATAATGCTTCATGCTATTGTCATCACAATGAAATCAAAATGCTCCATGACCTCTGTCATACAAATTCTCCAAACCCTTGTGACCTCAATATTCCATAACACTTGTCATCACAATGCCCCATGACGCATGTCATCAGAATGTTCCATGTCCTTCTCATCACAATGCTCCGTGCCTTAGTCATCACAATGCTCCAAGACCCCTGTAATCACAATGCTCCATGCCCCTTTTCATCAGGATGTTCCATGAGACTTGTCATCACAAGTCTCCATTGTCTTCTCATCACAATGCTCCAGGACCTTGTCATCACCATGCTCCATTCCCTTGTCATCACAATGCTCCATGAACACTGTCATCACAATACTCCATGAACATTTTCAGCCCAGTGCTCCACGACCTACTCATCACAATGCTCCATGGCCAATATCATCACAATGCTCCATGACCACTGTCATCACAACACTATATGACACCTGACAACACAATGATCTGGGATTCTTGTCATCACAATGCTCCATTCCGTAGTCATCACAATGCTTTATGACCCCTGTCATCACAACACTCCATGAATATTTTCAGCCCACTGCTCCATAACACTTCTCATCACAATGATCCATGCCATTGTCATCCCAATGCTCCATGACCCCGTATTCACAATGCTCCATGACGCTTGTCATCACAGTGCTCCATGACACCTGTTATCACAATGCTCCATGCCTTTGTCAGCAAAATGCTACATGACTTTGTCATTACAATGCTCTATGCGCTTGTCAGCACAATACTCCATTTCCATTGTCATCACAATCCTCCATGAACCTTGGGATCACATTGCTTCATGCCCTTTTCATCACAATGCTCCATGCTCCTTGAAATCCAAATGATCCATGATCTCTGTCATCACAATGCTCCAAACCCTTGTGATCACAGTGTTCCATAACACTTCTCATCACAACACTCCATGATGCCTGTCATCACAATACTCCATGCCCTTTTCATCACAATGCTCCATGACCATTTTCATCACAATTCTCAATACACTTGTCATCAAAATGCTCCCTGACACTTGTCGTCAGTATGCTCCTTGAAACCTGTCACGAAAAGGCTCCATGCCTTTTTCATCACAATGCCCCATGGCGTTTTCATCACAATCCTCCATGCCATTGTCATCAAAATACTCCACAAGATTGTCATCAGAATGTTCCATGACCCTTGTCATCACAATTCTCCATGCACTTGTCAGCACGATGCTCCCTGACCCTTATCATCACAATGATCCAAGCCATTGTCATCACAATGGGCCATTACATATATCATCACAATGCTACCTGACACGTGTCTTCACAATACTGCATGACCTGGTCATCACAATGCTCCATGCCCTTTTCATCACAATGCGCCATTCCAACTGTCATCACAATAATCCATGAAACTTATTAGACCAATGGTCCATGCCCTTGTCATCACAACGCTCCATGCCCTTATTATCACAATGCTCCATGGCCCTTGTCATCACAATGCTCCGTGACTCCAGTCATCACAGTGCTTCATGACCTTTGTCATCACAATGGTCCATGCCCTCGTCATCAACAGTCTCTGTGACCATTTTAACCACAATGCTCCATAAACTTGTTATCACAATGCTCCTTGACCCTTGTCATCACAATGCTCCATGCGCTGGTCAGCACAATGCTCCATGACACATGTCATCACAATGCACCATGCGCTTGTAATCGCAGTGCTCCACAATCTTGTCATCACAATGCTCCTTAAAATTTGTCATCACAATCCTCCATGCACTTCTCATCAAAATGCTCTCTCACCACTGATATCACAATGCTACATCACTATTTGTCACAATACTCCCTCACCCCTGTAATCACAATGTTCCATGACTCCTGTCATCACAATGCTACATGCACTTATCACAATGTTCGATGACCCCTGACATCACAGTGATCCATAACACCTGTCATCAAAATGTTCCATTACACGTTTCATCAAATTGCTCCAAGACACTGTCATCAGAATGCTCCCTGCCCTTCTCATCACAATGCACAATGCACTTGCCATCTAAATGCTCCATGACCTTTGTCATCACAAAGATCCATGACCTTTGGCATCACAATGCTACATGTCATTGTCATCACCATGCTCCATGAACCCACTCATCACATTGCTCCATGCCCTTGTCTTCACAAAGCTCCATGACACATGTCATTAGAATGCTACATGGCCTTCTCATCACAATGCTCCATGCCCTTGCCATCACAATGCTCCATTACCCCAGTCATAAAAATGCTCCATGACCCCTGCCATCACGATGTTCCATGGTCTTATCATCACAAAGCTCCATGACCCTTCTCATCACAATGCTCCAAGAACCCTGTAATCACAATGCTCTATGCCCTTTTTCATCTCAATGATCCATGAACCCTGTCATCACAATGCACCATGCCCATCATCATAATGCTTCATGCTATTGTCATCACAATGAAATCAATATGCTCCATGACCTCTGTCATAACAATGCTCCAAACCCTTGTGATCACAATATTCCCTATCACTTGTCATCACAATGCCCCATGACACTCGTCATCACAATTATCAATGGTCTTCTCATCACAATGCTCAATACACTTGTCATCAAAATGCTCCCTGACACTTGTTGTCTGTCTGCTCCTTGAACCCTGTCATGACAAGGCTCCATGCCTTTTTCATCACAATGATCCATGCCATTTTCATCACAATGCTCCAAGACCCATGGAATCGCAATGCTCCATGTCCTTGTCATCACAAAGCTCAATGACGTATGCCATCAGAATGCTCCTTGGTCTTCTCCTCACAATGCTCCATGCCCTTGTCATCACAATGTGCCAAGACGCCTCTAATCACAATGCTCCATGCCCCTTTTCATCAGTATGCTCCATGAGACTTTTCATCACAAGGCTCCATGGTTTTGCCATCACAGTGCTCCAGGATCTTGTCATCACAATGCTTCTCGACATTGTCATGAAAATTTTCAATGGCCCTTGTCATCATAATGCTCCAAGCCCTAATCATCAAAATGCTCCATTATATTTGTCATCACAATTCGCCATTACATTTTGCATCACAATGCTCCATGCCATTGTAATCGCAATGGACCATGACATATATCATCACAATGCTCCTTGACACCTGTCTTCACAATACTCCATGACGTTCTCATCAGAATGCTCCAGGCCCTGGTCATCAAAATGCACCATGCCCACTGTCATCACAATAATCTATGAAACTTGTCAGACCAATGCTCCATGCCCCTGTCATCATAATGCTCCATGCCCTTATCATCACAAAGCTACATGACACCTGTCTTCACAATGCTCCGTGACTCCAGTCATCACAATGTTTCATAACGTTTGTCATCACAGTGGTCCATGCCCGCATCATCACAAGGCTCTGTGACCTTTGTAACCACAATGCTCCATGAACTTTTCATCACAATGCTCTTTGACCCTCGTCATCACAATGCTCCATGTGCTGGTCAGCACAATGCTCCATGACACATGTCATCACAATGCACCATGCGCTTGTCATCACAGTGCTCCACAATCTTGTCATCACAATGCTCCTTAAAATTTGTCATCACAATGCTCCATGCACTTCTCATCAAAATGCTCTCTCACCACTGATATCACAATGCTACATCACTATTTGTCACAATACTCCTTCACCCCTGTCATCACAATGTTCCATGACTCCTGTCATCACAATGCTACATGCACTTATCACAATGTTCGATGACCCCTGACATCACAGTGTTCCATAACACCTGTCATCAAAATGTTCCATGACACTTTTCATCAAATTGCTCCAAGACCCTGTCATCAGAATGCTCCCTGCCCTTCTCATCACAATGCACAAAGCCCTTGCCATCTAAATGCTCCGTGACCTTTGTCATCACAAAGATCCATGACCCCTGTCTTGACAATACTCCGTGACTCCTGTCATCACAATGTTTCATAACGTTTGTCATCACAGTGGTCCATGCCCGTGTCATCACAAGGCTTTGTGACCTTTGTAACCACAATGCTCCCTGAAATTTTCATCACAATTCTCTGTGACCCTTGTCATCATAATGCTCCATGTCTTTTTCAGAACAATGCTCCATGACCATTGTCATCACAACGTGCCACGCGATTTTCATCACAACGGTCCACAACCTTGTCATTAAAATGCTCCATAAACCTTGTAATCACAATGCTCCATGCACTTCTCATCAAACTGCTCTCTCACACGAGATATCACAATGTTCCATCACTAGTCATCACAATACTCTCTCACCCCTGTAATCACAATGTTCCATGAACCTGTCATTCACAATGCTACATCCCCTTATCATCACAATGTTCCATGACCCCTGACATCACAATATTCCATAACCCCTGTCATCAAAATGCTCCATGACGCTTTTCATCCCAAAGCTCCAAGACCCCTGACATCACAATGTTCTATAATCCCTGCCATCAAAATGTTCCATTACACTTTTCATAAAATTGCTGCATGAACCGGTCATCAAAATGCTCCCTGCCCTTCTCATCACAATGCACCATGCCCTTGTCATCAAAATGCTCCATGACTTGTCATCACAAAGCTCCATGACCCTTGGCATCACAATGCTCCATGTCATTGTCATCACAATGCTCCATAAACCCTCTTATCACATTGCTCCATGCCCTCGTCATCACAAAGATCCCTGATACTTGTCATCACAATGCTCGATGCCCTTCTCATCATAATGCTCCATGCCCTTGTCATTACCATCCTGAATGACCCATGTATCACAGTGCTCTGTGCCCTTGTCATCACAATGCTCCATGCCTGCTCTCATCACAATAATCCATGAAATATTTCAGACCAATGTTCCATGCCCTTCTCATCAAAATGCTCCATAACATTTGTCATCACAATTCTCAATATACATGTCATCACAATGCTCCATGCCCTTGTCATCACAATGTTCCATTCCTACTGTCATCACAATAATCCATGAAACTTATTAGACCAATGTTTCATGCCCTTGTCATCACAATGCTCCATACCCTTGTTATCACAATGTTCCAACACCCCTGTAATCAGAATGCTCCGTGCCCCTTTTCATCAGTATGCTCCATGAGACTTGTCATCACAAGGCTCCATGGTTTCTCATCACAATGCTCAAGGACCTTGTCATCACAATGCTTCATGACATTGTCATGAAAATTCTCAATGGCCCTTTTCATCATAATGCTCCAAGCCCAAGTAATGACAATGCTCCATTATATTTGTCATCACATCCTCCATTACATTTTACATCACAATGCTCCATGCCATTGTCATCGCAATGGACCATGGCATATGTCATCAAAATGCTCCCTGACACCTGTCTTCACAATACTCCATTCCCTTGTCTTCACAATGCACGATGTCCACTGTCATCACAATAATCAATTAAACTTGTCAGAACAATGCTCCATGCCCCTGTCATCACAATGCTCCATGTCCTTGTCATCACAATGCTCCATGACCCCTGTCATCACAATGTTCCGTGACTCCAGTCATCACAATGCTTCATAACGTTTGCCATCACAACGGTCCATGCCCGCATCATCACAAGGCTCTGTGACCTTTGTAACCACAATGCTCCATGAACTTTTCATCACAATGCTCCGTGATCCTTGTCATCACAATGCTCCATGCCTGTGTCAGTGCAATGCTCCATGACCATTGTCATCACAATGTGCCATGCGCTTTTCATCACAATGATCCACAACCTTGTCATTGCTATGCTCCATAAACCTTGTAATCACAATGCTCCATGCACTTCTCATCCATATGGTCTCTCCCATGAGATATCTCAATGTTCCATGACTAGACATCACAATCCTCCCTCACCCCAGTTATCACAATGTTCCATGAGCCCTATAATCACAATGCTATATCCCCTTATCAGCACAATGTTCCATGACCCCTGACATCACCATGTTCCATAACCCCTGTCATCAAAGTGCTCCATGACCCTTTTTATCCCAAAGATCCATGAACCCTGGCATCACAATGTTCTATAACCACTGTCATCAAAATATTCCATTACACTTTTCATCAAATTGCTGCATGACCCTGTCATCAAAATGCTCCCTGCAATTCTCATCACAATGCACCACACACTTGTCATCAAAATGCTCCATGACCTATGTCATCACAAACTCCATGACCGTTGGCATCACAATGCTCCATGTCATTGTCATCACGATGCTCCATGAACCCTCTCATCACATTGCTCCATGCCCTTGTCATCACAAAGCTCTATGACACTTGTCATCACAATGCTCGATGCCCTTCTCATCACAATGCTCCATGCCCTTGACATTACAATCGTCCATGACCCAAGTATCACAGTGTTCCGTGCCCTTCTCATCACAATGCTCCATATCCAATCTCATCACAATAATCCATGAAACATTTTAGACCAATGCTCAATGCCCTTCTCATAACAATGCTCCATTACCTCTGTCATAACAATGCTCCATGACCTCTGCCATCACAATGTTCCACGGCCTTGTCATCACAAGGCTCCATGACCCTTGTCATCACAATGCTCCAAGACCCCTGTAATCACAAAGCTCCATGCCCTTGTCATCACAAAGCTCAATGACACATATCATCAGAAGGTTCCATGGCCTTCTCGTCACAATGCTCCATGCCCTTGTCATCACAATGCTCCAAGACACCTGCAGTCACAGTGATCCATGCACCTTTTCATCAGAATGCTCCATGAGACTTGTCATCACAAGTCTCCATGGTTATCTCATCACAATGCTACTGGACATTGTCATCACCATGCTCCATGCACTTGTCATCATAATGCTCCAAGACCCCTGTAATCACAATGCTCCCTGCCCCTTTTCATCAGAATGCAACATGAGACTTGTCATCACAAGTCCCCATTGTCTTCTCATCACAATGCTCCAGGACCTTGTTATCACCATGCTCCATTCCCTTGTCATCACAATGCTCAATGACCCCTGTCATCACAATACTCTATGAATATTTTCAGCCAAATGCTCCATGACCTTCTCATCACAATGCTCCATGACCAATATCATCACAATGCTTCATGACCACTGTCATCACAACACTCCATGACACCTGACAACACAGCGATCCGGGACTCTTGTCATCACAATGCTCCAAGTCCCCTGTAATCAGAGTAATCCATGACCCCTGTCATCACAATAATCCATGAACATTTTCAGCCCAATGCTCCATGACCCTTGTCATCACAGTGATCCATGACCTTGTCATTCAATGCTCCATGACCCCTGTATTCACAATGCTCCGTGACACTTTTCATCACAGTGCTCCATGACCCCTGTCATCACAATGCTCCATGCCTTTGTCAGCAAAATGCTACATGACCTTGTCATTACAATGCTCTATGTGCTTGTCATCACAATACTCCATTACCATTGTCATCACAATCCTCCATGAAACTTGGAATCACATTGCTTCATGCCCTTGTCATCACAATGCTCCATGCTCCTTGAAATCAAAATGATCCATGACCTCTGTTATCACAATACTCCAAACACTTGTGATCACAAAGTTCCATAACACTTGTCATCACAATGATCCATGATGCCTGTCATCACAATACTCCATGCCCTTTTCATCACAATGCTCCATGACCTTTGTCATCACAATTCTCAATATACATGTCATCACAATGCTCCCTGACACTTGTCATCAGAATGCTGCTTGAAACCTGTCACAAAAAGGCTCCATGCCTTTTTCATCACAAAGTCCCATGCAATTTTCATCACAATGCTCCATGCCATTGTCATCAAAATACTCCACATGCTTGTCATCAGAATGCTCCATGACCCTTGTCATCACAATTCTCCATGCACTTGTCAGCACAATGCTCCCTGACCCTTGTCATCACAATGCTCCAAGCCATTGTCATCACAATGCTCCATTACCTTTGGCATCAGAATCCTCCATGACACTTGGCATCACAATGCTCCATGCCATTGTCATCACAATGGGCCATTACATATGTCATCACAATGCTCCCTGACACCTCTCTTCACAATACTGCCTGACCTGGTCATCACAAAGCTCCATGCCCTTGTCATCACAATGCGCCATTCCAACTGTCATCACAATAATCCATGAAACTTATTATACCAATGCTCCATGCCCTTGTCATCACAATGCTCCATGCCCTTGTTATCACAATGTTCCAAGACCCATGTAATCAGAATGCTCCATGCCCCTTTTCATCAGTATGCTCCATGAGACTTGTCATCACAAGGCTCCATGGTTTTCTCATCACAATACTCCATGCCCTTGTCATCTCAATGCTCCATGACCCCTGTCATCACAATGCTCCGTGACTCCAGTCATCACAATGCTTCATAACATTTGTCATCACAATGTTCCATGCCCGCGTCATCACAAGGCTCTGTGACCTTTGTAACCACAATTCTCCATGAACTTTTCATCACAATGCTCCGGACACTTGTCATCACAATGCTCCATGCCTTTGTCAGAACAATGTTCCATGCCCTTGTCATCACAATGCTCCATGCCCTTGTTATCACAATGCTCCATGACCCCTGTCATCACAATGCTCCGTGACTCCATTCATCACAATGCTCCATGACATTTGTCATCACAATGGTCCATTACCGAGTCATCAAAAGTCTCTGTGATATTTTTACCAACATGTTCCATGAAATTTTCATCACAGTGCTCCATGCCTTTGTCAGAACAATGCTCCATGACCCTTGTCATCACAATGTGCCACGTGCTTTTCATCACAACGGTCCACAACCTTGTCATCGATATGCTCCATAAACCTTATAATCCCAATGCTCCATGCACTTCTCATCAAAATGCTCTCTCACATGAGATATCATAATGTTCCATCACTAGTCATCACATTACTCCCTCACCCCTGTAATCACAATGTTCCATGACCCCTGTCATCACAATGCTACCTCCCCTTATCATCACAATATTCCATGACCCCTGGCATCACAATGTTCCATAATCCCTGTCATCAAAATGCTCCATGACCCTTTTCATCCCAAAGCTCCATGACCCCTGACATCACAATGTTCTATAACCCATGTCATCAAATTGTTCCATTACAATTTTCATCAAATTGCTGCATGACCCTGTCCTCAAACTCTTCCCTGCATTTCTCATCACAATGCACCACGCACTTTTCATCAAAATGCTCCATGACTTTTGTCATCACAAAGCTCCATGACCCTTGACATCACAATGCTCCATGTCATTGTCTTCACAATGCTCCATGAACCCTCTCATCACATTGCTCCATGCCCTTGTCATCACAAAGCTCCGTGACACTTGTCATCACAGTGCTCGATGCCCTTCTCATCACAATGCTCCATGCCCTTGTCATTACAATCCTCCATGACCAATGTATCACAGCGTTCTGTGCTCTTGTCATCACAATGCTCCATGCCCACTCTCATCACAATAATCCATGAAATATTTCACAACAAAGCTTCCTGCCCTTCTAATCACAATGCTCCATTACACCTGTCATAACAATGTTTCATGACCCCTGCATCACAATGTTCCACGGCCTTGTCATTCACAAGGCTCCATGACACTTGTCATCACAATGTTCCAAGAACCCTGTAATCACAATGCTCCATGCCCTTGTCATCAGAAAGCCCCATGACGCATGTCATCAGAATGTTCCATGGACTTCTCATCACAATGCTCCATGCCCTTGTCATCACAATGCTCCAAGACCCTTGTTATCAAAATGCTCGATGCCCCTTTTCATCTCAAAGTTCCATGAATCCTATCATCAAAATTCACCATGCCCATCATCATAATGCTTCAGGCTATTGTCATCACAATGAAATCAAAATGCTCCATGACCTCTGTCATCACAATGCTCCAAACCGTTGTGATCACAATATTCCATAACACTTATCATCACAACCCCCCATGATGCTCATAAGCACAGTTATCCATGGTCTTCTCATCACTATGCTCCATAACCTTTGTCATCACAATGCTCAATACACTGGTCATCACAATGCTCCCTGACACTTGTCGTCAGTATGCTCCTTGAACACTGTCATGACAAGGCTCCAGGCCTTCTTCATCACAATGATCCATGCTCTTTTCATCACAGTGCTCCAAGACACCTGTAATCACAATGTTCCATGCACTTGTCATCACAGTGCTCCATGACGCATTCATCAGAATGCTCCATGTCCTTCTCTTCACAATGCTCCATGCCCTTGTCATAACAATGCTCCAAGACCACTGTAATCACAATGCTCCATGCCCCTTTTCATCAGAATACTCCATGATAGTTTTCATCACATGTCTCCATGGTCTTCTCATCACAATGCTCCAGGACCTTGTCATCACCATGCTCCATTTCCTTGTCATCACAATGTTCCATGACCCCTGTCATCAGAGTACTCCATGAACATTTTCAGCCCAATTCTCCATGACACTCTCATCACAATGCTCCATGACCAATATCATCACAATGCTCCATGACCATTGTCATCACAACACTCCATAACCCCTGACAACACAGTGAGCCGGGACTCTTGTCATCACAGTGCTCCATGACCCCTGTCATCACAATACTCCATAAACATTTTCAGCCCAATCTTCCATGACACTTTTCATCACAATGATCCATGCCCTTTTCATCCCAATGCTCCATGACCCCTGTATTCACAATGCTCTGTGACGCATGTCATAACAGTGCTCCATGACACCTGTCATCACAATTCTCCATGCCTTTGTCAGCAAAATGCTTCATGAACTTGTCATTACAATGTTCTATGAGCTTGTCATAACAAGACTCATTTACCATGGTCATCACAATCCTCCATGAACCTTGGTATCACATTGTTTCTTGCCCTTGCCATCACAATGCTCCATGCTTCTTGAAATCAACATGATCCATGACCTGTGTCATCACAATGCTCCAAACACTTGTGATCACCAAGTTCCATAACACTTGTCATCACAAAGCTCCATGATGCCTGTCATCACAATACTCCATGCACTTTTCATCACAATGCTCCATGACCTTTGTCATCACAATTCTCAATACACTTGTCATCACAATGCTCCCTGACACTTGTCTTCAGAATGCTCCATGAACCCTGTCACGAAAAGGCTCCATGCCTTTTTCCTCACAATGCCCCTTGCAGTTTTCATCACAATGATCCATGCCATTGTCATCAAAATACTCCACAACTTGTCATCAAAATGCTCCATGACCCTTGTCATCACAATTCTCCATGCACTTGTCAGCACAATGCTCCCTGACCCTTGTCATCACAATGCTCCAAGCCATTGTCCTCACACTGTTCCATTACCTTTGTCATCAGAATCCTCCATGACACTTGCATCACAATGCTCCATGCCATTGTCATCACAATGGGCCATTACATATGTCATCACAATGCTCCCTGACACCTGTCTTCACAATACTGTATGACCTGGTCTTCACAATGCTCCATGCCCTTGATATCACAAAGCTCCATGACCCCTGTCATCACAATGCTCCGTGACTCCAGTCATCACAATGCTTCATGACCTTTGTCATCACAATGGTCCATGCCCTCATCATCAACAGTCTCTGTGACCTTTTTAACCACAATGCTCCATGAACTTTTCATCACAATGCTCTTTGACCCTTGTCATCACAATACTCTATGCCTTTCTCAGCACAATGCTCCATGACCGTTGTCATTACAATGCTCCATTCGCTTGACAGCACAGTGCTCCTTGACACATGTCATCACAATTTGCCATGCGCTTGTCATCACAGTGCTCCACAATCTTGTAATCACAATGCTCCATAAACCTTGTCATCACAATGCTACATGCACTTATCATCACAATGTTCGATGACCCCTGACATCACAATGTTCCATAAACCCTGTCACCAAAATGCTCCATGACCTTTTTCATCAAAATGTTCCATGTCCCCTGACATCACAATGCTCCATGACCCCTGTCATCACAATGCTCCATGCTCCTTGAAATCACAATGATCCATGACCTCTGTCTTCACAATGCTCCAAACCCATGTGATCACAATGTTCCATAACCCTTGTCATCACAACGCTCCATGATGCCTGTCATCACAATACTCCATGCCCTTGTCGTCACAATGTTCCATGATATTTGTCATCACAATTCTCAATACACTTGTCATCACAATGCTCTCTGACACTTGTCGTCAGAATGCTCCTTGAACCCTGTCATGAAAAGGCTCCATGCATTTTTCATCACAATCCTCCATGCCCTTTTCATCACAATGCTCCATGCCATTGTCTTCACAATACTCCACAAGCTTGTCATCTGAATGCTCCATGACACTTGTCATCACAATGCTCCATGAGCACTGTCATCACAATGCTCCATACCACGTGTCATTACAGTGCTCCATGACGCTGGCCATTCACAATTATCCGTGGTCTTCTCATCACAATGCTCCACACGCTTGTCATCAAAAGGCTCCATGACTCTTGTCATCACAATGTTCCATGGCCACTGTCATCACAATTATCCACACCCCTTGTCATTATAGCGCTCCATGACGCTCATCCTCAAAATTATCCATGGTCTTCTCATCACAATGCTCCACGGTCTTGCCATTACAATGCTCCATGCCCTGGTCGTCACAATGCTCCATGTTCCCTGTCATCACAATTCTCCACGTTCTTGGCAACACTATGTTCCATGACACTTCCCATCACATTGTTAAATGCTTTGTCATCACAATACTCCACAAGATTGTCATCACAATACTCCATGACCCTTGTCATCACAATGATCCATGACCCCTGTCATCACAATGCTCCATGAGACGTATCATCACAATGCTCCATGCCCCTTGTCATTACAGTGCTCCATGATGCTCGTCACCAGAATAATCCATGGTCTTCTCATCACAGTGCTCCACGGTCTTGGATCACAATGCTCCATGCCCTGGTCATCACAATTCTCCACGTCCTTGTCATCACAATGCTCCATGACAGTTCTCATCACAATGTTACATGCTCTTGTCATCACAATTCTCCATGCACTTGTCATCGCAATGCCCCCTGACCCCTGTCATAGCAAGCCGCATGCCTTTGTCATCACAATGCTTCACGACATTTTCATCAAAATTCTCAATGGCCATTGTCATCACAATGTTCCATGCCCTTGTCACCACAATGCTCCATGACCCTTGTCATCACAATGCTCCAAGCTTTGTCATCACAATGCTCCATTACCTTTGTCATCACAATCCTCCATAACACTTGGCATCACAATGCTCCATGCCATTGTCATCAAAATGGTACATGAAATATGCCATCACAATGCTCCCTGAAACCTGTCTTCACCATACTCCATGACCTTGTCATCACAATGCTCCATGCCCTTGTCATCACAATGCGACATGCCCACTGTCAACACAATTATCCATGAAATTTGTCAGACCAATGCTCCATGCCCCTGTCATCACAATGCTACATGACCCCAGTCATCACAATGCTCCGTGTGTCCCGTCATCACAAGGCTTCATGACCTGTGTCATCACAATGGTCAATGCCCTCATCATCACAATGCTCTGTGAAATTTGTCACCAAAATGCTCCATGACCTTTTCATCACAGTGCAGATACGTCCATGAGTGCAAGTGCCCTATGCTCTGTAGCTCATCTTTTAGATGTTTTAGCAAACACAATACACTTCTCCATAGTGGCCGTTGGCAAATTACAATTCCACTATCAGCCTCACAGGGCTCCCTTTTCTCCTCGCCCTGTCCTGCATTTCTGGTGTTTACACTTTATGTGGATGGCCCTTCTGACTGATGTGAATTGATACATTTTGTAGTATTGATTTCAAGTGCTCACCTGTTTGGTTGGATAAAAAGTGTGTATGGCCTTTACTTGAATATATTCAGAAAAAATTGCATACGCCCTTTTGGGCCAACTGCATCATTGGCAATGTTCAGCCCCTTTTCTTGTGTTTTAATGGGGAGTCCTTTCTACCTCTTCAAATCTGTTTCCTGCCACTCTCCCTTGCTTACAACTCCTTTTCTGTGACTTACCTCAAGACATTTTTCGACGATAGATATTTTCAACTCTGCAGTTTCATGAATTTTAGTGCCCCTGAGTTCCATTTTTCAACCTGTGTTTTTGGAAACTGGACACAAAACAGCGGGATTTCCTCTAGCCCTATTCTGTTTCCGTGGGTAATTCTAGCCTTTGATGAATTTGTCTTCCAGATTGGAAATTAGAGTGGCATGTATCTGTCCGAACACCTAAGACCTGTCTCTAAATTTTTCTCATCCTTCCGCTTCATCCTCTGGACAAATTCCAAACTGTGTGCAACAGGATGTTGACGGTGCTGATATCCCCAAGTGAGGAGATTGTTAGGAAAGATGCTGGAGGGGTGAACCCGAGCACCAGACAATGAGGAGATGAGGTGCCTTTTCCAAACTCTTTCCGAACAAATGGTGTACCATCCTCTAGGTGTGACAGGCATGTTTGAGCTGTAGGAAGGGTCCAGTGCATGGAAGGAGAACACCAGGGATTTTTCCAAATCAGTGCCTCCCCGAACCCCAAACTGGGGAATTTTTAAGCTACGGCTACACGTATGTCCATTAAGCGCCTTGGGAAATAGGCAGAGCCCAAACTTTAGATGATTGAAATCTTCAGGGTCAGAAGCATTCACCATCGGCCTTGCTTAGGTTACATTTTATCTGTCTTTGATAGACGATGTCAATAAAAATATCGATTCTTTTTCAGATTATTTCCCCTTATAGGTTATTGCAAAATATTCAGTGTAGTTCCCTGTGCTATACAGTAGTTCCTTGTTGATGATCTATTTTATTCATAGCAGTGTGTATGTGTTAATCCCACACTGTTAATTTATCCCTTCTCCTACCTTTCCCCTTTGGTAATAATAAATTATACGATTTTATACTTCTCAGAAATGGGGGAGCTGAAAGAGAGGTATCCTTTTCAATGGAAAAGCATTCAAAACAAGATTGAAGCTTCAGCCAAGAGTATTCGATGTACATCCATGGAAATAAATCACTTCATTTCTCTAATGTTGAGCTGACAAATAAGACAGACGTCTTCACTGAACTTGCTTATAGTAAAGTGATGGAAATATCAAAGGTAAGTCTTAGAAACATCTTATTTTACCCGAGCCTTATACACTGCTCTATGTTAACTACAGTTTGGCTCACACATTTGTTCATTGAAGTTACAATGTTCTCAAATTCTGTTACTGATCCTCCAGAGTGGACCCCAACAGAAGTCCCCGTGCCCATTGTCATTGGAGCCAACAGATCAAGACTGAGTTTGGTTCAGAAGCAAAGGTAACATTATTTTGAAAACAGAATGGAAAGGTGATAGCGTGCACTCCCCCACGGGCTGTGGGCTGAAATGCTCTGTAGGGATCCCAGGAGCGTCACTGGGAGGGAGGGGATGGAGCTCTCGAGGGCTGGGTTGGCTGAAGCTCAGGCTCTATGCCGTGGAGTCTGCATGGGACCCCGCTAGCTGAGGTGTGGATCCAGCCATTCTGCACTACGAAATCGGGTCTGAAGTGCCGGGTGTGGGACCTCTGCATGCGGAACCCTAGGAGCACGTGAAATTAGACAAAGCACAAAGGAAAAACAGGTAAGACTTTATTTTATTGCCCAGATTCTCTTTTTATCTCCCAGGAATTTTTAATGAACGTTGCCAGAGACGAACACCTCCTCTGCTTTTTGTTCTGTTCCTCATTCTTGGGGTGTTGAGGGTGCAGACCCCTCTTTTGTAACTGCTTCATGCTGTGGTGGGAGCCCTGATACTTCCGGGGAGGGGCAAAACGTCTCCCCACCAGCCTCCAGGTGAGGTTGATTGTCCCAAGGCCTCCTGCCTCACTTCTCGTACGCCTGAGCACCAGCATTGGAAGTGTTATAGATTCTAATGACCTTTAAGTGTCCAGGAGAGAGATGTGCAGAGATGCTGAGGTGGCAGGTTTCACCCCACCCCACATTTGTTTGGTGACCTTAGGCTGACGGTTTTTGCCAGCCTAGATGCTCTGACCAGTAGTCTGTGCTTTCTTTAATTAGGTCCCTGAATTAATGTACAAACAGCACCATGTGTCAGAACCCTGCCCGCGCATCTCCCAGACAGTCCAGGGTCAGTGGTGATCCAGGACCATGACGTCCACTGAGTCAACGGCCTTTAGAAGTAGCCAGCAGGCCAGACGGTCATATTGGCCACCATCACCGCGGTGTCTGTAGGGTTTTCTATGGTGAAAGCGTGATATACGTTTCCCCCGCCAAGCTTATTAGCTCCCCTCTGGGTGCAGTAAGTCCTGCAAGCAGTAGTCTGCTCTTTCGGGGCACAATCTTGTTGTTTTCTGAGAGAAACTCCAGGTCAAGTGATGGTCACACGAGTCATCTTGGGGGCCCGTTGCCCCCATTTGTCTCTCTGGAGGTTGGAGTTGGAGGGCCTCCTCACTCAAGTTGAGTGTGTCCACAGAGTGACCCCTGCAACTTCAGGGCATGATGTGTGGTTAGGATCACGACGTGGGGTCCTTTTCCCTTAGGAGGGAGCTGGCCTTGTGGGCTGCTGATTTCTAGCTTTTTAGATACCCCAGTATCCTGGCCTGATGAGTCGGTGGGCAAAGCCCTTGGTGACCATAGTTTATCATACCTGAAGGGCATTCTTGTGTTGCTCCATTTCAAGTGGTCCCAGTTTTTGCACTAAGGCTCCAAGGGCAATTAACCTTTGACCCGGTATGTAAAGGTCAAAGGGTTTAGCTAAATTAGCGAGTTCCTGGGCAAGGGTCTGAATTGACTGCTCTTTCCATTCTTGAAAGGCTGCTTCTGGATTCTATACAAAAGGATCATCATCTTTCCGTGTCAGTGTTTCATGTAGAGGCCCAGCTATTAGACTGTAGTTAGGGATCCAGATGCAGAAAACCTTGGCCTCCCCAGGAACCCCTAAGCTGTCTTCTAGTTTTAGAAGAGGTAAGGCTGCAAATGGCTTCTTCCCTATCCTGGGATGCGTTTCTCCGAATATCTGTGAGAATGAAGCCCAGGCATGTCACCTGAGCCTGGTATATTTGAGCCTTTTTCTTGGACACCTTCTATCCTTTCTTGGCTAGGTAGTTCAGAGGCGTCTTTAGTAGGCCTGGTGATCAGAATGTCATCTGCATATTGAAGGAGGGTTCCCTTTTACAGAGGTAGAACTTTTAGGTCTTTAGTGGACATTTCCCCAATGATGGTGTGGGGATTTTTGAACCATTGGGGCAGGACGGCCCAGCATTACTGCTTGTGTTGCATGTTGTGTCCTGCCACTCACAAGCCAAAAATTCTTGTGACTCTGAGATGAATGGAATACAGAAGAAGGCATCATTGAAGTGTAATACAGAATGCCATGGCCTGGTGGATGGTAGAATCAGCAGCAGGGTGTAGGAAATAGGAGCTATTGGATGTATATCCTCGGTGGCTTCACTGACTGTCCTGATATCCTTTACCAGGTCTCCAGCAGCCCATGGGGCTCTCGTGGTCAGGCCAATCCCAGGATATGGAGCTCACCTGGGCTGCATCCCGCACCCCACAGCCCACGGGGCTCTCGTGGTCAAGTCCTTCCCAGTGTATGGAGCTCACCTGTGCAGCTACCCAGCAGCCCATGGGGCTCTCATAGTCAGGCCCTTCCCAGGATACAGAACACCCCTGGGCAGGTACCCCAGCAGGGCTGGACACACAGGAACTGTGCACATAGCCCACCTTGCAGAGAACCCCCAGCTCACCTGTCGCTCACAGCTGACACAGAACACCTCAGAGCAGGACTTGAACTAACAAACAGCAGCTCTGACAGGTCTGTGACCCTGGCTATCACTCTGTGCAGCCTCTCTCTGCCTGGTCTTCCAGACACTTCCACTGCAGCCAGTGCACCAGGCCTCTGTCTCCACCCACCATCACTCCTCTCCCTGACTCCTGGGTTCCTCTCATTAGGATACAGTCTTCTTGAAGTTGTTTTCCACTCATGGACCAGATAAAATGATAAGAAAACAAGCCGCAGCTGCAGCCCCTTGTCCAGCCTGACTCTCAAGAGCCCACACCTCTTCCTTGGGCCCGGCCCGTTTAACAAGTTTCATTTTCTGCAACTGTGAGCCCCTGAGGGGTGAGGATTGGCTGATTTGGGCAGCCTGACACTGCCTGCTAGCCCTCCCCAGGTGTGCCTGTGTTGAGGTCAATATAAACACCTCTCCAGTCAGCAAGAGCCCCTGTAGCTGTGCCTGATGCCATATTCTCTGCCCCGTCAGCAGTGTCGGTGCTGGGGTGGTGGTACTGAGGGAGAGGCCGTGGCTTTGTGGGTGGCCCAGTGTGAGTGGGGCTCTTCTGGACTTTCTGCAACAGTTGCCAGGCTACCACCTGCTAAAGAAGAGGATGTGTCATCCATACCTGCCGCTGGAATTTCTCCCCAGGCAGAGGTGAGGAAGTAAAAAAAGCAGTGGGGGCCGTGGCAGGAGGGGTATCTCAGGCAGGGAAATGGAAAGATTCCAGAAGAGCATCTGGGGCCAGGACCATCCTGACTGGCCTGGAGGCACCAAGTTGGCCTGCGTGCTGTCACTGGTGTGGCTCCACAGCCCTTCCTCTAGGATTGCAAGTGCTTGTACATATTCAGGTGTTTTACCTGGAAAGGGTGGGAAGAGTTCAGCTGCAGCAGGAATGGGAATCAGCTCACATTTACTCACAGACGCCTCGACACAGTCCCCCAGGTTTGCAATGAGGATGCTCCTTGTGGGGGGGAGTGCTGCTGAGTGCATGGGAGACGATTTCCCACCTCTGACCAACTTAAGAATTTTTACCACTGGAGCAAGTGCCCTGATACGATTTTCCTCTGTATAACGGGTGGGTTCTGTTTTTTTTTTTTTTTCTTTTTTTCTTTTTGGTTCAAGGTAGATTTTATTTATTCCTCTTTTTTTTTTAATTTGGAGATATAAACATGGAAATAATGCATTAATATAAAGACATCTCTGTGAAGGGAAAAACTTTTTTTCTGTTTTATTTTATTAAATGTTATTTATTTATTTTTAATTTTTTAAAATTTATTTATTTCTTTTATACAGCAGGTTCTTATTGGATATCTATTTTATACATATAAGTGTGCACATGTGAATCCTAGTCTCCCAATTCATCCCACCACCACCCTCACATGGTGTTCCCCCCTTGGTGTCCATATGTTTGTTCTCTACATCTGTGTCTCTATCTCTGCCCTGCAAACTGGTTCATCTGTACCATTTTTCTAGGTTCCACATATATGCATTAATATACAATATTTGTTTTTCTCTTTCTGACTTACTTCACTCTGTATGACAGTCTCTAGATCCATCAAGGTCTCTACAAATGACCCAATTTCATTCCTATGTATGGCTGAGTAATATTCCATTGTATATATGTGCCAGATCTTCTTTATCCATTCATCTGTTGATGGACACTTAGGTTGCTTCCATGTCCTGGCTATAGTAAATAGAGCTGCAATGAACATTTTTGTACATAACTCTTTTTGAATTATGGTTTTCACAAGGCAAATGTCCAGTAGTTGGATTGTTGTGTCGTATGGTACTTCTATTGTTAGTTATTTAAAGGAACCTCTGTAATGTTCTCCCTAGAGCCCATATCAATTTACATTCCCACCCACAGTGCAAGTGTGTGCCCTTTTCTCCAATAAAGGCCTCTCCAGCATTTATTGTTTTGTAGATATTTTTGATGATTGCCACACTGACTGCTGTGAGGTGATACCTCACTGTAGTTTTGATTTGCATTTCTCTAATGATTAGTGATGTTCAGCATCCTTTCATGTGTTTCTTGGCAATCTGTATATCTTCTTTGGAGAAATGTCTATTTAGGTCTTCTGCCCGTTTTTGGATTGGGTTGTTTGTTTTTGTGATATTGAGCTACATGCGGTGCTTGTAAAGTTAGGAGATTAATCCTTTGTCAATTGCTTCATTTGAAAATATTTTCTCCCACTCTGAGGGTTGTTTTTGCATCTTGTTTATGTTTTCCTGTACTGTGTAAAAGCTTTTAAGTTTCATTAGGTCCCATTTGTTGATTTCTGTTTTTATTTCCATTTCTCTAAGTGGTGGGTCAAAAAGGATCTTGCTGTGATTTATGTCATAGAGTGTTCTGCCTATGGTTTCCTCTAAGTGTTTTATAGTGTCTGGTCTTATATTTAGATCTCTAATCAATTTAGAGTTTATTTTTGTGTATGGTGTTATGGAGTGTTCTAATTTCATTCTTTTATGTGTAGGGGTCCAGTTTTCCCAGCACCAATTACTGAAGAGACTGTCTTTTCTCCATTGTATATCCTTAGCTCCTTTGTCATAGATGAGATAGCCATAGGTATGTAGGTTTATCTCTGGGCTTTCTGTCCTGTTCCATTGATCTGTGTTTATGCCAATCTACATACACTTGATTCCATTATGGAGACATATAAATACATAGGTTTCAAGGTTATTACCAGTCAGATATATTCCTCTTCAGTGAATAGGGTGTTTTGTGTCCAGTTCATTGAGAAAGGAGTAGGTCTTGTCTATTACTTATTTGGTATATGGAATGGAATCTGTGCTAATTTCAAACTCTGCTTTTACACATCACCCCACGTCACCTTTCCCCTTAAGGAGGCATAAGTGTGTTTTCTAAATGTGTAACTCTGTTCTCTTTTGAAATTCAGTTCATGCGTAGCCATGTTTACATTCCCTCTATAAGTGATATATTACAATAAGTTTCTTTTACTTTGTGGCTCATTTCACTTAGCATCATCATACCTAAAGCCACTCATTAAGCTGCTATTGGCCTTATGACATTGATTTTATGTCTGAGTGACATTCCATTGTATATAAGTACCACAACATCTATATCTATTTTTTTTTCCTTTCCTGGGATATTTAAAGTGTACTGAAGTCGAGGTTCTTGTAAACAAAGCAGCCCTAAAGTTTGGTCTGGCTGTGTGTTATGGATTTTTAGTTTTCCCAAAATACACGCCCATGAGTGGAAGTGTGCTATGCTCTGTAGCTCTGTTTTAGGAAACAACATACAGTTCTCCAGAGAGGCTGTTGGCAATTTACATCTTGTCCATCGGCGTAACCAGGCTCCCTTTTCTCCATGGCCTGTCCTGCATTTGCGGTTTTTACACTATTTGTGGATGGCCCTTTTGACTGGAGGTAAGGGACACTTCTCTGTAGTGTGAATTTGCAATGCCTGATGGCTTGCTTAGCCAAAAAGGGCGTATGCATTTTTTCCCGAATATATTCAAGAAAATACACATACTCCCTTTTCAGCCAAGGGCAACATTGTCGAAATTCTGTCGCTTTTCATGTGCTTTAAAGACGACTCCAATCTACCTCTTGAAATCTGTTTCCTTCAATTCTGCCTTGCATTCAAATCCTCTTCACTGCCTTTCCTCAATATATTTCTGGATGATAGTTGTCCTTTATAACTCTGCAAGTTTGTGAATTGCTGTGCCCCTGATTTCCATTTTTCAACTCGCCTCTATGTGAGCTGGCTGCAATACCGCAGGATGGCTTTAGGCATTATTCTGGTTCCAGGCCTTCAGGCTGAGCCTTTGGTTAATTCTTCTTCCTGGTGGGAAACTAGAGTGACATGTGCCCATCCAAACACCTACAGCTAATCTCTCATTTATTCACCCTCTTCCTGTTCATCCTCTGCACAATTTGCAAACTGTGCATATCAGGAGGGTAAAGGCGCTGACACTCCAAGTGGGGAGATTTTTAGTAATGCAGATGGAATGGCGAAGCCGAGCACGACAAAAGGAAAAATGAGGTACCTTTTAGAAAACTTTCCCAATTACACAGTGTACCATCCACTGGGTTTCCCATGCATGTTTTAACTGTAGGAAGATTTCCTTAAACCTGGAGAGTTGGGACCACTAGAATGGGTAGCACACAGTATTGCTCTAAGTGGTGTTCTTTTGCTCACACAACCTCAGCAAACTTGTCAGCCCCAAGTGTCCAGTCTTATGTCTCATCCAGCTGTGGGTGTAAAGGTGGTCAATCCAGGTTGCATCACAGGCCCTGAACGAAATTTTTAAGACTTTCTCACTCTTTCGCTGTTTTTGCATTTTGCTTATGAAATTTATTTTTATAAGTGGGTTTAACTGAATTTCAGTGCTCTGTTCATGCCGTTATACACACACATGATTCCTTTATGGAGACATGAGAATACATATGTATTAAAATACTGAGAGTCAGACATATTCCTTGCAATGAATAGGGAGTGTTGAGTCCAGTTCATTGTGGCGGGATTAGGTGTTGTCTATTACATACTTGGTTTATGTAACGGTATCTGTGCTAATTTAAAACTGTGATTTTATGCATCACCCCACCTCGCCTTTCCCATTAAGCAGGCAGAAGCTTGTTTTCTAAATTTGTGACTCCGTTGTGTTTGTAAATCAGTTCATGTGTAGCCATGTGTACATTCCCGCTATGAGTGATATATTATGATAAGATTCGTTACTCTGGTATCTTTCCTAAATCAGTTAATGTGAGGCCATGTTTACAGGAACTTCATAAGTGATATCTTATGATAAGTTTCTTTTTCTGTGTGACTTATTTCACTTAGAATCATCGTACCTGAATCCACTCATTTTGCTGCTACTGGCCTTATGAAATTGATTTCATGGCTGAGGGATATACCATCGTACGTAAGTACCACAATTTCTTGAACCATTTTTGTCTTTCCTGGGATATTTAAGGTATACCCAAGTTGAGGTTCTTGTAAGCAGTGAAGCCCTAAATTTTGTGGTGGCTCTGTCTTATTGATTTTCAGCTTTCCCAAGGTATATTTCCTAGGCTGGAAGTGCCCTTGACTCTGTAGCTCTGTTGTTTACTTGTTTTAGGGAACACAATGCACTCCTCCAGAGAGGCAGTTCGCAATTTAAATCCTGCCCATCAGCATAACAAGGCTCCCTGTTCTCCAGGGCCTGTCTTGCCTTTCTGGTTTTTACACATTTTGCAGATGTCCCTTTCGACCAGTGGGAAGTGATACTTCTTTGTTGTGCATATTTGCATTGCCCGCTTGCTTGCTTGGCCAAAAAGTGTGTATGCGTGTTCTCCTGCATATATTCAGGGGAAAACATATACGCCCTTTTTGGGCAAGTGCATCATTGTCGAAGTTGTGCCCCTCTTCCTGTGCTTTAAAGGCGATTCCAACATACCTCTTGAAATCTGTTTCCTGCTATACTGCCTCGCTTTCAAGTCCGCCTCGTTGCCTTCCCTCAGCACATTTTGGGGCGATAGTTGTCCTTTATTACTCTGCCAGTTTCTGAATTGCTGTGCCCCTGAGCTCCATTTATAAATTCGTTTTTTGTAAGCAGACTGCAAGTCCAAAATTTTGGTTCAGGACCTATACTGGTTCCCAGCGCGTGGCTAAGACTTTGGTTAATTCTTCTTTCTGCCGGGCAATTAATGTGACATGTACCCGTCCAAATGCCTAACATCTACTCTCTCATTTGTTCTCCCTCTTCCCTTTCATCTTTGCCAAATTGGCAACTGTGCGAACCAGGAGGTTAAAGGGGCTGTCTCTCCAAGTTGGCAGATTGATAGTAAAGCAGTTGGAAAGTCAAACTGGAGAACCAGGAGAGGGACTATTTGTTGAGTTGTAGAAACATTTTGTATTCACAGTGTGTCCATTCTCTAAGTTTCCCTTTCTTGTTATATCTATAGTAATACTACCCTCAACCAGGAGAGTTGGGACTGATGGAATGGGTGCCATGCAGTACTGCTTTAAAGGGTCTACATTTGCTCACCCAATCTCACCAATCCTCTCAGTCCCAAGTGTCCAGCCTTATGCCACATCCAGATGTCGTTGTAGATATGGTCATTCCAGAAATCATCAGAGACCCTGAAGGAATTGTAAAGAAATTCCATGTTTTTTTGTTTTGTTTTTGAAATTTCATTTTATAGTGGGTTTGAGCTGATTCGCACTGCCATGTTTATGCCATTCTAGACACAATTGATTCCCTTACGGAGACATATCAATACATAGGTTTTAAAGTTCTTACTAGTCACATATATTCCTCTGTGGGGAATATGGGGTTTTGAGTCCCTTTCCCAGAGTAAGGTGTAGGTCTTGTCTATTCCTTATTTGGTTTTTTGAACAGTACCTGTGCTTATATCAAACTCTGGTGTTATGCTTCACCACACCTCTCCTTCCCCTTAAGCAGGCATAAGAGTGTCTTCTAAATGTGAGGCTCTGTTCTCTTTCCTAACTCAGTTCATGTGTAGCCATGTTTACAGGATCTTCATAAGTGATATCTTATGATAAGCTTCTGTTTCTATGTGACTTATTTCACTTAGAATCATCGTACCTGAATCCACTCATTTTGCTGCTACTGGTCTTATGATATTGATTTCATGGCTGAAGGATATTCCATCATATGTAAGTACCACAATTTTTTAAACCATTTTTATCTTTCCTGGGATACTTAAGGTGTACCCAAGTTGATGTTCTTTTATGCAGTGCAGCCCTAAATTTTGGGATGGCTTTGTCTTATTGATTTTCAGTTTCCCCAATGTATATTCCCTAGACTGGAAGTGCCCTTGGCTCTGTAGCTCTGTTGTTTACTTGTTTTAGGGAACAAAATGCACTCCTCCAGAGAGGTAGTTGGCAATTTACATCCCGCCCATTAGCATAACAAGACTCCCTGTTTTCCAGGGCCTGTCTTGCCTTTCTGGTTTTTAACCATTTTGTGGAAGTCCCTTTTAACCGGTGGGAAGTGATACTACTTTGTAGTGCAGATTTGCATTGCCCGCTTGCTTGCTTGGCCAAAAAGGGCGTATGCGTTTTCTCCTGAATATATTCAGGAGAAAATGCACACGCCCTTTTTGGCCAAGTGCATCATTGTCGAAGTTTTGCCCCTCTTCTTGTGCTTTAAAGGGGATTCCAACGTACCACTTGAAACCTGTTTCTTCCTATTCTGCCTCGCTTTCAGTTCCACCTCGTTGCCTTCCGTCAACAGATTTGTGGACGATAGTTGTCTTTATTACTCTGCCAGTTTGTGAATTGTTGTGCCCCTGAGCCCCATTATTTAACTCGTTTTTTGTGAGCTGAACGCAAGTCTAATATTTTGGTTCAAGACCTATACTGGTTCCCAGTGGGTTGCTGAGACATTGATTAATACTTCTTCCTCACGGGAAATAAGAGTGACATATGCCCATCCAAATGCCTAACAGCTACTCTTTCATTGGTTCTCCCTCTTCCCTTTCATCGTGTGCCAAATTGGGAACCTGTGCGAACCAGGAGGTTAAAGATGCTGTCTCTCCAAGTTGGGAGATTGATAGTAAAGCAGTTGGAAAGTCAAACGGGAGCACCAAGAGAGGGACTATTCAGTGAGTTTTAGAAACCTTTCGTATTCACAGTGTGTCCATTCTCTAGGGTTCCCGTACATGTTACAGCAGTAGTAGTATTCCCTTCACCCTGGAGAGTTGTGACCCATGGAATGGGGGCCATGCCTTATTGCTTTAAACGGTCTGCATTTGCTCACCCAATCTCACCAATCCTCTCAGTCCCATGAGTCCAGCATTATTCCACATCCAGCTGTTTTTGTAGATAGGGACATTCCAAGTTTCATCAGAAACCCTGAAGGAATTGTGAAGAAGTTCCCTTTTTTTTGTTTTTGAAATTCTTTTTTATAGTTGGTTTAAGCTGATTCTCGCTGCCATGTTTATGCTAGTCTCGACACACTTGATTCCCTTATGGAGACATATCAATACATAGGTTTTAAGATTCTTACTAGTCAGATATATTCCTCTGTGGGAAATATGTGGTTTTGAGTCCCTTTCACTGAGGAATGTGTAGGTCTTGTCTATTCCACAGTTGGTTTTTGGAAGGGTACCTGTGCTTATATCAAACTCTGGTTTTATGCATCACCTCACCTCTTCTTCCCCCTTAAGCAGGCATAAGAGTGTTTTCTAAATGTGAGACTCTGTTCTCTTTCCTAACTCAGTTCATGTGTAGCCATGTTTACAGGATCTTCATAAGTGATATCTTATGATAAGTTTCTTTTTCTGTGTGATTTATTTCACTTAGAATTATCGTACCTGTATCTACTCACTTTGCTACTATGGGTCTTATGATATTGATTTCATTGCTGAGGGATATTCCATCGTACGTATGTACCACAATTTTTTGAACCATTTTTTTCTTTCCTGGGATACTTAAGTTGTACCCAAGTTGAGGTTCTTGTAAGCAGTGCAGCCCTAAATTTTGGGATGGCTCTGTCTTATTGATTTTCAGTTTTCCCAAGGTATATTCCCTAGACTGGAAGTGCCCTTGGCTCTGTAGCTCTGTTGTTTACTTGTTTTAGGGAGCACAATGCACTCCTCCAGAGTGGCAGTTGGCAATTTACATCCTGACCATCAGCATATCAAGGCTCCTTGTTCTCCAGGGCATATCTTGCTTTTCTGGTTTTTACCCATTTTGTGGATGTCCATTTTGACTGCTGGGATTTGATACTTCTTTGTAGTGCAGATTTGCATTGCCCGCTTGCTTGCTTGGCCAAAAAGGGCGTATGCGTTATTTCTTGAATATATTCAGGAGAAAACACATACGCACTTTTTGGCCAAGTGCATCATTGTCGAAGTTGTGCCCCTCTTTCTGTGCTTTAAAGGCAATTCCAACGTACCTCTTGAAATCTGTTTCCTGCTATTCTGCCTCGCTTTCAAGTCTGCCTCGTTGCCTTCACACAACAGATTTTTGGACGATATTTGTCCTTTATTTCTCTGCCTCTTTGTGAATTGCTGTGCCCCTGAGCTCCTGTTTTTAACTCGTTTTTTTCTGAGCTGAACGCAAGTCCAATAATTTGGTTCAGGAAGTATACTGGTTCCCGTTGGGTGGCTGAGACATTGGTTAATTCTTCTTCCTCCTGGGAAATAAGAGTGACATGTGCCCCTCCAAATGCCTAACAGCTACTCTCTCATTGATTCTCCCTCTTCCCTTTAATCCTCTGCCAAATTGGCAACCTGTGCGAACCAGGAGGTTAATGGTGCTGTCTCTCCACGTTGGGAGATTGATAGTAAAGTAGTTGGAAAGTCAGACCGGAGCACCAGGAGAGGGACTATTTGTTGAATTTTAGAGACCTTTTGTATTCACAATGTGTCCATTCTCTTGGTTTCCCGTACATGTTATAGCTGTAGTAATATTCCCTTCAACTTGAAGACATGGGATCCATTGAATGGGTCCCATGCATTATTGCTTTAAAGGGTCTGCATTTGCTCACCCAATCTCACCAATCCTCTCAGTCCCATGTGTCCAGCCTTATGCCCCATCCAGCTGTCATTGTAGATAGGGTCATTCCAGATTTCATCAGAGACCCTGAAGGAATTGTAAAGAATTTCCCTTTTCTTTGTTCTTCAAATTCCGTTTTATAGTGGGTTTGAGCTGATTCTCGCTGCCATGTTTATGCCAGTCTCGACACACTTGATTCCCTTATGGAGACATGTCAATACATATGTTTTAAGATTCTTACTAGTCAGATATATTCTTCTGTGGGAAATATGAGGTTTTGAGTCCCTTTCACTGAGGAAGGTGTAGGTCTCGTATGTTCCATTGTTGGTTTTTGGAACGGTACCTGTGCTTATATCAAACTCTGGTTTTATGCATCACCCCACCTCTCCTTCCCCCTTAAGCAGGCATAAGAGTGTTTTCTAAATGTCAAACTCTCTTCTTTTCTTAACTCAGTTCATGTGTAGCCATGTTTACAGGATCTTCATAAGTGATATCTTATGATAAGTTTCTTTTTCTGTGTGATTTATTTGACTTAGAATCGTCGTACCTGAATCCACTCATTTTGCTTCTACTGGTCTTATGACATTGTTTTCATGGCTGAGGGATTTTCCGTCGTACATAAGTACCACAATTTTTTGAACCATTTTCATCATTCCTTGGATATTTAAGGTGTACCCAAGTTGAGGTTCTTGTAATCAGTGCCGCCCTAAATTTTGGGGTAGCTCTGTCTTATTGATTTTCAGTTTTCCCAAGGTATATTCCCTGGACTGGAAGTGCCCTTGGCTCTGTAGCTCTGTTGTTTACTTGTTTTAGGGAACACAATACACTCCTCCAGAGAGGCAGTTGGAAATTTACATCCCGCCCATCAGCATAACAAGGCTCTCTGTTCTCCAGGGCCTTTCTTGCCTTTCTGAATTTTAACCATTTTGTGGATGTCCCTTTTGACCGGTGGGAAGGGATACTTCTCTGTACTGCACAATTGCATTGCCTGCTTGCTTGCTTGGGCAAAAAGGGCGTATGCGTTTTCTCCTGAATATATTCAGGAGAAAACCCATACGCCCTTTTTGGCCAAGTGCATCACTGTCGATGTTGTGCCCGTCTTCCTGTGCTTTAAAGGCAATTCCAACGTACCTCTTGAAATCTGTTTCCTGATATTCTGCCTCGCTTTCAAGACTTCCTCGTTGCCTTCCCTCAACAGATTTTTGGATGATAGTTGTCCATTATTACTCCCACTGTTTGTGAATTGCTGTACACCTGAGCTCCATTATTTAACTATTTTTTTTTGAGCTTAACGCATGTCCAATATTTTGGTTCAGGAACTATACTGGTTCCCGGTGGGTGGCTGAGACTTTGGTTAATTCTTCTTCCTCACGGGAAATAAGAGTGACATGTGCCCTTCCAAATGCCGAACAGCTATTCTTTCATTGGTTCTCCCTCTTCACTTTCATCCACTGTCAAATTGGCAACCTCTGTGAACCAGGAGGTTAAAGGTGCTGTCTCTCCAAGCTGGGAGATTGACAGTAAATCCGTTGGAAAGTCAAACCGGAGCTCCAGTAGAGGGACTATTTGTTGAGTTTTAGAGACCTTTCGTATTCACAGTGTTTCCATTCTCTAGGATTCCCGTATATGTTATAGCTCTAGTAATATTCCCTTCAACCTGGAGACATGGGACCCATAGAATGGGTGCCATGCATTATTGCTTTAAAGTGTCTGCGTTTGCTCACCCAATCTCACCAATCCTCTCAGTCCCATATGTACAGCCTTATGCCACATCCAGCTGTCATTGTAGATAGGGTCATTCCAGGATTCATTCAGAAACCCTGAAGGAATTGTAAAGAATTTCCCTTTTTTTGTTGTTTTTCAAATTCCTTTTTATAGTGGGTTTGAGCTGATTCTCGCTGCCATGTTTATGCCAGTCTAGACACAACTGATACCCTTACGGTGACATATCAATACATAGGTTTTAAGATTCTTATTAGTCAGATATATTCCTCGGAGGGAAATATGTGGTTTTGAGTCCCTTTCACTGAGGAAGTTGTAGGTATTGTCTATTCCATAGTTGGTTTTTGGAACGGTACCTGTGCTTATATCAAACTCTGGTTTTATGCATCACCCCACCTCTCCTTCCACCTTAAGCAGGCATAAGAGTGTTTTCTAAATGTGAGACTCTGTTCTCTTTCCTAAATCAGTTCATGTATAGCCATGTTTACTGGATCTTCATAAGGGCTATCTTATGATAAGTTTCTTTTTCTGTGTGACTTATTTCACTTAGAATCATCGTACCTGTATCTACTCATTTTGCTGCAACTGGTCTTATGACATTGATTTCATGGCTGAGGGATATTCCATCATAGATATGTAACACAAATTTTTGAACCAATTTTATCTTTCCTGGGATAATTAATGTGTATCCAAGTTGAGGTTCTTGTAATCAGTGCCGCCCTAAATTTGGGGTGGCTCTGTCTTATTGATTTTCATTTCTCCCAAGGTATATTCCCTGGACTGGAAGTGCCCTTGGCTCTGTAGCTCTGTTGTTTACTTGTTTTAGGGAACACAATGCACTCCTCCATAGAGGCAGTTGGCAATTTACATCCCGCCCATCAGCATAACAATGTTCCCTGTTCCCCAGGGCCTGTCTTGCCTTTCTGAATTTTACCCATGTTGCGGATGTCCCTTTGGACCGGTGGGAAGTGATACTTCTTTGTAGTGCAGACTTACATTGTCCGCTTGCTTGCTTGGCCAAAAAGGGCCTATGCGTTTTCTCCTGAATATACTCAGGAGAAAATGCATATGCCCTTTTTGGCCAAGTGCATCATTGTCGAAGTTGTGCCCCTCTTCCTGTGCTTTAAAGGCAATTCCAAGGTACCTCTTGGAATCTGTTTCCTGCTATTCTGCCTCTCTTTCAAGTGCACCTCGTTGCCTTCCCGTAACAGATTTTGGATGATAGTTGTCCTTTATTACTCTGCCAGTTTGTGAATTGCTGTGTCCATGAGCTCCATTTTTCAACTCGTTTTTCTGAGCTGAACGCATGTGCAAAATTTTGGCTCAGGACTTATACTATTTCCCGGTGGGTAGCTGAGACTTTGGTAATACTTCTTCCTGCCGGGAAATTAGAGTGACATATGCCCTTCCAAATACCTAACAGCTACTCTCTCATTGGTTCTCCCTCTTCCCTTTCATCCTCTGTCAAATTGGCAACGTGTGAGAACCAAGAGGTTAAAGGGGCTGTCTCTCCAAGTTGGGAGATTGATAGTAAAGCAGTTGGAAAATCAAACCGGATCACCAGGAGAGGGAATATTCGTTGAGATTTAGAAACCTTTCGTATTCACATTGTGTCCATTCTCTAGGTTTCCCTTACATGTTATAGTTGTAGTAATATTCCCTTCAACCTGGAGAGTTGGGACCCATGGAAAGGGTGCCATGCATTATTGCTTTAAAGGGTCTGCATTTGCTCACACAATCTCAACAATCCTCTCAGTCCCAAGTGTCCAGCCTTATGCCACATCCAGCTGTCATTTTAGACAGGGTCATTCCAGGTTTCATCAGAGACCCTGAAGGAATTGTAAAGAATTTCCCTGTTTTTGTGTTTTGTTTTTGAAATTCCTTTTTATAGTGGGTTTGAGCTGGTTCTCGCTGCCATGTGTATGCCAGTCTAGACACACTTGATTCCCTTATGGAGACATATCAATACTTAGGTTTTAAGATTCTTACTAGTCAGATATATTCTTCTGCGGGAAATATGGGGTTTTGAGTCCCTTTCACTGAGGAAGGTATAGGTAGGTCTTGTCTATTCCATAGTTGGTTTTTGGAACGGTACCTGTGCTTATATCAAACTCTTGTTTTATGCATCACCCCACCTCTCCTTCCCCCTTAAGCAGGCATAAGAGTGTTTTCTAAATGTGAGACTCTGTTCTCTTTCCTAACTCAGTTCATATGTAGCCATGTTTACAGGATCTTCATAAGTGATATCTTATGATAAGCTTCTTTTTCTGTGTGAATTATTTCCCTTAGAATCATCGTACCTGAATCCACTCATTTTGCTGATACTGGTCTTATGACATTGATTTCATGGCTGAGGGATATTCCATCATACGTAAGTACCACAATTTTTTGAATCATTTTTATATTTCCTGGGATACTTAAGGTGTACCCAATTTGAGATTCTTGTAAGCAGTGCAGCCCTAAATTTTGGTGTGGCTCTGTCTTATTGATTTTCAGTTTTCCCAAGGTGTATTCCCTAGACTGGAACTGCCCTTGGCTCTGGAGCTCTGTTGTTTCCTTGTTTTAGGTAACACAATGCACTCCTCCAGAGACGCAGTTGGCAATTTGCATCCCGGCCATCAGCATAACAAGGCTCCTTGTTCTCCAGGGCCTGTCTTGAATTTCTGGTTTTTACGCTTTTTGTGGATGTCCTTTTGGACCGGTGGGAAGTGATACTTCTTTGTAGTGCAGACTTACATTGTCCGCTTGCTTGCTTGGCCAAAAAGGGCCTATGTGTTTTCTCCTGAATATACTCAGGAGAAAACGCATACGCCCTTTTTGGCCAAGTGCATCATTGTCGAAGTTGTGCCCCTCTTCCTGTGCTTTAAAGGTGATTCCAACGTACCTCTTGAAATCTGTTTGCTGCTATTCTGCCTCACTTTCAAGTCTGCCTCCTTGCCTTCCCTCTAAAGATTTTTGGATGACAGTTGTCCTTTATTACTCTGCCTGTTTGTGAATTGCTCTGCCCTATAGCTCCTTTTTTTAACTCGTTTTTAGTGAGCTGAACGCCAGTCCCATATTTTGGTTCAGGACCTATACTGGTTGCCGGTAGGTGGCTGAGACTTTGGTTAATTCTTCTTCCTCCCGGGAAATAAGAGTGACATGTGCCAGTCCAAATGCCTAACAGCTACTTTCTCTTTGGTTCTCCCTATTCCCTTTCATCCTTTGCCAAATTGGCAACCTGTGCAAAACAGGAGGTTAAAGGTGCTCTCTCTCCAGGTTGGGAGATTGATTGTAAAGTAGTTGGAAAGTCAAACCGGAGTACCAGGAGAGGGACTATTTGTTGAGTTTTAGAGACCTTTCGTATTCACCGTGTGTCCATTCTCTAGGTTTCCCGTACATGTAATAGCTGTAGTAATATTGCCTTCAACCTGGAGAGTTGGAGACCATGGAATAGGTGCCTTGCATTATTGCTTCAAAGGGTCTGCATTTGCTCACCCTATCTCACCAATCCTCTCAGTCCCATGTGTCCAGCCTTATGCCATATCCAGCTATCGTTGTAGATAGGGTCATTCCAGGTTTCATCAGAGACCCTGAAGGAATTGTAAAGAATTTCCCTGCTTTTCTCTTTTGTTTTTGAAATTCCTTTTTATATTGGGTTTGAGCTGATTCTCGCTGCCATGATTATGCCAGTCTAGAAATTTTTGATTCTCTTACGGAGACATATCAATACATAGGTTTTAAGATTCTTACTAGTCAGATATATTTTTCTGCGGGAAATATGGGGTTTTGAGTCCCTTTCACTGAGGAGGGTGTAGGTCTTGTCTATTCTGTACTTGGTTTTTGGAACGGTACCTGTGCTTATATCAAACTCTGGTTTTATGCATCTCCCGACCTCTCCTTCACCCTTAAGCTGGCATAGGCGTGTTTTCTAAATGTGAGACTCTCTTCTCTTTCCTAACTCAGTTCATGTGTAGCCATGTTTACAGGACCTTCATAAGTGATATCTTATGATAAGTTTCTTTTTCTGTGTGACTTATTTCACTTAGAGTCATCATACCTGAATCCACTCATTTTGCTGCTATTGGTCTTATGACATTGATTTCATGGCTGAGGGATATTCCATCATACGTAAGTACCACAATTTTTTGAACCATTTTTATCTTTCCTGGGATACTTAAGGTGTACCCAAGTTGACGTTCTTGTAAGCAGTGCACCCCTAAATTTTGGGGTGGCTCTGTCTTATTGATTTTCAGTTTTCCCAAGGTATATTCCCTATACTGGAAGTGCCCTTGGCTCTGTAGCTCTGTTAATTACTTGTTTTACGGAACACAATGCACTCCTCCAGTGAGGCAGTTGGCAATTTACATCCCACCCGTCAGTATAACTATGCTCCCTGTTCTCCAGGGCCTGTCTTGCCTTTCTGGTTTTTACCCATTTTGTGGATTTCCCTTTTGACCGGTGGGAAGTGATACTTCTTTGTAGTGAAGATTTGCATTGCCCACTTGCTTGCTTGGCGAAAAAGGGCGTATGTGATTTCTCCTGATTATATTCAGGAGAAAATGCATACGCCCTATTTGGCCAAGTCCATCATTGACAAAGTTGTGCCCTCTACCTGTTCTTTCAAGTCAATTCCAACGTACCTCTTGAAATCTGTTTCCTGCTATTCTGCCTCGCTTTCAAGTCCGCCTCGTTGCCTTCACTCAACAGATTTTTGGATGATAGTTGTCCTTTATTACTCTGCCTGTTTGTGAATTGCTGTGCCCCTGAGCTCCTTTTCTGAACTCGTTTTTGTGAGCTTAACGCAAGTCCAAAGACTGCTTCACGACCTATACTGGTTTACTGTGCTTGGCTGAGTCGTTGGTTAATTCTCCTTCCTGACATGAAATTAGAGTGACATGTGACCGTCCAAACGCCTAACAGCTAATCTCTCCGTGATACTCCCTCTTCCCTTTCATCCTCTGCCAAATTGGCAACCTGTGCAAACTAGGAGGTTAAAGGGGCTGTTTCTCCAAGTTGGGAGATTGATAGTAAAGCAGTTGGAAAGTCAAACCAGGGCACCAGCAGAGGGACTATTAGTTGAGTTTTAGAAACCTTTCGTATTCACAGAGTGTACTTTCTCTAGGTTTCCCATACATGTTATATCTGTAGTAATATTCCCTTCAACCTGGAGAGTTGGGACCCATGGAATGGGTGCCACACATTATTGCTTTAAGGGGTCTGCATTTGCTCACCCAATCTCACCAATCCTCTCAGTCCGAAGTGTCCAGCCTTTTGCCACATCCAGCTGTCGATGTAGATAAGGTCATTCCAGGTTTCTTCAAAGACCCTGAAGAAATTGTAAAGAATTTCCTCTTTTTTTTGTGTGTTTGAAATTCCTTTATATAGTGGGTGTGAGCTGATTCTCAGTGCCATGTTTATGCCAGTCTAGAAACACTTGATTGCCTCATGGAGACATATCAATAAATAGGTTAGAAGATTCTTACTAGTCAGATATATTCCTCTGCAGGTAATATGGGGTTTTGAGTGCCTTTCACTGAGGTAGGTGTAGGTCTTGTCTATTCCATATCTGATTTTTGGAAAGGTACATGTACTAATATCAAACTCTGGGTTTATGCATCACCCCACCTCTCCTTCCCCCTTCAGCAGGCATAAGAGTGTTTTCTATATGTGAGACTCTGCTCTCTTTCCTTACTCAGTTTATGTGTAGCCATGTTTACAGGACCTTCATACATGATATCTTATGATAAGTTTCTTTTTCTCTGTGACTTATTTCACTTAGAATCATCGTACCTGAATCCACTCATTTTGCTGCTACTGGTGTTATGACATTGATTTCATGGCTGAGGGATATTCCATCGTACATATGTACCCCAATTTCTTGAACCATTTTTATCTTTCCTGGGATATTTCACGTGTACCCAAGTTGAGGTTCTTGTAAGCAGTGCAGCCCTAAATTTGGGGGTGGCTCTGTCTTATTGATTTTCAGTTTTCCCAAGGTATATTCACTAGGCTGGAAGTGCCCTTGGCTCTGTAGCTCTGTTGTTTACTTGTTTTGGGGAACACAATGCACTCCTCCAGAGAGGCAGTTGTCAATTTACGTCCCGCCCATCAGCATAACAAGGCTCCCAGTTCTCCAGGGGCTGTCTTGCCTTTCTGCTTTTTACACATTTTGCAGATATCCCTTTTGACTGGTTGGAGGTGATAATTCTTTGTAGTGCAGATTTGCATTGCCCGCTTGCTGGATGCCCAAAAAGGGCGTATTCGTTTTCTCCTGAATATATACAGGAGAACAGTAATACGCCCTTTTTGGCCAAGTGCATCATTGTCGAAGTTGTGCCCCTCTTCCTGTGATTTAAAGGCGATTCCAACATACCACTTGAAATCTGTTTCCTGCTATTCTGCCTCTCTTTCAAGTCCGCCTCGTTGCCTTCCATTAAACAGATATTTGGACGATACTTGTCCTATATTTCTCTGCCAGTTTGTGAATTGCTGTTCCCCTGAGCTCCATTTTTCGACTCGCTTTTTGTGAGTTGAATGCAAGTCCAAACTTTGGTTCAGGACCTATACTGGTGTCCGGTGGGTGCCTGAGACTTTGGTTAATTCTTCTTCCAGCCGGGAAATTAGAGGGACATGTTCCCGTCCAAATGCCTAACAGCTACTATCTCATTGGTTCTCCCTCTTCCCTTTCATCCTCTGCCAAATTGGCAACTTGTGAGATCCAGGAGGTTAAAGGGGCTGTCTTTCCAAGTTGGGAGATTGATAGTAAAGCAGTTGGAAAGTCAAACCGGAGCACCAGGAGAGGGACTATTAGTTGAATTTTAGAGACCTTTCGTATTCACAGTGTGTCCATTCTCTAGGTTTCCCGTACATGTTATAGCCGTAGTAATATTCCCTTCAACCTGGAGAGTTGGGACCCATGGAATGGGTGACACTCATTATTGCTTTAAAGGGTCTGCATTTGCTCACCCAATCTCACCAATCCTCTCAGTCCCAAGTATCCAGCCTTATGCCACATCCAGCTGTCATTGTACATAGGGTCATTTCAGGTTTCATCAGAGACCTTGAAGGAATTGTAAGAAATTTCGCTGTTTTTTTTTTGTTTTGTATTTGAAATTACTTTTTAAAGTGGGTTTGAGCTGATTCTCACTGTCTTGTTTATGCCAGTCTAGACACACTTGATTCCCTTACGGAGACATATCAATACATACGTTTTAAGATTCATACTAGTAAGATATATTACTCTGTGGTGAATATGGGGTGTTGAGTCCCTTTCACTGAGGAAGGTGTAGGTCTTGTCTATTCCGTATTTGGTTTTTTGAAAGGTACCTGTACTAATATCAAACTCTGATTTTATGCATCATCCCACCTCTCCTTCCCCCTTAAGCAGGCATAAGCGTGCTTTTTAAATGTGAGTCTCTCTTCTCTTTCCTAACTCAGTTCATGTGTAGCCATGTTTACAGGATCTTCATAAGTGATATCTTATGATAAGTTTCTTTTTCTGTGTGACTTATTTCACTTAGAATTATCGTACCTAAATCCACTCATTTTGCTGCTACTGGCCTTATGACATTGATTTCATGGCTGAGGGATATTCCATCGTACGTAAGTACCACAATTTCTTGAACCATTTTTGTCTTTCCTGGTATATTTAAGGTGTACGCAAGTTGAGGTTTTTGTAAGCAGTGCAGCCCTGAATTTTGGTGTCGATCTGTCTTATTTATTTTCAGTTTCCCCAAGGTATATTCCCTAGACTGGAAGTGCCCTTGGCTCTGTAGCTCTGTTGTTTACTTGTTTTAGGGAACACAATGCACTCCTCCAGAGAGGCAGTTGGCAATTTACATCCCGCCCAGCAGCATAACAAGGCTCCCTGTTCTCCAGGGCCTGTCTTGCCTTTCTGGTTTTTACACTTTTTGCGGATGTCCCTTTTGACCGGTGGGAAGTGATACTTCTTTGTAGTGCCGATTTGCATTGCCCGCTGGCTTGCTTGTCCAAAAAGGGCATATGTGTTTTCTCCTGAATATATTCACGTGAAAACCCATATGCCCTTTATGGCCATTTCCATAATTTTCTAAGTTGTAATGCTTTTCCTGTGTTTAAAGGCGATTCCAATGTACCTCTTGAAATCTGTTTCATGCCATTCTTCCTCATTTTCCCTTCCGCCTCGTGGCTTTCCCTCAACAGATTTTTGGCAGCGAGTAGTCCTTTATAACTCTTCAGTTTAGTGAATTGCTGTGGCCCTGAGCTCCATTTTTCAACTCGCGTTTTTGTGACCTGACCGTAAATCAACAGTTTTGCTTCTAGACTTATACTGGTTCTGGGGGGCAGGCTTAGACTTTGGTTAATTCCTCTTTGTGACGGGAAATTAGAGAGACATGTGGCCGTCCAAATGCGTACAGCTACTCTCTCATTGGTTCTCTCTCTTCCCTTATATCCTGTGCACAATTTGCCAACTGTGTGAACCAGGAGGTTATAGTGGCTGACATTCCAAGTTGGGAGATTGATAGTAAAGCAGTTGGAATGTCAAACTGGAGTACAAGTAGAGTTTTAGAAACCTTTCACCATCAGATGGTTTCCATTCTCTAGGTTCCCATACACGTTATAACTGTAGTGATATTCCTTTCTACCTGGAGAGTTGGGAACCATGGAATGGGGGGCAGGCATTATTGCTTTAAAGGGTCTGCATTTTTTCACCCAATCTCACCAATCCTCTCAGTCCCAAGTGACCAGCCTTATGCCACATCCAGCTGTCATTGTAGATAGGGTCATTCCAGGTTTCATCAGAACCCCTGAAGGTATTGTGTAAGAATTTTACTGTTTTTATGTTTTGTTTTGAAATTCATTTTTATAGTGGGTTTGAGCTGATTCTCAGTGCCATGTTTATGTCGTTCTAGACACACTTGGTTCCCTTACGGAGACATATCAATACATAGGTTTTAAAATTCTTACTACTCATATATATTTCTCTGCAGGGAATAGGGATGTTGAGTTCCATTCACTGAGGAAGGAGTAGGGCTTGTCTCTTCTGTTTTTGGATTATGGAACGGTACCTGTGCTAATATCAATCTTATGTTTTGTGCATCTCCACACCTCTCTTTCCCCTTAAGCAAGCGTTAGATTGTTTTCTAAATCTGAGACTCTGTTCTCTTCCCTAAATCAGTTCATATGTAGCCATGTTTACATTCCTTTCATAAGTGATATCTTATGTCAGAATGCACCATGGCCGTTCTCATAATAATGCTCCATGTCCCCTGTCATCACAATGCACCATGCCCTGGTTATCACAATGCTCCTTGTCCCTTGTCATCAGAATTCTCCACGTCCTTGTCATCACAATGCTACATGTCACTTCTCATCAAAATGTTACATGCTCTTGTCATCACAATTCTCCATCCACTTGACATTGCTATGCTCCATGCACTTGTCATCACAATGCTCCATGCACATGCCATCACAAAGCTCCATGCCCTTGTCATCACAATGCTTCATGCCCCATGTCATTACAGTGCTCCATGATGCTCGACATCACAATTACCCAAGGTCTTTTCATCACAATGCTCATGGGCCAATATCATCACAATGCTCCATGACCACTGTCATCACAACACTCCATGACACCTGACAACACAATGATTCCGGACTCTTGTCATCACAATGTTCCATTCCCTTGTCATCACAATGCTCCATGACACCTGTCATCACAATATTCCATGAACATTTTCAGCCCAATGTTCCATGACCCTTGTCATCACAATACACCAAGCCATTGTCATCACAATGCTCCATTACCTTTGTCATCAGAATCCTCCATGACACTTGGCATCACAATGCTCCATGCCATTGTCATCACAATGGGACATTACATATGTCATCACAATTCTCCCTGACACCTGTCTTCACAATACTGCATGACCTGGTCACCACAATGCTCCATGCCCTTGTCATCACAATCTGCCATTCCAACTGTCATCGCAAGAATCCTTGAAACTTATTAGACCAATGCTCCATGCCCTTGTCATCACAATGCTCCATGCCCTTGTTAACACAATGCTCCATGACCCCTGTCATCACAATGCTCCGTGACTCCAGTCATCACAATGCTTCATGGACTTTGTCATCACAATTGTCCATGTCCTCGTCATCAACAGTCTCTGTGACCTTTTTAACGACAATGCTCCATGAAGTTTTCATCACAATGCTCTTTGACCCTGGTCATCACAATGCTCTCTGCCTTTCTCAGCAAAATGCTCCATGACCCTTGTCATCACAATGCTCAATACACTACTCATCAAAATGCTCCCTGACACTTGTTGTCTGTATGCTCCTTGAACCCTGTCATGACAAGGCTCCATGCCTTTTTCATCACAATGATCCATGCCCTTTTCATCACAATGCTCCAAGACCCATATAATCAAAATGCTCCATGCCCTTGTCATCACAAAGCTCAAGGATGCATGCCATCAAAATGCTCCTTGGTCTTCTCCTCACAATGCTCCATTCCCTTGTCATCACAATGTTCCAAGACAACTGTAATCACAATGCTCCATGCCCCTTTTCATCAGTATGCTCCATGAGAATTTTCATCACAAGGCTCCATGGTTTTGTCATCACAATGCTCCAGGACCTTGTCATCACCATGCTCCATTCCCTTGTCATCACTATGCTCCATGACTCCTTTCATCACAATGCTACATGCACTTATCATCACAATCTTCGATGACCCCTGACATCACAATGTTCCATAACACCTGTCATCAAAATGTTCCATGACACTTTTCATCAAATTGCTCCATGACCCTGTCATCAGAATGCTCCTTGCACTTCTCATCACAATGCACAATGCCCTTGCCATCAAAATGCTCCATGACCTTTGTCATCACAATTATCCATGACACTTGGCATCACAATG
This sequence comes from Mesoplodon mirus, assembly GCF_964341445.2. Classification (NCBI taxonomy): domain Eukaryota; kingdom Metazoa; phylum Chordata; class Mammalia; order Artiodactyla; family Ziphiidae; genus Mesoplodon; species Mesoplodon mirus. The sequence goes on along the minus strand of NW_028295800.1, from coordinate 4,098,060 downwards.
CTCCATGCCATTGTTATCACAATGCTCCATGAACGCTCTCATCACATTGCTCCATGCCCTTGTCTTCACAAAGCTCCATGACACATGTCTTCAGAATGCTCCATGGCCTTGTCATCACAATGCTCCATGCCCTTGCCATCACAATGCTCCATTTCGCCTGTGAGAACAATGCTCCATGACCCCTGCCATAACAATGTTCCGTGGCCTTGTCATCACAAAGCTCTATGACCCATCTCAACACAATGCTACAAGAAACCTGTAATCACAATGCTCTATGCCCCTTTTCATCTCAATGATCCATGAACCCTGTCATCACAATGCACCATGCCCATCATCATAATGCTTCATGCTATTGTCATCACAATGAAATCAAAATGCTCCATGACCTCCGTCATAACAATGATCCAAACCCTTGTGATCACAATATTCCATAACACTTGTCATTACAATGCCCCATGACGCTCGTCATCACAATTATCCATGGACTTCTCATCACAATGCTCCATGATCTTTGTCATCACAGTGCTCAAAACACTTGTCATCACAATGGTCCCTGACACTTGCCATCAGTATGCTCCTTGAACCCTGTCATGACAAGGCTCCATGCCTTTTTCATCACAATGATACATGCCCTTTTTATCACAATGCTCCAAGACCCAAGTAATCACAATGCTCCATGCTCTTGTCATCACAAAGCTCAATGACGCATGCCATCAGAATGCTCCTTGGTCTTCTCCACACAATGCTCCATGCCCTTGTCATAACAATGTTCCAAGACCCCTGTAATCACAATGCTCCATGCCCTTTTTCATCAGTATGCTTCATGAGACTTGTCATCACAAGGCTCCATGATTTTGTCATCACAGTGATCCAGGATCTTGTCATCACAATGCTTCTCGACCTTGTCATGAAAATTTTCAATGGCCCTTGTCATCATAATGCTCCAAGCCCTAATCATCACAATGCTCCATTATATTTGTCATCACAATTTTCCATTACATTTGGCATCACAGTGCTCCATGCCATTGTCATCACAATGGACCTTGACATATGTCATCACAATGCTCCCTGACACCTGTCTTCACAATAAGCCCTGACCTCCTCATCACAATGCTCCATGCCCTTGTCATCACAAAGCTCCATGCCTTGTCATCACAATGCACCATGTCCACTGTCATCACAATAATCTATGAATCTTGTCAGACAAATGCTCCATGCTCCTGTCATCACAATGCTCCATGCCCTTGTCATCACAATGCTCCATGACTTGTCATCACAATCCTCCATGACCCATGACACATGTATCACAGATTTCCATGCCCTAGTCATCACAATGCTCCAAGACCCCTGTAATCACAATGCTCCATGCCCCTTTTCATCAGAATGCTCCATGAGACTTGTCATGACATGTCTCCATGGTCTTCTCATCACAATGCTCCTGGACCTTGTCATCACCATGCTCCATTCCCTTCTCATCACAATGCACCATGACCCCGTCATCACAATAATCCATGAATATTTTCAGCCCAATGCTCCAAGACCTATTCATCACAATGCTCCATGGCCAATATCATCACAATTCTCCATGACCACTGTCATCACAACACTCCATGACACCCGACAACACAATGATCCGCGACTCTTGTCATCACAATGCTCCATTCCATAGTCATAACAATGCTCCATGACACCTGTCATCACAACACTCCATGAACATTATCAGCCCAGTGATCCATGACACTTGTCATCACAATGATCCATGCCCTTGTCATCCCAATGCTCCATGACCCCTGTATTCACAATGCTCCATGACACTTGTCATCACAGTGATCCATGACACAAGTCATCACAATGCTCCATGCCTTTGTCAGCAAAATGCTACTTGACTTTGTCATTACAATGCTCTATGCGCTTGTCATCACAATACTCCTTTTCCATTGTCATCACAATCCTCCATGAAACTTGGGATCACATTGCTTCATGCCCTTCTCCTCACAATGCTCCATGCTCCTTAGAAATCAAAATGATCCATGACCTCTGTCATCACAATGCTCCAAACCCTTGTGATCACAATGTTCCATAACACTTGTCATCACAACGCTCCATGATGCCTGTCATCACAATACTCCATGCTGTTTTCATCACAATGCTCCATGACATTTATCATCACAATTCTCAATACACTTGTAATCAAAAGGCTCCCTGACACTTGTCATCAGTATGCTCCTTGAACCCTGTCAGGAAAAGGCTCCATGCCCTTTTCATCACAATGCCCCATGCCGTTTTCATCACAATGCTCCATGCCATTGTCTTTAAAATACTCCACAAGCTTGTCATCAGAATGCTCCATGACCCTTGTCATCACATTTCTCCATGCACTTGTCAGCACAATGCTCCCTGACCCTTGTCATCACAATGCTCCATTACATTTGTCATCAGAATCCTCCATGACACTTGGCATCACAATGCTCCATGCCATTGTCATCACAATGGGCCATGACATATGTCATCACAATGCTCGCTGACACCTGTCTTCACAATAAAGCTTGGCCTGGTCATCACAATGCTCCATGCCGTTGTCATCACAATGCGCCATTCTAACTGTCATCACAATAATCCATGAAACTTATTAGACCAATGTTCCATGCCCTTGTCATCACCATGCTCCATGCCCTTGTTATCACAATGCTCCATGACCCCTGTCATCACAGTGCTCCGTGAATCCAACCATCACAATGCTTCATGACCATTGTCATCACAATGGTCCATGCTCTGGTCATCAACAGTCTCTGTGACCTTTTTAACCACAACGCTCCATGAACTTTTCATCACAATGCTCTTTGACCCTTGTCATTACAATGCTCCATGCGCTTGGCAGCACCAAGCTCCATGACACATGTCATCACAATGCACCATGTGCTTGTCATCACAGTGCTTCACAATCTTGTCATCACAATGCTCCATAAAATTTGTCATCACAATGCTCCATGCACTTCTCATCAAAATGCTCTCTCACCACTGATATCACAATGCTACATCACAATTTGTCACAATACTCCGTCACTCCTGTGATCACAATGCTACATGCACTTATCATCACAATGTTCGATGACCCCTGACATCACAATGTTCCATAACACCTGTCATCAAAATGTTCCATGACACTTTTCATCAACTTGCTCAAAGACCCTGTCATCAGAATGCTCCCTGCCTTTCTCATCACAATGCACAACGCCCTTGCCATCAAAATGCTCCATGACCTTTGTCATCACAAAGATCCATGACCCTTGGCATCACACTGCTCCATGTCATTGTCATCACAGTGCTCCATGCACGCTCTCATCACATTGCTCCATGCCCTTGTCTTCACAAAGCTCCATGACACGTCATCAGAATGCTCCATGGCCTTCACATCACAATGATCCATGCCCTTGCCATCACAATGCTCCATTACACTTTCATAACAATGCTCCATGACCCCTGCCATCACGATGTTCCATGGCCTTGTCATCACAAAGCTCCATGACCCTTCTCATCACAATGCTCCAAGAACCCTGTAATCACAATGCTCTATGCACCTTTTCATCTCAATGATCCATGAACCCTGTCATCACAATACACCATGCCCATCATCGTAATGCTTCATGCTATTGTCATCACAATGAAAGCAAAATGCTCCATGAACTCTGTCATAACAATGCTCCAAACCCTTGTGATCACAATATTCCATATCATTTATCATCACATTGCCCCATGAAGCTCGTCATTACAGTTATCCATGGTCTTCTCCTCAGAATGCTCCATGACCTTTGTCATCACAGTGCTCAGTACACTTGTCATCAACATGTTCCCTGACACTTGTTGTCTGCATGCTCCTTGAATCCAGTCATGACAATGCTCCATGCATTTTTCATCACAATGATCCATGCCCTTTTCATCACAATGCTCCAAGACCCCTGTAATCACAATGATCCATGCCCTTGTCATCACAATGCTCCAAGACCCCCGTAAACACAATGCTCCATGCCCATTTTCATCTCAATGCCCATGAACCCTGTCATCACAATGCACCATGCCAATCATCATAGTGCTTCATGTTATTGTCATCACAATGAAATCAAAATGCTCCATGAACTCTGTCATAACAATGCTCCAAACGCTTGTGATCACAATATTCCAAAACACTTGTCATCACAATGCACCGTGACGCTCGTCATCACAATTATCAATGGTCTTCTCATCACAATGGTCCATGACCATTGTCATCACAATGCTCAATACACTTGTCATCAAAATGCCCCCTGACACTTGTTGTATGTATGCTCCTTGAACCCTGTCATGACAAGGCTCCATGCCTATTTCATCACAATGATCCATGCCAATTTCATCGCAGTGCTCAATACACATGTCATCAAAATGCTCCCTGACACTTGTTGTCTGTATGCTCCTTGAACCCTGTCATGACAAGGCTCCATGCCTATTTCATCACAATGATCCATGGCATTTTCATCACAGTGCTCCAAGGCACATGTAATCAAAATGCTTCATGCCCTTGTCATCACAAAGCTCGATGACGCATGCCATCAGAATGCTCCTTGGTCTTCTCCTCACAATGCTCCATGCCCTTGTCATCACAGTGTTCCAAGACCCTTTTCATCAGTATGCTCCATGAGATGTGTCATCACAAGGCTCCATGGTTTTGTCATCACAATGCTCAAGGAACTTGTCATCACAATACTTCACGACATTGTCATGAAAATTCTCAATGGCCATTGTCATCATAATGCTCCAAGCCCTAGTCATCACAATGCTCCATTATATTTGTCATCACAATCCTCCATTTCATTTGGCATCACAGTACTCCCTACCATTGTCATCGCAATGGACCATGACATATGTCATCACAATGCTCCCTGACACCTGTCTTCACAATACACCATGACCTTCTCTTCACAATGATTCATGCCCTTGTCATCACAATGCACCATGTCCACTGTCATCAAAATAATCTATGAAACTTGTAAGACAAATGCTCCATGCTCCTGTCATCACAATGCCCATGCCCTTGTCATCACAATGCTCCATGACTTGTCATCACAATCCTCCATGACCCATGACACATGTATCACAGTGTTCCATGCCCTAGTCATCACAATGCTCCAAGACCCCTGTAATCACAATGCTCCATGCCCCTTTTCATCAGAATGCTCCATGAGACTTGTCATCACAAGTCTCCATTGTCTTCTCATCACAATGCTCCAGGACATTGTCATCACCATGCTCCATTCCCTTCTCATCACAATGCTCCATGACCACTGTCATCACAATAATCCATGAATATTTTCAGCCCAATGCTCCAAGACCTATTCATCACAATGCTCCATGGCCAATATCATCACAATGCTCCATGACCACTCTCATCACAACACACCATGACACCCGACAACACAATGATCCGCGACTCTTGTCATCACAATGCTCCATTCCATAGTTATCACAGTGCTCCATGACACCTGTCATCACAACACTCCATGAACATTTTCAGCCCAGTGCTCCATGACCCTTGTCATCACAATGATCCATGCCCTTGTCATCCCAATGCTCCAGGACCCCTGTATTCACAATGTTCCGTGATGCTACTTATCACAGTGCTCCATGACACATGTCATCACAATGCTCCATGCCTTTGTCAGCAAAATGCTACATGACCTTGTCATTACAATGCTCTATGCGCTTGTCATCACAATACTCCATTTCCATTGTCATCACAATCCTCCATGAAACTTGGGATCACATTGCTTCATGACCTTGTCCTCACAATGCTCCATGCTCCTTGAAATCAAAATGATCCATGACCTCCTTGCCCTGGTCATCACAATGCTCCATGCCCTTGTTATCACAATGCTCCATGACCACTGCCATCACAATGCTCTGTGACTCCAGTCATCACAATGCTTCATGACCTTGTCACCACAGTGGTCCATGCCCTCGTCATCATCACTCTCTGTGAGCATTTTAACCAAAATGATCCATGAACTTTTCATCAAAATGATCTTTGAACCTTGTCATCAGAATGCTCTATGCCATTCTCAGCACAATGCTCCATGACCCTTGTCATCACAATGCTCCATGCGCTTGTCAGCACAATGTTCCATGACACGTCATCACAATGCTCAAGGACCCCTGTCATCACAATGCTCTGTGACTCCAGTCATCACAATGCTTCATAACGTTTGTCATCACAATGATCCATGCCCGTGTCATCACAAGGTTCTGTGACCTTTGTAACCACAATGCTCCATGAACTTTTCATCACAATTCACAGTGACACTTGTCATCACAATGCTCCATGTCTTTGTCATAACAATGCTCCATGACCATTGTCTTCCCAATGTGCCACACGCATTTCATCACAACGGTCAACAACCTTTTCATTGCAATGCTCCATAAACCTTGTAATCACAATGGTCCATGCACTTCTCATCAAAATGCTCTCTCACGAGAGATATCACAGTGTTCCATCACTAGTCATCACAATACTCCCTCACCCCTATAATCACAATGTTCCATGACCCTGTCATCACACTGCTACATCCCCTTATCATCACAATGTTCCATGACCCATGACATCACAATGTTCCATAACCCCTGTCATCAAAATGCTTCATGATCCTTTTCATCCCAATGCTCCAAGACCCCTGACATCACAATGTTCTATAACACCTGCCATCAACATATTCCATTACAATTTTCATCAAATTGCTGCATGGCCCGGTCATCAAAATGCTCCCTGCACTTCTCATGACAATGCACCATGCCCTTGTCATCAAAATGCTCCATGACTTGTCATCAAAAAGCTCCATGACCCTTGGCATCACAATGCTCCATGCCTTTGTCAGCAAAATGCTACATGACCCTGTCATTACAATGCTCTATGCACTTGTCATCACAATACTCCATTACCATTGTCATTACAATCCTCCATGAACTTTGGGATCACATTGCTTCATGCCCTTGTCATCACAGTGCTCCATGCTCCTTGAAATCAAAATGATCCATGACCTCTCTCATCGCAGTACTCCAAACCCTTGTGATAACAAAGTTCCATAACACTTGTCATCACAACACTCCATAATGCCTGTAATCACAATACTCCATGCCCTTTTCATCACAATGCACGACATTTGTCATCACAATTCGCAATACACTTGTCATCACAGTGCTCCATGACACTTGTCGTCAGAATGCTCATTGAACCCTGTCACGAAAGCTTCCATGACTTTTTCATCACAATGCCACATGCCGTTTTCATCAAAATGTTCCCTGTCATTGTCATCAAAATACTCCAAAGCTTGTCATCAGAATGCTACATGACTCTTGTCATCATAATTCTCTATGCACTTGTCTGCAAAATGCTCCCTGACACTTGTCATCACAATGTTCCAAGCCATTGTCATCACAATGCTCCATTACATTTGTCATCAGAATCCTCCATGACACTTGGCATCACAATGCTCCATGTCATTGTCATCACAATGGTCCATTACATATGTCATCACAATGTGCCCTGACACCTCTCTTCACAATACTGCATGACCTGGTCATCACAATGCTCCATGCCCTTTTCATCACAAATCGCCATTCCAACTCTCATCGCAATAATACATGAAACTTATTAGACCAATGCTCAATGACCTTGTCATCACAATGCTCCATGCCCTTATTATCACAATGCTCCATGACCCCTGTCATCACAATGTTCCGTGATTCCAGTCATCAAAATGCTTCATGACCTTTGTCATCACAATGGTCCATGCCCTCATCATCAACAGTCTCTGTGACCTTCTTAAGCACAATGCTCCATGAACTTTTCATCACAATGCTCTTTGACCATTTTCACCGCAATACTCCATGAATGTTTTCAGCCCAATGCTCCATGACCTTCTCATCACAATGCTCCATGACCAATATCATCACAATGGTCCAAGACCACTGTCGTCACAACACTGCATGACACCTGACAACACAATGATCTGGGACTTTTGTCATCACCACGCTCCATTCCGTAGACATCACAATGCTCCATGACCCCTGTCATCACAATACTCCATGAATATTTTCAGCCCAATGCTCCATGACCCTTGTCATCAAAATGATCCATGAAATTTGGGATCACATTGCTTCATGCCCTTGTCATCACAATGCTCCATGCTACTTGAAATCAAAATGATCCATGACCTCTGTCATCACAATGCTCCAAACCCTTGTGATCATAATGTTCCATAACACTTGTCATCAAAATGCTCGATGATGCCTGTCATCACAATACTCCATGCCCTTTTTATCACAATGCTCCATGAATTTTTCATCACAATTCTCAATACACTTGTCATCACAATGCTCCCTGACACTTGTCGTCAGAATGCTCCTTGAACCCTGTCACGAAACGTCTCCATGCCTTTTTCATCACAAAGCCCCATGCCATTTTCATCACAATGCTCCATTCCATTGTCATCAAAATACTCCACAAGCTTGTCATCAGAATGCTCCATGACCCTTGTCATCACAATTCTCCATGCACTTGTCAGCACAATGCTCCCTGACCCTTGTCATCACAATGCTCCAAGCCATTGTCATCACAATGCTCCATTACCTTTGTCATCAGAATCCTCCATGACCCTTGACATCACAATGCTCCATGCCATTGTCATCACAATGGGCCATTACATATGTCATCACAATGCTCCCTGACATCTGTCTTCACCATATTCCATGACCTACTCATCACAGTGCTCCATGCCCTTGTCATCACAATGTTCCTAGACCCATGTTATCACTATGGTCCATGCCCCTTTTCATCAGTATGCTCCGTGAGATATTTCATCACAAGGCTCCATGGTTTTCTCATCAAAATGCTCCAGGACCTTTTTATCACAATGTTTCATGACCTTGTTATGAAAATTCTCAATGGCCCTTGTCATCATAATGCTCCAAGCCCTAGTCATCACAATGCTCCATTATATTTGTCATCACAATCCTCCATTACATTTGGCATCATAATGCTCCATTACACTGTCATCGCAATGGACCATGACATATGTCATCACAATGCTCCATAACATCTGTCTTCACCATATTCCATGACCTTCTCATCACAATGCTCCATGCCCTTGTCATCACAATGCACCATGTCCACTGTCATCACAATAATCTAAGCAACATATCAGACCAATGTTTCATGCCCGTGTCATCACAATGTTCCATGCCCTTGTCATCACAATGCTCCATGACCCCTCTATTCACAATGCTCCGTGATGCTTGTCATCACAGTGCTCCATCACACCGGTCATCACAATGCTCCATGCCTTTGTCAGCAAAATGCTACATGACCTTGTCATTACAATGCTCTATGTGCTTGTCATCACAGTACTCCATTAACATTTTCATCACAATCCTCCATGAACGTGGGATTCACATTGCTTCATGCCCTTGTCATCACAATGCTCCATGATCCTTGAAATCAAAATGATCCATGACCTTTGGCATCACAATTCTTCAAACCCTGGTGATCACAATTTTCCATAACACTTGTCATCACAACGCTCCATGATGCCTGTCATCACAATATTCCATGCCCTTTTCATCACAATGCTCCATGATCTTTTTCATCACAATCCTCAATACACTTATCATCACAATGCTCCCTGACACTTGTCGTCAGAATGCTCCTTGAAACCTGTCACGAAAAGGCTCCATGACGTTTTCATCACAATGCCCCATGCCGTTTTCATCACAATGCTCCATGCCATTGTCATCACAATGGGACATTACATATGTCATCACAATGCTCCCTGACCCCTATCTTCACAATACTGCATGACCTGGTCATCACAATGCTCCATGCCCTTGTCATCACAATGCACCATTCCAACTTTCATCACAATAATCCATGAAACTTATTAGACCAATGATCCATGACCTTGTCATCAAAATGTTCCATGCCCTTGTTATGACAATGCTCCATGACCCCTGTCATCACAATGCTCCGTGACTCCAGTCATCACAATGCTCCATGACCTTTCTCATCACAATGGTCCATGACCTCATCATCAAAAGTCTCTGTGACCTTTTTAACCACAATGCTCCATGAACGTTTCATCACAGTGCTCTTTCACCCTTGTCATCACAATGATGTATGCCTTTTTCAGCTCAATGCTCCATGCCATTCTCATCACAATGCTCCATAACCCCTGTCATCACATTGCTCCTTGACTCCATTCATCACAATTCTCTTTAACATTTGTCATCACAATGCTCGATGCCCGCATCATCACAAGGCTCTGTTACATTTGTAACCACAATGCTCCATGAACTTTTCATCACAATGCTCCGTGAACCTTGTCATCACAATGCTCCATGCCTTTGTCCGAAAAATGCTCCATGACCCTTGTCATCACAATGTGCCACGTGTTTTGCATCACAATTGTCCACAAATTTGTAATCAGAATGCTCCATAAACCTTGTAATCACAATGCTCAATGCCCTTCTCATCACAATGCTCCATTACCCCTGTCATAACAGTGCTCCATGACCCCTGCCATCACAGTGTTCCACGGCCTTGTCATCAAAAGGCTCCAAGACATATGTAATCACAATGCTCCATGTCCTTGTCATCACAAAGCTCCATGACACATGTCATCAGAATGTTCCATGGCCTTCTCATCAAAATGCTCCATGCCCTTGTCATCACAATGCTCCCAGACCCCTGTATTCACAATGCTCCATGCCCCTTTTCATCTCAATGCTCCATGAACCCTGTCATCACAATGCATCATGCCCATCATCATAATGCTTCCGACTATTGTCAGCACAATGAAATCAAAATTCTCCATTACCTCTGTCATCACAATGCTCCATGACCCCTGTCATCACAATACTCCATGAACATTTTCAGCCCAATGCTCCATGACACTTGTCATCACAATGATCCATGCCCTTTTCATCCCAGTGCTCCATGACCCCTGCATTCACAATGCTCCGTGACGCTTGTCATCACAGTGCTCCATGACAACTGTCATCACAATGCTCCATGCCTTTGTCAGCAAAATGCTACATGACCTTGTCATTACAATGCTCTATGCGCTTGTCATCAATATACTCCATTACAATTGTCATCACAATTCTCCATGAACCTTGGGATCACATTGCTTCATGCCCTTGTCATCACAATGCTCCATGCTCCTTGAAAACAAAATGATGCATGACCTCTGTCATCGCAATGCTCCAAACCCTTGTGATCACAATGTTCCATAACACTTGTCATCACAACGCTCCATGATGCCTGTCATCACAATATTCCATGCCATTTTCATCACAATGCTCCATGACCTTTGTCATCACAATTCTCAATACACTTGTCATCACAATGCTCCCTGACACTTGTCTTCAGAATGCTCCTTGAACCCTGTCACGAAAAGGCTCCATGACGTTTTCATCACAATGCCCCATGCCGTTATCATCACAATGCTCCATGCCATTGTCATCCCAATGGGCCATTGCATATGTCATCACAATGCTCCCTGACACCTATCTTCACAATACTGCATGACCTTGTCATCACAATGTTCCATGCCCTTGTCATCACAATGTGACATTCCAAATGTCATCACAATACACCATGAAATATATTAGACCAATGATCCATGCCCATTTCATCATAATGCTCCTTGACCCCTGTCATCACAATGTTCCATAACAGCTGTCATCAAAATGCTCCACGACCCTTTTCATTCCAAAGCTCCAAGACCACTGACATCACATTGTTCTATAACCCCTGCCATCAAAATGTTCCATTACATATTTCATCAAATTGCTGCATGACCCGGTCATCAAAATGCTCCCTGCCCTTCTCATCACAAGGCACCGTGCCCTTGTCATCAAAATGCTCCAAGACTTGTCATCACAAATCTCCATGACCCTTGGCATCACAATGCTCCATGTCATCGTCATCACAATGCTCCATGAACATTCTCATAACATTGCTCAATGCCCTTGTCATCACAAAGCTCCATGATACTTGTCAGCACAATGCTCAATGCCCTTCTCATCAAAATGCTCCATGCCCTTGTCATTACAATCCTGCATGACCCATGTATCATAGTGTTCCGTACCCTTGACTTCACAGTGCTCCATGACCACTCACATCACAATAATCCATGAAATATTTCAGACCAATATTCCATGCCCTTCTCATCACAATGCTCCATTACACCTTTCATAACAATGCACCATGACCCCCGCCATCACAATGTTCCACGGCCTAATCATCACATGGTTCCATGACAATTGTCATCAAAATTCTCAAGACCCCTGAAATCACAATGCTCCATGCCCTTGTCATCACAAAGCTCCATGACGCATGTCATCAGAAAGTTCCATGGCCTTCTCATCTCAATGCTCCATGCCCTTGTCATCACAATGCTCCAAGACCATTGCAATCACAATGCTCCATGCCGCTTTTCTTATCAATGCTCCATGAACCCTGTCATCACAATACACCATGCCCATCATCATAATGCTTCAGGCTATTGTCATCACAATGAAATCAAAATGCTCCATGACCTCTGTCATCATAATACTCCGAACCCTTGTGATCACAATGTTCCATAACACTTATCATCACAACACCCCATGACGCTCATCATCACAGTTATCCATGGCCTTCTCATCACAGTGCTCTATGATTATTGTCATCACAATGCTCAATAAACTCGTCATCACAATGCTCCCTGACACTTGTCTTCAGTATGCTCCTTGAATCCTGTCATGACAAGGCTCCATGCCTTTTTCATCACAATGATCCATGCCCTTTTCATCACAATGCTCCAAGACCCCTTTAATCACAATGCTCCATGCCCTTGTCATCACAAATCTCCTGGACGCATGTCATCAGAATGCTCCATGGCCTTCTCATGACCATGATCCATGCCCTTGTCATCACAATGCTCCAAGACCCCTGTAATCACAATGCTCGATGCCCCTTTTCAACAGAATGCTCCATGAGACTTCTCATCAAAAGTTTCCATGGTCTTCTCATCAAAATGTTCCAGGACTTTGTCATCACCATGCTCCATTCACTTGTCATCGCAATGCTCCATGACCAATATCATCACAATTCTCCATGACCACTGTCATCACAACACTCCATGACACCTGAGAGCACAATGATCCGGGACTCTTTTCATCACAATGTTCCATTCCCTAGTCATCACAATGCTCCAGGACACTTGTCATCACAATGATCCATGCCCTTGTCATCCCAATGCTCCATAACCCCTGTATTCACAATGCTCCATGACGCTTGTCATCACAGTGCTCCATGACACCTGTCATCACAATGCTCCATGCCTTTGTCAGCAAAATGCTTCATGACCTTGTCATTACAATGCTCTATGTGCTTGTCATCCCAATACTCCATTACCATTGTCATCACAACCCTCCATGAACCTTGGGATCACATTGCTTCATGCCTTTGTCATCACAATGCCCCATGCTCCTTGAAATCAAAATGATCCATGACCTCTGTCATCACAATGCTCCAAGCCCTTGTGATCACAATGTTCCATAACACTTGTCATCACAACGCTCCATGATGCCTGTCATCACAATACTCCATGCCCTTTTCATCAAAATGCTCCATGACCTTTGTCATCACAATTCTCAATACACTTGTCATCACAATGCTCCCTGACACTTGTCATCAGAATGCTCCTTGAACCCTGTCACGAAAAGGCTCCATGCCTTTTTCATCACAATGCCTCATGCTATTTACATCACAATGCTCCATGCCATTGTCATCAAAATACTCCACAAGCTTGTCATCAGAATGTTCCATGACCCGTGTCATCACAAATCTCCATGCACTTGTCAGCACAATGCTCCCTGACCCTTGTCATCACAATGCTCCAAGCCATTGTCATCACAAAGCTCCATTACATTTGTCATCAGAATCCTCCATGACACTTGGCATCACAATGCTCCATGCCATTGTCATCACAATGGGCCATGACATACGTCATCACAATGCTCCCTGACACCTGTCTTCACAATACTGCATGACCTGGTTATCACAATGATCCATGCCCTTGTCATCACAATGCGCCATTCCAACTCTCATCGCAATAATTCATGAAACTTATTAGACCAATGTTCCATGCCCTTGTCATCACCATGCTCCATGCCCTTGTTATCACAATGCTCCATGACCCCTGTCATCACAGTGCTCCGTGACTCCAGTCATCACAATGCTTCATGAACTTTCTCATCACAATGGTCCATGTCCTCGTCATCAACTGTCTCTGTGACCTTTTTAACAACAATGCTCCATGAATTTTCATCACAATGCTCTTTGACCCTTGTCATCAAAATGCTCTATGCCTTTCTGAGCACAATGCTCCATGACCCTTGTCATCACAATGCTCCATGCGCTTGTCAGCACAATGCTCCATGACACATGTCATCAAAATGAACCATGCGCTTGTCATCACAGTGCTCCACAAAATAGTCATAACAATGCTCCATGCACATCTCATCAAAATGCTCTCTCACCACTGATATCACAATGCTACATCACTATTTGTCACAGTACTCCCTCATCCCTCTCATCACAATTTTCCATGACTCATGTCATCACAATGCTACATGCACTTATCATCACAATGTTCGATAACCCCTGACATCACAATGTTCCATAACATCTGTCATCAAAATGCTCCATGACCATTTTCATCAAAATGCTCCATGACCCCTGACATCACAGTGTTCCATAACAACTGTCATCCAAATGTTCCATGACACATTTCATCAAATTGCTCCATGACCCTGTCATCACAATGCTCCCTGCCCTTCTCATCACAATGCACAACGCACTTGCCATCAAAATGCTCCATGACCTTTGTCATCACAATGATCCATGACCCTTGGCATCACAATGCTCCATGTCATTGTCATCACAATGCTCCATGAACACTCTCATCACATTTCTCCATGTCCTTGTCATCACAAATCTCCATGACACATGTCATCAGAATGCTCCATGGCCTTCTCATCACAATGTTCCATGCTCTTGCCATCACAATGCTCCTTACCCCTGTCATAACAATACTCCATGACCCCTGCCATCACGATGTTCCATGGCCTTGTCATCACAAGGGCCATGACCCTTCTCATCACAATGCTCCAAGAACCCTGTAATCACAATGCTCTATGCGCCTTTTCATCTCAATGATCCATGAACCCTGTCATCACAATGCACCATGCCCATCATCATAATGCTTCATGCTATTGTCATCACAATGAAATCAAAATGCTCCATGACCTCTGTCATAACAATGCTCCAAACCCTTGTGAACACAATGTTCCATAACACTTGTCATCACAATGCCCCATGACGCTCGTCATCACAATTATCCATGGTCTTATCATCACAATGCTCCATGACCTTTGTCATCACTATGCTCAATACACTTGTCATCAAAATGCTCCCTGACACTTGTTGTCTGTATGTTCCTTGAACCCTGTCATGACAAGGTTCCATGCCATTTTCATCATAATGATCCATGCACTTTTCATCACAATGCTCCAAGACCCAAGTAATCACAATGCTCCATGCCCTTGTCATCACAAAGCTCAATGACGCATGCCATCAGAATGCTCCTTGGACTTCTCCTCACAATGTTCCATGCCCTTTTCATCACAATGTTCCAAGACTCCTGTAATCACAATGCTCTATGCCCCTTTTCATCAGTATGCTCCATGAGAATTCTAATCACAAGGCTCCATGGTTTTGTCATCACAATGCTCCAGGACCTTGTCATCACAATGCTTCACGACTTTGTCATGAAAATTTTCAATGGCCCTTGTCATCATAATGCTCCAAGCCCTAGTCATCACAATGCTCCATTTTATTTGTCATCACAATCCTCCATTACATTTGGCATCATAATGCTCCATGCCATTGTCATCGCAATGGACCATGACATATGTCATCACAATGCTCCCTGACACCTGTCTTCACAATACTCCATGACCTTCTCATCACAATGCTCCATGCCCTTGTCATCACAATGCACCATGCCCACTGTCATCACAATAATCTATGAAACTTGTCAGACCAATGCTCCATGCCCCTGTCATCACAATGCTCCATGCCCTTGTCCTCACAATGCTCCATGACCCCTGTCATCACAGCGCTCCGTGACTCCAGTCATCACAATGCTTCATAACGTTTGTCATCACAATGTTCGATTCCCGACACATCACAATGTTCCATGCCCAACTCATCACAAGGCTCGGTGACCTTTGTAACCACAATGCTCCATGAACTTTTCATCACAATTCTCTGTGACACTTGTCAACACAATGCTGCATGTCTTTGTCAGAACAATGCTCCATGACATATGTCATCACAATGCACCATGCACTTGTCATCACAGTGCGCCACAATCTTTTTATCACAATGCTCCATAAACCTTGTCATCACAATGCTCCATGCACTTCTCATCAAAATGCTCTCTCACCACAGATATCACAATGTTACATCACTATTCGTCACAATAATCCTTCAACCCTGTTATCACAATGTTCCATGACACCTCTCATCACAATGCTACATGCACTTATCATCACATTGTTCGATGACCCCTGACATCACAATGTTCCATAACCACTGTCATCAAAATGATCCATGACCCTTTTCATTCCAAAGCTCCAAGACCACTGACATCACATTGTTCTATAACCCCTGCCATTAAAATGTTCCATTACACATTTCATCAAATTGCTGCATGACCCGGTCATCAAAATGCTCCCTGCCATTCTCATCACAATGCACCATGCCCTTGTCATCAAAATGCTCCAAGAATTGTCATCACAAAGCTCCATGACACTTGGCATCACAATGCTCCATGTCATCGTCATCACAATGCTCCATGAACATTCTCATAACATTGCTCAATGCCCTTGTCATCAGAAAGTTCCATGACCCTTGTCATCAAAATGCTCTATGCCTTTCTCAGCAAAATGCTCCGTGACCCTTGTCATCACAATGCTCCATGCGCTTGTCAGCACAATGCTCCATGACACATGTCATCACAATGAACAATGCGCTTGTCATCACAGTGCTCCACAATCTTGTCATCACAATGCTCCATGCACATCTCATCAAAATGCTCTCTCACCACTGATATCACAATGCAACATCACTCTTTGTCACAGTACTCCCTCATCCCTCTCATCACAATTTCCCATGACTCCTGTCATCACAATGCTACATGCACTTATCATCACAATGTTCGATGACCCCTGACTTCACAATGTTCCATAACACCTGTCATCAAAATGTTCCATGACACTTTTCATCAAATTGCTCCATGACCCTGTCATCAGAATGCTCCCTGCCCTTCTCATCACAATGCACAACGCACTTGCCTTCAAAATGCTCCATGACATTGTCATCACAAAGATCCATGACATTTGGCATCACAATGCTCCATGTCATTGTCATCACAATGCTCCATGAACCCTCTCATCACATGTCTCCATGCCCTTGTCATCACAAAGCTCCATGACTTTTGTCATCACAATGATCCATGACCCTTGGCATCACAATGCTCCATGTCATTGTCATCACAATGCTCCATGAACATTCTCATCACATTTCTCCATGTCCTTGTCATCACAAAGCTCCATGACACATGTCATCAGAATGCTCCATGGCCTTCTCATCACAATGTTCCATGCTCTTGCCATCACAATGCTCCTTTACCCCTGTCATAACAATACTCCATGACGCCTGCCATCACGATGTTCCATGGCCTTGTCATCACACGGCTCCATTACCCTTCTCATCACAATGCTCCAAGAACGCTGTAATCACAATGCTCTATGCCCTTTTTCATCTCAGTGATCCATGAACCCTGTCATCACAATGCGCCATGCCCATCATCATAATTCTTCATGCTATTGTCATCACAATGAAATCAAAATGCTCCATGACCTCTGTCATAACAATGCTCCAAACCCTTGTGATCACAATATTCCATAACACTTGTCATCACAATGCCCCATGACGCTCGTCATCACAATTATCCATGGTCTTCTCATCACAATGCTCCATGACCTTTGTCATCACTATTCTCAATACACTTGTCATCAAAATGCTCCCTGACACTTGTTGTCTGTATGTTCCTTGAACCCTGTCATGAAAAGGTTCCATGCCATTTTCATCATAATGATCCATGCACTT
The DNA here is from genome assembly GCF_964341445.2 of Mesoplodon mirus. NCBI lineage: Eukaryota > Metazoa > Chordata > Mammalia > Artiodactyla > Ziphiidae > Mesoplodon > Mesoplodon mirus. The sequence continues at coordinate 4,079,756 of NW_028295800.1, read as the reverse complement.
TTCATCACAATGCTCCAAGACCCCTTTAATCACAATGCTCCATGCCCTTGTCATCACAAAGCTCCTGGATGCATGCCATCAGAATGCTGCATGGCTTTCTCATCACCATGATCCATGCCCTTGTCATCACAATGCTCCAAGACCCCTGTAATCACAATGCTCCATGCCCCTTTTCAACAGAATTCTCCATGAGACTTCTCATCAAAAGTCTCCATGGTCTTCTCATCAAAATGTTCCAGGACTTTGTCATCACCATGCTCCATTCGCTTGTCATCGCAATGCTCCATGAGCAATATCATCACAATGCTCCATGACCAATATCATCACATTTCTCCATGACCACTGTCATAACAACACTCCATGACACCTGACAGCACAATGATCCGGGACTCTTTTCATCACAATGTTCCATTCCCTAGTCATCACAATGCTCCAGGACACTTGTCATCACAATGATCCATGCCCTTGTTATCCCAATGCTCCATAACCCCTGTATTCTCAATGCTTCATGACGCTTGTCATCACAGTGCTCCATGAGACCTCTCATCACAATGCTCCATGCCTTTGTCAGCAAAATGCTTCATGACCTTGTCATTACAATGCTCTATGTGCTTGTCATCCCAATACTCCATTACCATTGTCATCACAACCCTCCATGAACCTTGGGATCACATTGCTTCATGCCCTTGTCATCACAATGCCCCATGTTCCTTGAAATCAAAATGATCCATGACCTCTGTCATCACAATGCGCCAAGCCCTTGTGATCACAATGTTCCATAACACTTGTCATCACAACGCTCCATGATGCCTGTCATCACAATACTCCATGCCCTTTTCATCAAAATGCTCCATGACCTTTGTCATCACAATTCTCAATACACTTGTCATCACAATGCTCCCTGACACTTGTCATCAGAATGCTCCTTGAACCCTGTCACGAAAAGGCTCCATGCCTTTTTCATCACAATGCCTCATGCTATTTACATCACAATGCTCCATGCCATTGTCATCAAAATACTCCACAAGCTTGCCATCAGAATGTTCCATGACCCGTGTCATCACAAATCTCCATGCACTTGTCAGCACAATGCTCCCTGACCCTTGTCATCACAATGCTCCAAGCCATTGTCATCACAAAGCTCCATTACATTTGTCATCAGAATCCTCCATGACACTTGGCATCACAATGCTCCATGCCATTGTCATCACAATGGGCCATGACATACGTCATCACAATGCTCCCTGACACCTGTCTTCACAATACTGCATGACCTGGTTATCACAATGATCCATGCCCTTGTCATCACAATGCGCCATTCCAACTCTCATCGCAATAATTCATGAAACTTATTAGACCAATGTTCCATGCCCTTGTCATCACCATGCTCCATGCCCTTGTTATCACAATGCTCCATGACCCCTGTCATCACAGTGCTCCGTGACTCCAGTCATCACAATGCTTCATGAACTTTCTCATCACAATGGTCCATGTCCTCGTCATCAACTGTCTCTGTGACCTTTTTAACAACAATGCTCCATGAATTTTCATCACAATGCTCTTTGACCCTTGTCATCAAAATGCTCTATGCCTTTCTCAGCACAATGCTCCATGACCCTTGTCATCACAATGCTCCATGCGCTTGTCAGCACAATGCTCCATGACACATGTCATCAAAATGAACCATGCGCTTGTCATCACAGTGCTCCACAAACTTGTCATCACAATGCTCCATGCACATCTCATCAAAATGCTCTCTCACCACTGATATCACAATGCTACATCACTTTTTGTTACAGTACTCCCTCATGCCTCTCATCACAATTTTCCATGACTCATGTCATCACAATGCTACATGCACTTATCATCACAATGTTCGATAACCCCTGACATCACAATGTTCCATAACATCTGTCATCAAAATGCTCCATGAACATTTTCATCAAAATGCTCCATGACCCCTGACATCACAATGTTCCATAACAACTGTCATCCAAATGTTCCATGACACATTTCATCAAATTGCTCCATGACCCTGTCATCACAATGCTCCCTGCCCTTCTCATCACAATGCACAACGCACTTGCCATCAAAATGCTCCATGACCTTTGTCATCACAATGATCCATGACCCTTGGCATCACAATGCTCCATGTCATTGTCATCACAATGCTCCATGAACACTCTCATCACATTTCTCCATGTCCTTGTCATCACAAATCTCCATGACACATGTCATCAGAATGCTCCATGGCCTTCTCATCACAATGTTCCATGCTCTTGCCATCACAATGCTCCTTACCCCTGTCATAACAATACTCCATGACCCCTGCCATCACGATGTTCCATGGCCTTGTCATCACAAGGGCCATGACCCTTCTCATCACAATGCTCCAAGAACCCTGTAATCACAATGCTCTATGCGCCTTTTCATCTCAATGATCCATGAACCCTGTCATCACAATGCACCATGCCCATCATCATAATGCTTCATGCTATTGTCATCACAATGAAATCAAAATGCTCCATGACCTCTGTCATAACAATGCTCCAAACCCTTGTGATCACAATATTCCATAACACTTGTCATCACAATGCCCCATGACGCTCGTCATCACAATTATCCATGGTCTTCTCATCACAATGCTCCATGACCTTTGTCATCACTATGCTCAATACACTTGTCATCAAAATGCTCCCTGACACTTGTTGTCTGTATGCTCCTTGAACCCTGTCATGACAAGGTTCCATGCCATTTTCATCACAATGATCCATGCCTTTTTCATCACAATGCTCCAAGACCCAAGTAATCACAATGCTCCATGCCCTTGTCATCACAAAGCTCAATGACGCATGCCATCAGAATGCTCCTTGGACTTCTCCTCACAATGTTCCATGCCCTTTTCATCACAATGTTCCAAGACTCCTGTAATCACAATGCTCTATGCCCCTTTTCATCAGTATGCTCCATGAGAATTCTAATCACAAGGCTCCATGGTTTTGTCATCACAATGCTCCAGGACCTTGTCATCACAATGCTTCACGACTTTGTCATGAAAATTTTCAATGGCCCTTGTCATCATAATGCTCCAAGCCCTAGTCATCACAATGCTCCATTATATTTGTCATCACAATCCTCCATTACATTTGGCATCATAATGCTCCATGCCATTGTCATCGCAATGGACCATGACATATGTCATCACAATGCTCCCTGACACCTGTCTTCACAATACTCCATGACCTTCTCATCACAATGCTCCATGCCCTTGTCATCACAATGCACCATGCCCACTGTCATCACAATAATCTATGAAACTTGTCAGACCAATGCTCCATGCCCCTGTCATCACAATGCTCCATGCCCTTGTCCTCACAATGCTCCATGACCCCTGTCATCACAGCGCTCCGTGACTCCAGTCATCACAATGCTTCATAACGTTTGTCATCACAATGTTCGATTCCCGACACATCACAATGTTCCATGCCCGACTCATCACAAGGCTCTGTGACCTTTGTAACCACAATGCTCCATGAACTTTTCATCACAATTCTCTGTGACACTTGTCAACACAATGCTGCATGTCTTTGTCAGAACAATGCTCCATGACACATGTCATCACAATGCACCATGCACTTGTCATCACAGTGCGCCACAATCTTTTTATCACAATGCTCCATAAACCTTGTCATCACAATGCTCCATGCACTTCTCATCAAAATGCTCTCTCACCACAGATATCACAATGTTACATCACTATTCGTCACAATAATCCCTCAACCCTGTTATCACAATGTTCCATGACACCTCTCATCACAATGCTACATGCATTTATCATCACATTGTTCGATGACCCCTGACATCACAATGTTCCATAACCACTGTCATCAAAATGATCCATGACCCTTTTCATTCCAAAGCTCCAAAACCACTGACATCACATTTTTCTATAACCCCTGCCATCAAAATGCTCCATTACACATTTCATCAAATTGCTGCATGACCCGGTCATCAAAATGCTCCCTGCCATTCTCATCACAATGCACCATGCCCTTGTCATCAAAATGCTCCAAGAATTGTCATCACAAAGCTCCATGACACTTGGCATCACAATGCTCCATGTCATCGTCATCACAATGCTCCATGAACATTCTCATAACATTGCTCAATGCCCTTGTCATCAGAAAGTTCCATGACCCTTGTCATCAAAATGCTCTATGCCTTTCTCAGCAAAATGCTCCGTGACCCTTGTCATCACAATGCTCCATGCGCTTGTCAGCACAATGCTCCATGACACATGTCATCACAATGAACAATGCGCTTGTCATCACAGTGCTCCACAATCTTGTCATCACAATGCTCCATGCACATCTCATCAAAATGCTCTCTCACCACTGATATCACAATGCTACATCACTCTGTGTCACAGTATTCCCTCATCCCTCTCATCACAATTTTCCATGACTCCTGTCATCACAATGCTACATGCACTTATCATCACAATGTTCGATGACCCCTGACTTCACAATGTTCCATAACACCTGTCATCAAAATGTTCCATGACACTTTTCAAGAAATTGCTCCATGACCCTGTCATCAGAATGCTCCCTGACCTTCTCATCACAATGCACAACGCACTTGCCTTCAAAATGCTCCATGACATTGTCATCACAAAGATCCATGACATTTGGCATCACAATGCTCCATGTCATTGTCATCACAATGCTCCATGAACCCTCTCATCACATGTCTCCATGCCCTTGTCATCACAAAGCTCCATGACTTTTGTCATCACAATGATCCATGACCCTTGGCATCACAATGCTCCATGTCATTGTCATCACAATGCTCCATGAACATTCTCATCACATTTCTCCATGTCCTTGTCATCACAAAGCTCCATGACATATGTCATCAGAATGCTCCATGGCCTTCTCATCACAATGTTCCATGCTCTTGCCATCACAATGCTCCTTTACCCCTGTCATAACAATACTCCATGACGCCTGCCATCACGATGTTCCATGGCCTTGTCATCACACGGCTCCATTACCCTTCTCATCACAATGCTCCAAGAACGCTGTAATCACAATGCTCTATGCCCTTTTTCATCTCAGTGATCCATGAACCCTGTCATCACAATGCGCCATGCCCATCATCATAATTCTTCATGCTATTGTCATCACAATGAAATCAAAATGCTCCATGACCTCTGTCATAACAATGCTCCAAACCCTTGTGATCACAATATTCCATAACACTTGTCATCACAATGCCCCATGACGCTCGTCATCACAATTATCCATGGTCTTCTCATCACAATGCTCCATGACCTTTGTCATCACTATTCTCAATACACTTGTCATCAAAATGCTCCCTGACACTTGTTGTCTGTATGTTCCTTGAACCCTGTCATGACAAGGTTCCATGCCATTTTCATCATAATGATCCATGCACTTTTCATCACAATGGTCCAAGACCCCTTTAATCACAATGCTCCATGCCCTTGTCATCACAAAGCTCCTGGACGCATGTCATCAGAATGCTCAATGGCCTTCTCATCACCATGATCCATGCCCTTGTCATCACAAGGCTCCAAGACCCCTGTAATCACAATGCTCCATGCCCCTTTTCAACAGAATTCTCCATGAGACTTCTCATCAAAAGTCTCCATGGTCTTCTCATCAAAATGTTCCAGGACTTTGTCATCACCATGCTCCATTCGCTTGTCATCGCAATGCTCCATGAGCAATATCATCACAATGCTCCATGACCAATATCATCACATTTCTCCATGACCACTGTCATAACAACACTCCATGACACCTGACAGCACAATGATCCGGGACTCTTTTCATCACAATGTTCAATTCCCTAGTCATCACAATGCTCCAGGACACTTGTCATCACAATGATCCATGCCCTTGTTATCCCAATGCTCCATAACCCCAGTATTCTCAGTGCTCCATGACGCTTGTCATCACAGTGCTCCATGAGACCTGTCATCACAATGCTCCATGCCTTTGTCAGCAAAATGCTTCATGACCTTGTCATTACAATGCTCTATGTGCTTGTCATCCCAATACCCCATTACCATTGTCATCACAACCCTCCATGAACCTTGGGATCACATTGCTTCATGCCCTTGTCATCACAATGCCCCATGCTCCTTGAAATCAAAATGATCCATGACCTCTGTCATCTCAATGCTCCAAGCCCTTGTGATCACAATGTTCCATAACACTTGTCATCACAACGCTCCATGATGCCTGTCATCACAATACTCCATGCCCTTTTCATCAAAATGCTCCATGACCTTTGTCATCACAATTCTCAATACACTTGTCATCACAATGCTCCCTGACACTTGTCATCAGAATGCTCCTTGAACCCTGTCACGAAAAGGCTCCATGCCTTTTTCATCACAATGCCTCATGCCATTTACATCACAATGCTCCATGCCATTGTCATCAAAATACTCCACAAGCTTGTCATCAGAATGTTCCATGACCCGTGTCATCACAAATCTCCATGCACTTGTCAGCACAATGCTCCCTGCCCCTTGTCATCACAATGCTCCAAGCCATTGTCATCACAAAGCTCCATTACCTTTGTCATCAGAATCCTCCATGACACTTGGCCTCACAATGCTCCATGCCATTTTCATCACAATGGGCCATGACATACGTCATCACAATGCTCCCTGACACCTGTCTTCACAATACTGCATGACCTGGTCATCACAATGATCCATGCCCTTGTCATCACAATGCGCCATTCTAACTCTCATCGCAATAATTCATGAAACTTATTAGACCAATGTTGCATGCCCTTGTCATCACCATGCTCCCTGCCCTTGTTATCACAATGCTCCATGACCCCTGTCATCACAGTGCTCCGTGACTCCAGTCATCACAATGCTTCATGAACTTTCTCATCACAATGGTCCATGTCCTTGTCATCAACTGTCTCTGTGACCTTTTTAACAACAATGCTCCATGAATTTTCATCACAATGCTCTTTGACCCTTGTCATCAAAATGCTCTATGCCTTTCTCAGCACAATGCTCCATGACCTTTGTCATCACAATGCTCCATGCGCTTGTCAGCATAATGCTCCATGACACATGTCATCACAATGAACCAAGCGCTTGTCATCACAGTGCTCCACAATCTTGTCATCACAATGCTCCATGACTCTCGTCATCACAATGCTCCGTGACTCCAGTCATCTCAATGCTTCATAACGTTTGTCATCACAATGGTCCATGCCCGACTCATCACAAGACTCTGTGACCTTTGTAACCACAATGCTCCATGAACTTTTCATCACAATTCTCTTTGACACTTGTCATCACAATGCTCCATGTCTTTGTCAGAACAATGTTCCATGACCATTGTCATCACAATGTGCCATGCGCATTTCATCACAAAGGTCCACAATATTTTCATTGCAATGCTCCATAAACATTGAAATCACAATGCTCCATGCACTTCTCATCAAAATGCTCTCTCACCAGAGATATCACAGTGTTCCAACACTAGTCATCTCAATACTCCCTCACCACTGTAATCACAATGTTCCATGACCCTGTCATCACAATGCTACATCCACTTACCATCACAATGTTCCATGACCCCTGACATCACAATGTTCCATAACCCCTGTCATCAATACGCTCCATGACCCTTTTCATCCAAAAGCTCCAAGACCCTGACATCACAATGTTCTATAACCCCTGCCATCAAAATATTCCATTACAATTTCATCAAATTGCTGCATGACCCGGTCATCAAAATGATCCCTGCCCTTCTCATCACAATGCACCATGCCCTTGTCATCAAAATGCTCCATGACTTGTCATCACAAAGCTCCATGACACACGGCATCACAAGGCTCCATGTCATTGTCATCACAATGCTCCATGAACCCTCTCATCACATTGCTCCATGCCCTTGTCATCACAAAGCTCCATGACAATTGTCATCACAATGCTCGATGCATTTCTCATCACAATGCTCTATGCCCTAGTCATTAAAATCCTGCATGACCCATGTATCACAGTGTTCCGTGCCCATGTAATCACAATGCTCCATGCCCTTCTCATCAAAATGCTCCATGACCCCTGCCATCACAATATTTCATGGACTTGTAATCACAAGGCTCCATGACACTTGTCATCACAATGATCCAAGACCCCTGTAATCACAATGCTCCATGCCCTTGTCATCACAAAGCTCCATGACACATTTCATCAGAATGTTCCATGGATTTCTCATCACAATGCTCCATACCCTTGTCATCACAATGCTCAAGACCCCTGTAATCACAATGCTCCATTTCCCTTTTCATCTCAATGCTCCATGTACCCTGTCATCACAATGCATCATGCCCATCATTATAATGCTTCCGGCTATGGTCAGCTCAATGAAATCAAAATTCTCCATGACCTTTGTCATCACAATTCTCCATGTCCCCTGTCATCACAATACTTCATGAATATTTTCAGCCCTATTCTCCATGATACTTGTCATCACAATGATGCATGCCCTTTTCAACCCAATGCTCCATGACCCCTGTGTTCACAATCCTCCGTGATGCTTCTCATCACAGTGCTCCATGACACCTGTCATCACAATGCTAGATGACTTTGTCAGCAAAAGGCTAAATGACCTTGTAATTACAATGCTCTATGCGCTTGTCATCACAATACTCCATTACCATTGTCATCACAATCCTCCATGAACCTTGGGATCACATTGCTTTATGCCCTTGTCATCACAATGCTCCATGCTCCTTGATATCAAAATGATCCATGAAATCTGTCATCAAAATGCTCCAAAGCCTTGTGATCACAATGCTCCATATCACTTGTCATCACAACGCTCCATGATGCCTGTCATCACAATACTCCATGCCCTTTTCATCACAATGCTCCATGACCTTGGTCATCACAATTCTCAATACACTTGTCATCACAATGTTCCCTGACACATGTCGTCAGAATGCTCCTTGAACTCTGTCATGAAAAGGCTCCATGCCTTTTTCATCACAATGCCCCATGCCGTTTTAATCACAATGCTCCATGCCATTGTCATCATAATACTCCACAAGTTTGTCATCAGATTGCTCCATGACCCTTGTCATCACAATTCTCCATGCACTGGTCAGCACAATGCTCCTTAACCCATGTCATCACAATGCTCCAAGCCATTGTCATCACAATGCTCCATTACATTTGTCATCAGAATCATCCATGACACTTGGCATCACAATGCTCCATGCCATTGTCACCACAATGGGCCATTACATATGTCATCACAATGCTCCCTGACAGCTGTCTTCACAATACTGCATGACCTTCTCATCACAATGATCCATGCCCTTGTCATCACAATGCACCATGCCCACTGTCATCACAATAATCTATGAAACTTGTGAGACCAATGCTCCATGCCCCTGTCACCAAAATGCTCTATACCCTTGTCATCACAATGTTCCATATCCACTGTCATCACAATTCTCCATGACTCCAGTCATCACAATGCTTCATAACATTTGTCATCACAATGGTACATGACCGCGTTATCACAAGGCTCTGTGACCTTTATAACCACAATGCTCCATGAACTATTCATCACAATGCTTCGTGACCATTGTCATCAAAATGTTCCATGCCTTTGTCAGAAAAATGCTCCATGACCCTTGTCATCACAATATGCTACGCGCTTTTCATCACAGCGGTCCACAAATTTGTCATGGTAATGCTCCATAAACCTTGTATTCACAATGCTCCATGTCCTTCTCATCACAATGCTCCATTATCCCTATCATAACAATGTTCCATGACCCCTGCCATCACAATATTCCACGGCCTTGTCATCACAAGGCTCCATGACACTTGTCATCACAATGCTCCAAGACCCCTGTAATCACAATGCTCCATGCCCTTGTCATTAAAAAGCTCCATGCCACATGCCATCAGAATGTTCCATGTCCTTCTCATCAAAATGCTCCATGCCCTTGACATCACAATGCTCCAAGAACCCTGTAATCACAATGCTCCATGCCCTTGTCATCACAAAGCTCAATGACGCATGTCATCAGAAGGCTCCATGGCCTTCTCCTCACAATGCTCCATGCCCTTGTCATCACAATGCTCCAAGACACCTGTAATCACAATGTTCCATGCCCCTTTTCATCTCAATGCTCCATGAACACTGTCATCACAATGCATCAGGCCCATCATGATAATGCTTCAGGCTACTGTCATCACAATGAAATCTATATGCTCCATGGCCTCTGTCATCACAATGCTCCAATCCCTTGTGATCACAATGTTCCATAACACTTATCATCACAACACCCAATGACGCTCATCATCACAATTATCCATGGTCTACTCATCACAAGGCTCCATGACCTTTGTTATCACAATGGTCAATACACTTGTCATCACAATGCTCCCTGACACTTGTCATCAGTATGCTCCATTAACCCTGTCATGACACGTCTCCATGCCTTTTTCATCACAATGATCCATGCCCTTTTAATCACAATGCTCCAAGACCCCTGTAATCACAATGCTGCATGCCCTTGTCATCACAAAGCTCAATGACGCATGTCATCAGAATGCTCCATGGCCTTCTCCTCACAATGCTCCATGCCCTTGTCATCACAATGCTCCAAGACCCCTGTATTCACAATGCTACATGTCCCTTTTCATCAGAATGCTCCATGAGACTTGTCATCACAAGTATCCATTGTCTTCTCATCAAAGTGCTCCAGGAACTTGTCATCAAAAAGCTCCATGATCCCTGTCATCACAATACTCCATGAACATTTTCAGCCCAATGCTCCATGACACTTGTCATCACAAAGATCCATGCCCTTGTCATCCCAATGCTCCATGACCCCTGTATTCACAATGCTCCGTGACGCTTGTCATCACATTGCTCCATGACACCTGTCATCACAATGCTCCATGCCTTTGTCAGCAAAATGCTACCTGACCTTGTCATTGCAATGCTCTATGCGCTTGTCATCACAATACTCCATTCCCATTGTCATCACAGTCCTCCATGAACCTTGGGATCACATTGCTTCATGCCCTTGTAATCACAATGCTCCATGCTCCTTGAAATCAAAATGATCCATGACCTCTGTCATCACAATGCTCCAAACACTTGTGATCACAATGTTTCATAACACTTGTCATCACAATGCTCCATGATGCCTGTCATCACTATACTCCATGCCCTACTCATCACAATGCTCCATGACCTTTGTCATCACAATTCTCAATACACTTGTCATCACAATGCCACATGCCTTTTTCATCACAATGTTCCATGCCATTGTCATCAAAATACTCCACAAGCTTGTCATCAGAATACTTCATGACCGTTTTCATCACAATTCTCCCTGCACCTATCAGCAATATTCTTCCTGACCCTTGTCATCACAAGCTCCAAGCCATTGTCATCACAATGCTCCATTACCTTTGTCATCAGAATCCTCCATGACACTTGGCATCACAATGCTCCATGCCATTGTCATCACTATGGGCCATTACATATGTCATCACAATGCTCCTTGACACCTGTCTTCACAATACTGCATGACCTGGTCATCACAATGCGCCATTACAACAGTCATCACAATAATCCATGAAACTTATTAGACCAATGCTCCATTCCCTTGTCATCACAATGCTCCATGTCCTTGTTATCACAATGCTCCATGACGCCTGTCATCACAATGCTCCATGCCTCCATTCATCACAATGATTCATGACCTTTTTCATCACAGTGGTCCATGCCCTCGTCATCAACAGTCTCTGTGACATATTTAACCACAATGCTCCAATAAGTTTTCATCACAATGCTCTTTGACCCTTGTCATCACAATGTTCTATACACATGTCATCACAATGCTCCCTGACACTTGTCATCAGTATGCTCCTGGAACCCTGTCATGACAAGGCTCCATACCATTTTCATAACAATGATCCATGCCAATTTCATCACAATGCTCCAAGACACCAGTAATCACAATGCTCCATGCCCTTGTCACACAATGCTCCAAGATCCCTGTAATCACAATACTCCATGCCCCTTTTCATCAGAATGCTCCATGAGACTTCTTATTACGAGGCTCCATGGTCTCCTCAACACAGTGCTCCAGGAACCTTTCATCACAGTGCTCCATTCCCTTGTCATCACAATGCTCCATGACCCCTGTCCTCACAATACTTCCTGAACATTTTCACGCCAATTCTCCAGTAACTTCTCATCACAGTGCTTCATGATCCCTATCATCACAATGCTCCATGACCACTGTCATCACAACGCTCTATGACCCCTGACAACACAGTGATCCGGGACTCTAGTCATCACAATGCTCCATTCCCTAGTCATCACAATGCTCCATTAATATTTTCAGCCCAATTCTCCATGACACTTGTCATCACAATGATCCATGACCTTGCCATCCCAGTGCTCCATGACCCCTGTAATCACAATGATCCGTGATGCTTCTCATCAAAGTGCTCTATGACCCTTATCACCACAATGCTCCATGCCTGTGTCAGCAAAATGCTACATGACCTTGCCATCAAAATGCTCCATTTGCTTGTCATCACAATACTCCCTTAGCATTGTCATCACAATCATCCATGAACCTTGGTATCACATTGCTTCATGCCCTTGTCATCACAATGCTCCATGCTCCTTGAAAACAAAATGATCCATGACTTCTATCATCACAATGCTCCAAACCATTGTGATCACAATGTTCCATAACACTTGTCATCACAACGCTGCATGATGCCTGTCATCACAATACTCTATGCCCTTTTCGTCAAAACGCTCCATGATATTTTTCATCACAATTCTCAATACACATGTCATCACAATGTTCCCTGACACTTGTCATCAGAATGCTCCTTGAAACCTGTCATGAAATGGCTTCATGTCGTTTTCATCACAATGCTCCATGCCCTTTTCATCACAATGCTCCAAGCCATTGTCGTCACAATACTCCACAAGCTTGTCATCAGAATGCTCCATGACACTTGTCATCACATTTCTCCATGGCAACTGTCATCACTATGCTCCATACCCCTTGTCATTACTGTGCTCCATGACGCACGTCATCACAATTATCCATGGCCTTCTCATCACAATGGTCGACGCCATTGTCATCAAAATGCTCCATGACCCATGTAATCACAATGCTCCGTGCCTTTGTCATCACAAAGCTCCATTTCTTTGTCAGAACAATGCTCAATGAACATAGTCATCACAATGTGCCACGCGCATTTCATCACAACGGTCCACAACCTTGTCATTGCTATGCTTCATAAACCTTGTAATCACAATGGTCCATGCACTTCTCATCAAAATGCTCTCTCACCAGAGATATCACAATGTTCCATCTCTAGTCATCACAATACTCCCTCATCCCTGTAATCACAATGTTCCAGGACACTGTCATCAAAATGCTACATCCCCTTATCATCACAATGTTCCATGACCCCTGTCATCAAAATGCTCCATGACCATTTTCATCCCAAAGCTCCAAGACCCCTGACAACACAATGTTCTATAACCCCTGCCATCAAAATGTTCCTTTACACTTTTTATCAAATTGCTGCATGACCTGGTCATCAAAATGCTCCCTGCATTTCTCAGCACAATGCACCATGCCATTGTCATCAAAATGTTCCATGACTTGTCATCACAAAGCTCCATGAACCACGGCATCACAGTGCTCCATGTCATTGTCATCACAATGCTCCATGAAACCTCTCATCACATTGCTCCATGCCCTTGTCATCACAAAGCTCCATGACACTTGTCATCACAATGCTCGATGCCCTTCTCATCACAATGCTCCATGCCCTTGTCATTACAATCCTGCATGACCCATGTATCACAGTGTTCCGTGCCCTTGTCATCACAATGCTCCACGCCCACTCTCATCACAATAATCCATGAAACAATTCAGACCAATGTTCCATGCCCTTCTCATCAAAATGCTTCATTACACCTGTCATAAAAATGCACCATGACCCTTGCCATCAAAATGTTCAACGGCCTAGTCATCTCAAGGTTCCATGATACTTGTCAACACAATGCTTCCTGACACTTGTCGTCAGAATGCTCCATGAACCCTGTCATGACAAGGCGCCATGCCTTTTTCATAACAATGATCCATGCACTTTTCATCACAATGCTCCCAGATCCCCGTAATCACAAATGTTCCATGCCCTTGTCATCACAAAACTCCATGACACATGTCATCAGAATGCTCCATGGCCTTCTCATCACAATGCTCCATGCCCTAGTTATCACAATGCTCCAAGACACCTGTAATCACAATGCTCCATGCTCCTTTTCATCAGAATGCTCCATGAGAATTCTCATCAGAAGTTTCCATGGTCTTCTCATCACAATGCCCCAGGACCTTGTCATCACCATGCTCCATTCCGTTGTAATCACAATGCTCCATGACACATGTCATCACAATGCTCCATGCCCTTGTCATCAAAAAGCTCCATGACACATGTCATCAGAATGCTTCATGGGCTTCTCATCACAATGCTCCATGCTTTTGTCATCAAAATGCTCCAAGACCCCTGTAATCACAATGCTCCACGCCCCTTTTCATCAGAATGCTCCATGAGACTTATCATCACAATTCTCCATGGTCTTCTCATCACAATGCTCTAGGACCTTGTCATCACCATGCTCCATTCCCTGGTCATCACAATGCTCCATGAACCCTGTCTTCACAATAATCCATGAACATTTTCAGCCCAATGCTCCACGACCTACTCATCACAATGCTCCATGGCCAATATCATCACAATTTTCCATGACCACTGTCATCAAAACACTCCATGACACCTGACAACACAATTATCCGGGACTCTTGTCATCACAATGTTCCATTCCCTAGTCATCAAAATGCTCCATGACCCCTGTCATCACAACAATCCATAAACATTTTCAGCCCAGTGCTCCATGACCCTTGCCATCACAATGATCCATGCCCTTGTCTTGCCAATGCTCCATGACCCCTGTATTCACAATGCTCCGTGACGCTTGTCATCACAGTGCTCCATGACACATGTCATCACAATGCTCCATGACATTATCAGAAAAATGCTACATGACCTTGTCATCACAATGCTCTATGCGCTTGTCATCACAATACTCCATTTCCATTGTCATCACAATCCTCCATGAAACTCAGGATCACATTGCTTCATGCCCTTGTCATCACAATGTTCCATGCTCCTTGAAATCCAAATGATCCATGACCTCTGTCATCACAATGCTCCAAATCCTTGTGATCACAGTGTTCCATAGCACTTTTCATCACAACGCTCCATGATGCTTGTCATCACAATACTCCAAGCCCTTTTCATCACAATGCTCCATGACCTTTGTCATCACAATTCTCAATACATTGTCATCACAATGCTCCTTGACATTTGTCATCAGAATGCTCATTGAACCCTGTCACGAAAAGTCTCCATGCCTTTTCCATCACAAAGCCCCATGTGGTTTTCATCACAATGCTCCATGCCATTGTCATCAAATTACTCCACAAGCTTGTCACCAGAATGCTCCATGACCCTTGTCATCACAATTCTCCATGCACTTGTCAGCACAATGCCCCCGGACCCTTGTCATCACAATGCTCCAAGCCATTGTCATCACAATGCTCCATTACCTTTGTCTTCAGAATCCTCCATGACACTTGGCATCACAATGCTCTATGCCATTGTCATTACAATGGGCCATTACATATGTCATCACAATGCTCCCTGACACCTTTCTTCACAATACTGCATGACCTGGTCATCACAATGCTCCATGCCCTTGTCATCACAATGCTCCATGCCCTTGTTATCACAATGCTTAATGACCCTTGTCATCACAATGCTCCGTGACTCCAGTCATCACAATGCTTCATGACCTTTGTCATCACAATGGTCCATGCCCTCATCATCAACAGTCTCTGTGACCTTTTTAACCACAATGCTCCATGAATTTTTCTTCACAATGCTCTTTATCCCCTGTCATCACAATGCTCTATGCCTTTCTCAGCACAATGCTGCATGACGTATGTCATTAGAATGCTGCATGGCCTTCTCCTCACAATGCTACATGCCCTTGTCATCACAATGCTCCAAGACCCCTGTAATCACAATGCTCCATGCCCCTTTTCATCAGAATGCTCCATGAGACTTGTCATCACAAGTCTCCATGGTCATCTCATCAGAATGCTCCAGGACCTTGTCATCTCAATGCTCCATGACACCTGTCATCACAATGCTCTGTGACTCCAGTCATCACAATGCTTCATAATATTTGTCATCACAATGGTCCATGCCCGCGTCATCACAAGGCTCTGTTAACTTTGTATCCACAATGCTCCATGAACATTTCATCACAATGCTCCGTGACCCTTGTCATCACAATGCTCCATGCCTTTGTCAGTAAAATGCTCCATGACCATTGTCATCACAATGTGCCACGCGCTTTTCATCCCAAAGGTCCAAAAATTTGTCATCACAATGCTCCATAAAAATTGTAATCACAATGCTGCATGCCCTTCTCATCACAATGCTCCATTACCCCTGTCATAACAATGCTCCATGACCCCTGCCATCACAATGTTCCACGGCCTTGTCATCACAAGGCTCCATGACACTTGTCATCACAATGCTCCAAGACACCTTTAATCACAACGCTCCATGCCGTTGTCATCACAAAGCTCCATGACACATGTCATCAGATTGTTCCTTGGGATTCTCATCAAAATGCTCCATGCCCTTGTCATCACAATGCTCCAAAACCCCTGTAAACACAGTGCTCCATGCCCCTTTTCATCTCAATGCTCCATGAACCCTGTCATCAAAATGCATCATGCTGATCATCATAATGATTCAGGCTATTGTCATCACAATGAAATAAAAATTCTCCATGACCTCTGTCATCACAATGCTCCATGACCCCTGTCATCACAACACTCCATGAATATTTTCAGCCCAATGCTCCATGACACTTGTCATCACAATGATCCATGCACATGTCATCCCAATGCTTCATGACCCCTGTATTCACAATGCTCCGTGACACTTGTCATCACAGTTCTCCATGACACCTGTCATCACAATGCTCCATGCCTTTGTCAGGAAAATTCTACATGCCCTTGTCATTACAATGCTCTATGCGATTGTCATCACAATGCTCCAAGAACCCTGTAATCACAGTGCTCCATGCCCCTTTTCAACTCAATGCTCCATGAACTCTGTCATCACAATGCACCATGCCCATCATCATAATGCTTCAGGCTATTGTCATCACAATGAAATCAAAATTTTCCATGACCTCTGTCATCATAATGCTCCAAAACCTTGTGATCACAATGTTCCATAACACTTATAATCACAACACCCCATGACGATCATCATCACTATTATCCATGGCCTTCTCATCACCATGCTCCATGACCTTTGTCATCACAATTCTCAATACACTTGTCATCACAATGCTCCCTGACACTTGTCATCAGAATGCTCCTTGAACCCTGCCACCAAAAGGCTCAATGCCTTTTTCATCACATTGCCCCATGCCGTTTTCATCATAATGCTCCATGCCTTTGTCATCAAAATACTCCACAAGCTTGTCATCAGAATGCTCCATGACCCTTGTCATCACAATTCTCCATGCACTTGTCAGCACAATGCTCCATGACCCTTGTCATCACAATCCTCCAAGCCATTGTCATAACAATGCTCCATTACCTTTGTCATCAGAATCTTCCAAGACACTTGGCATCACAATGCTCCATGCCATTTTCATCACAGTGGGCCATTACATATGTCATCACAATGCTCCCTGACACTTCTCTTAACAATAATGCATGACCTCGTCATCACAATGCTCCATGCCCTTGTCATCACAATGTGCCTTACCAAATGTCATCGCAATAATCCATGAAACATATTAGACCAATGCTCCATGCCCTTGTCATCACAATGCACCAGGCCCTTGTTATCAAAATGCTCCATGACCCCTGTCATCACCATGCTCCGTGACTCCAGTCATCACAATGCTTCATGACCTTTGTCATCACAATGGTCCATGCCCTCGTCATCAACAGTCTATGTGACCTTTTTAACCACAATGCTCCATGTGCTTTTCATCACAATGCTGTTTGACTATTGTCATCACAGTGATCTACGCCTTTCTCAGCACAATGCTCCATGTCCTTGTCATCACAATGCTCCATGACCCTGTCATCACAATGCTCCTTGACTCCAGTCATCACAATGCTTCATAACATTTGTCAAAACAATGGTCCATTCCCGCGTCATCACAAGGCTTTGTGACCTTTTTAACCACAGTGATTCATGAACTTTTCATCACAGTGCTCTGTGACACTTCTCATCACAGTGCTCTATGCCTTTGTCAGAAAAATGCTCCATGACCCTTGTCATCACAATGTGCCACGTGATTTTTATCCCAACGGTCAACAAATTTGTCATCGCAATGCTCCATAAAACTTGTAATCACAATACTCCATGCCCTTCTCAATACAATGCTCCATGCCCTTGTCATCACAATGTTCCAAGACCCCTGTAATCACAATGCTCCATGCCCCTTTTCATCTCAATGCTCCAAGAACCCTGTCATCACAATGCACCATGCCCATCTTCATAATGCTTCAGGCTATTGTCACTACAATGAAATCAAAATTCTCCATGACTTCTGTCATCATAATGCTCCAAACCCTTGTGATCACAATGTTCCATAACACTTATCATCACAACACCCCATGACGATCATCATCATAGTTTTCCATGGTGTTCTCATCACAATGCTCCATGATCATTGTCATCACAATGCTCAATACACTTGTCATTAAAATACTCCCTGACACCTGTCGTCAGTATGCTCCTTGAACCCTGTGATGACAAGGCTCCATGCCTTTTACATCACAATGATCCATGCCTTTTCATCACAATGCTCCAAGACCCCTGTTATCACAATGCTCCATGGCCTTGTCAGCACAAAGCTCCATGACGCATGTCATCAGAATTCTCCATGGCCTTCTCCTCACAATGCTCCATGCCCTTGTCAAAACAATGCTCCAAGACCCCTGTAATCATAATGCTCCATGCCCTTTTTCATCAGAATGCTGCATGAGACTTGTCATCACAAGTCTCCATGGTCATCTCATCACAGTGCTTTAGGACCTTGTCATCACCATGCTCTATTCCCTTGTCATCACAAAGCTCCATGACCCCTGTCATTAGAATAATCCATTAACATTTCCAGCCGAATGCTACATGACATTCTCATCACAATGCTCCATGACCAATATCATCACAATGCTCCATGACCACTGTCATCACAACCATCCATAACACCTGACAACACAATGATCCAGCACTCTTGTCATCACAATGCTCCATTCCCTAGTCATCACAATGCTCCATGACCCGTCATCACAATAGTCCATGAACATTTTCAGCCCAATGCTCCATGAAACTTGTCATCACAATGATCCATGCCCTTGTCATCCCAATGCTCCATGACTCCTGTATTCACAATGCTCTTTGACGCTTGTCATCACAGTGCTCCATGACACCTGTCATCACAATGCTCCATGCCTGTGTCAGCAAAAAGCTACATGACCTTGTCATTACAATGTTCTATGTGCTTGTCATCAAAATACTCCATTACCATTGTCATCACAATCCTTCTTGAACCTTGGGATCACATTGCTTCATGCCCTTTTCATCACAGTGCTCCATGTGCCTTGAAATCAAAATGATCCATGACCTCTCTCATCACAATGCTCCAAACCCTTGTGATCACAATGTTCCATAACACTTGTCTTCAAAATGCTCCATGATGCCTGTCATCACAATACTCCATGCCCTTTTCATCACAATGCTCCATGAACTTTTTATCACCATGTTCCATGACCCCTGTCATCACAATGCTCCATGACTCCAGTCATCACAGTGCTTCATTACCTTTGTCATCACAATGGTCCATGCCCTCGTCATCAACAGTCTCTGTGACATTTTTAACCACAATACTCCATGAACTTTTCATCACAATGCTCTTTGACCCTTGTCATCACAATGCTCTATGCCCTTCTCAGCACAATGCTCCATGACCCTTGTCATCACAATGCTCCATACGCTTGTCAGCACAATGTTCCATGACACATGTCATCACAATTCACCATGCGCTTTTCATCACAGTGCTCCACAATCTTGTCATCACAATGCTCCATAAAATTTGTCATCACAATGCTCCATGCACTTCTCATCAAAATGCTCTCTCAACACTGCTATCACAATGCTACATCACTATTTGTCACAATACTCCCTCATCCCTGTCATGACAATGTTCCATGACTCCTGTCATCACAATGCTACATGCACTTATCATCATAATGTTCGATGACCCATGACATCACAATGTTCCATAACACCTGTCATCAAAATGTTCCATGACACTTTTCATCAAATTGCTCCATGACCCTGTCATCACAATGCTCCCTGCCCTCCTCATCACAATGCACAACGCCCTTGCCATCAAAATGCTCCATGACCATTGTCATCACAATGATCCATGACCCTTGGCATCACAATGTCCCATGTCATTGTCATCACAATGCTCCATGAACGCTCTCATCACATTGCTCCATGCCCTTGACTTCACATAGCTCCATGACACATGTCATCACAATGCTCCATGCCCTTGCCATCACAATGCTCCATTATCCCTGTCATAACAATGCTCCATGACCCCTGCCATCACGATATTCCATGGCCTTGTCATCACAAGGCTCCATGACCCTTCTCATCACAATGCTACAAGTCCCCTCTAATCACAATGCTCCATGCCCCTTTTCATCTCAATGATCCATGAACCCTGTCATCACAATGCACCATGCCCATCATCATAATGCTTCAGCCTATTGTCATCACAATGAAATCAAAATGCTCCATGACCTCTGTCATAACAATGCTCCAAACCCTTGTGATCACAATATTCCATAACACTTGTCATCACAGTGCCCAATGACGCTCGTCATCACAATTATCCATGGTCTTCTCATCACAATGCTCCATGACCTTCGTCATCACAATGCTCAATACACTTGTCATCAAACTGCTCCCTGACACTTGTTGTCTGTATGCTCCTTTTACCCTGTCATGACAAGGCTCCATGCCTTTTTCATCACAATGATCCATGCCCTTTTCATCACAATGCTCCAAGACCCATGTAATCACGATGCTCCATGCCCTTGTCATCACAAAGCTCAATGATGCATGCCATCAGAATGCTCCTTGGACTTCTCCTCACAATGCTCCATGCCCTTGTCATCACAAAGTTCCAAGACCCCTGTAATCACATTGATGCATGCCCTTTTTCATCAGTATGCTCCATGAGACTTGTCATCACATGGCTCAATGGTTTTGTCATCATAATGCTCCAAGCCCTAGTCATCACAATGCTCCATTATATTTGTCATCACAATCCTCCAGTGCATTTGGCATCACAATGCTCCCTGCCATTGTCATCTCAATGGACCATGCCATATGTCATCCCAATGCTCCATGACCCCTGTATTCACAATGCTCCGTGATGCTTGTCATCACAGTGCTCCATGACACCTGTCATCACAATGATCCATGCCCTTGTCATCCCAAAGCTCCAAGACCACTGTATTCACAATGCTCCGTGATGCTTGTCATCACAGTGTTCCATGACACCAGTCATCACAATCCTCTATGCATTTTTCAGCAAAATGCTACATGACCTTGTCATTACAATGCTCTATGCGCTTGTTATCACAATACTCCATTACCATTGTCATCACTATCCTCCATGAACCTTGGGATCACATTGCTTCATGCCCTTGTCATCACAATGCTCCATGCTCCTTGAAATCAAAATGACCCATGACCTCTGTCATCGCAATGCTCCAAACCCTTGTGATCACAATGTTCCATAACACTTGTCATCACAATGCTCCATGATGCCTATCATCACAATACTCGATGGTCTTTTCATCACAATGCTCCATGACCTTTGTCATCACAATTCTCAATACACTTGTCATCAAAATGTTCCCTGACACTTGTCGTCAGAATGCTCCTTGAACCCCATCACGAAAAGGCTCCATGCCTTTTTCATCACAAAGCCCCTTGCCATTTTCATCACAATGCTCCATGCCATTGTCATCAAAATACCACACAAGCTTGTCATCAGAATGCTCCATGACCCTTGTCATCACAATTCTCAATACACATGTCATCACAATGTTCCCTGACACTTGTCATCAGAATGCTCCTTGAACCCTGTCACGAAAAGTCTCCATGCCTTTTTCATCACAAAGCCCCATGCCGTTTTCATCACAATGCTCCATGCCATTGTCATCAAAATACTCCACAAGCTTGTCATCAGAATGCTCCATGACCCTTGTCATCACAATTCTCCTTGCACTTGTCAGCACAATGCTCCCTGACCCTTCTCATCACTATGCTCCAAGCCATTGTCATCACAATGCTCCATTACCTTTGTCATCAGAATCCTCCATGACACTTGGCATCACAATGCTCCATGCCATTGTCATAACAAAGCTCCATGACGCATGTCATCAGAAGGTTCCATGCCCTTCTCATCACAATGCTCCATGCCCTTGTCATCACAATGTTCCAAGACCCCTGTAATCACAATGCTCCATGCCCCTTTTCATCTGAATGCTCCAAGAACCCTGTCATCACAATGCACCATGCCCATCTTCATAATGCTTCAGGCTATTGTCACTACAATGAAATCAAAATTTGCCATGACTTCTGTCATCATAATGCTCCAAACCCTTGTGATCACAATGTTCCATAACACTTATCATCACAACACCCCATGACGATCATCATCACAGTTTTCCATGGTGTTCTCATCACAGTGCTCCATGATCATTGTCATCACAATGCTCAATACACTTGTCATTAAAATACTCCCTGACACCTGTCGTCAGTATGCTCCTTGAACCCTGTGATGACAAGGCTCCATGCCTTTTACATCACAATGATCCATGCCTTTTCATCACAATGCTCCAAGACCCCTGTAATCACAATGTTCCATGACCCCTGTCATCACAATGCTACATCCCCTTATCATCACAATGTTCCATGACACCTGACATCACAATGTTCCACAACCCCTGTCATCAAAATGCTCCATGACCCCTGACATCCCAATGTTCTATAACCCCTGTCATCAAAATATGCCATTACAATTTTCATCAGATTGCTGCATGACCCTGTCATCAAAATGCTCCCTGGCCTTCTCATCACAATGCACCACGCCCTTGTCATCAAAATGCTCCGTGACTTTGGTCATCACAAATCTCCTTGACCCTTGACATCACAATGCTCCATGTCATTGTCATCACAATGCTCCATGAACCTTCTCATCACATTTCTCCATGCCCTTGTCATCACAAAGCTCCATGACACATGTCATCACAATGCTTGATGCCCTTCTCATCACTATGCTCCATGCCCTTGTCATTACAATCCTCTATGACCATTGTATCACAGTGTTCCGTGCTCTTGTCATCACAATGCTCCATGTCCACTCTCATCAAAATAATCCATGAAACATTTCACACCAATGCTTCCTGTCCTTCTCATCACAATGCTCCATTTCACCTGTCATAACAATGTTCCATGACACCTACCATCACAAAGTTCTACGGCCTTGTCATTCACTAGGCTCCATGACACTTGTCATCACAATGTTCCAAGACCACTGTAATCACAATGCTCCATGCCCTTGTCATCACAAAGCTCCATGATGCATGTCATTAGAATGTTCCATGGACTTCTCATCACAATGCTCCAAGACACTTTTTATCACAATGCTCCATGCCCCTTTTCATCTCAAAGCTCCATGAATCCTATCATCACAATGCACCATGCCCATTATCATAATGCTTCAGGCTATTTTCCTCACAATGAAATCAAAATGCTCCATGACCTTTGTCATCACAATGCTCCAAACCGTTGGGATCACAATGTTCCTTAACACTTCTCATCACAACACGCCATGATGCTCATAATCACAATTATCCATGGTCTTCTCATTACTATGTTCCATAACCTTTGTCATCACAGTGCTCCCTGACACTTGTCGTCAGTATGCTCCTTGAACACTGTCATTACAGTGCTCCATGACTTTTTCATCACAATGATCTATGCCCTTTTCATCACAATGCTCAAAGACACCTGTAATCACAATGCTCCATGCACTTGTCATCACAGTGCTCCATGGCCTTCTCTTCACAATGCTCCATGCCCTTGTCATCACAATGCTCCAAGACCCCTGTAAACACAATGCTCCATGCCGCTTGTCATTATAGCACTCCATGACGCTCGTCATCACAATTATCCATGGTCTTCTCATCACAGTGCTCCACGGTCTTGCCATCACAATGCTCCATGCCCTGGTCATCACAATGCTCTATGTTCCCTTTCATCACAATTCTCCACGTACTTGGCATCACTATGTTCCATGACATTTCCCATCACAGTGTTAAATGCTTTGTCATCACAATACTGCACAAGCTTGTCATCAGAATACTCCATGACCCTTGTCATCACAATGATCCATGAGCCCTGTCATCACAATGCTCCATGAGACCTATCATCACAATGCTCCATGCCCCTTGTCATTACAGTGCTCCATGATGCTCGTCACCAGAATTATCCATGGTCTTCTCATCACAGTGCTCCTCGGTCTTGCCATAACAATACTCCATACCCTGGTCATCACAATGCTCCATGTCCCTTGTCATCACAATTCTCCAGGTCCTTGTTATCACAATGCTCCATGACAGTTCTCATCCCCATGTTACATGCTCTTGTCATCACAATTCTCCATGCACTTGTCATCGCAATGTCCCATGACCCCTGTCATAGCAAGCTCCATGCCTTTGTCATCACAATGCTTCACGACCTTTTCATCAAAATTCTCAAAGGCCGTTGTCATCACAATGCTCCATGCCCTTGTCATCACAATGCTCCATGGCCCTTGTCATCACAATGCTCCAAGCCCTTGTCATCACAATGCTCCATTACCTTTGTCATCACAATCCTCCATAACACTCGGCATCACAATGCGCCATGCCATTGTCATCACAATGGAACATGAAATATGCCATCACAATGCTCCCTGACACCTGTCTTCACAATATTCCATGACCTTGTCATCACAATGCTCCATGCCCTTGTCATCACAATGTGCCATGCCCACTGTCAACACAATTATCCATGAAACTTGTCAGACCAATGCTCCATGCTCCTGTCATCACAATGCTACATGACCCCAGTCATCACAATGCTCCGTGTGTCCCGTCATCACAAGACTCCATGACCTGTGTCACCACAAAAGTCAATGCCCTCATCATCACAAGGCTCTGTGAAATTTGTCACCACAATGCTCCATGAACTTTTCATCAAAATGCTCAATGTCATTGTCATCACAATGCTCCATGAACGCTCTCATCACATTGCTCGTAGCCCTTGTCATCACAATGCTCCATTACCTTTGTCATCACAATCCTCCATAACACTCGGCATCACAATGCTCCATGCCATTGTCATCACAATGGAACATGAAATATACCATCACAATGCTCCCAGACACCTGTCTTCACAATAATCCATGACCTTGTAATCACAATGTTCCATGCCCTTGCCATCACAATTGTCCATTAACCCTGTCATAACAATGCTCCATGACCCCTGCCATCACGATGTTCCATGGCCTTGTCATCACAAGGCTCCATGACCCTTCTAATCACAATGCTACAAGACCCCTCTAATCACAATGCTCCATGCCCCTTTTCATCTCAATGATCCATGAACCCGGTCATCACAATGCACCATGCCCATCATCAAAATGCTTCATGCTGTTGTCATCACAATGAAATCAAAATTCTCCATGATCTCTGTCATCACAATGCTCCAAATCCGTGTGATCAAAATGTTCCATAAAACTTATCATCACAACGTCCCATGACGCTCGTCATCACAATTATACATGGTCTTCTCATCACAATGCTCCATGACCTTTTTCATCACAATGCTCAATACACTTGTCATCACAATGCTCCCTGACACTTGTCCTCAGTATGCTCCTTGAACCATGTCATGACAAGGCTCCATGCCTTTTTCATCACAATGCTCCATGCCCTTCTCATCACAAAGCTCCATTATGCATGTCATCAGAACGTTCCATGTCCATCTCATCCCAATGCTCCAAGCCCTTGTCATCACAATGCCCCAAGACCCCTGTAATCACAGTGCACCATGCCCCTTTTCATCAGAATATTCCATGAGACTTGTCATCACAAGTCTCCATGGTCTTCTCATCACAATGCTCCAGTACCTTGTCATCACAAGCCTCCATGGCCCCTGTCATCACAATACTCGATGAACGTTTTCAGCCCAATGCTCCTTGACCTTATCACACAATGCTCCATGACCAATATCATCACAATGCTCCTTGACCACTGTCATCACAACACTCCATGACACCTGACAACACAATGATCCGGGACTCCTGTCATCACAATGCTCCAAGACCCCTGTAATCACAATACTCCATGAACATTTTCAGCCCAATGCTCCATGACACTTGTCATCACAATCATCCATGCCCTTGTCATCCCAATGTTCCATGACCGCTGTATTCACAATGCTCCGTGACGCTTGTCATCACAGTGCTCCATGACACCTGTCATCACAATGCTCCATGACTTTGTCAGCAAAATGCTTCATGACCTTGTCATTACAATGCTCTATGTGCTTGTCATCACAATACTCCACTACCATTGTCATCACAATCCTCCATGAACATTGGGATCACATTGCTTCATGCCCTTGTAATCACAATGCTCCATGCTCCTTTAAATCAAAATGATCCATGACCTCTGTCATCACAGTGCTCCAAACACTTGTGATCAAAATGTTCCATAACAATTGTCATCACAACACTACATGATGCCTGTCATCACAATACTCCATGCACTTTTCATCACAATGCTCCATGACATTCGTCATCAGAATCCTCCATGACACTTGGCATCACAATGCGCTATGCCATTGTCATCACAATGGGCCATTACATATCTCATCACAATGCTCCCTGACACCTGTCTTCACCATACTGCATGACGTGGTCCTCACAATGCTCCATGCCCTTGTCATCACACTGCACCGTTCCAACTGTCATCGCAATAATCCATGAAACTTATTAGAACAATGCTCCATGCCCTTGTCATCACAATGCTCCATGACTCCATTCATCACAATGCTTCACGACATTGTGATGAAAATTCTCAAAAGCCCTTCTCATCATATTGCTCCAAGCCCTAGTCATCACAATGCTCCATTTTATTTGTCATCACAATCCTCCATTACATTTAGCATCACAATGCTCCATGCCATTATCATCGCAATGGACCATAACATATGTCATCACAATGTTCCCTGACACCTGTCTTCACAATAATCCATGACCTTCTCATGACCATGATCCATACACTTGTCATTACAATGCACCATGTCCACTGTCATCACAATAATCTATGAAACTTCTCAGACCAATGCTCCATGTCCCTGTCACCACAATGATCCATGCCCTTGTCATCACAATGCTCCATGACCCGTATCATCACAATGCTCCGTGACTCCATTCATCACAATGCTTCATAACGTTTGTCATCAAAACGGTCCTTGCCCGTGTCATCACAAGGCTCTGTGACCTTTGTAAACACAATGCTCCATGAACTTTTCATCACAATGCTCCATGACCTTTGTCATCACAATGCTCCATGCCTTTGTCAGAACAATGCTCCATGACCCTTGTCATCACAATGTGCCACGTGCTTTTCATCACATCGGTCCACAACCTTGTAATTGCTATGCTCCATAAACCTTGTAATCACAATGCTCTATGCACTTGTCATCCAAATGCTCTCTAACCCGAGATATCACAATGTTCCATCACTAGTCATCACAATACCCCTCACCCCTGTAATCATAATATTCCATGACACCTGTCATCACAGTGCTACATACCCTTATCATCACAAAGTTCCATGACCCCTGACATCACAATGTTCCATAACCCCTGTCATCAAAATGCACCATGACCCTTTTCATCCCAAAGCTAAATGATCCCTGGCAGCACAATGTTCTATAACACCTGCCCTCAAAATTTTCCATTACATTTTCATCAAATTGCTGCATGACCCTGTCATCAAAATGCTCCCTGCCCTTCTCATCACAATGCACCACACCATTGTCATCGAAATGCTCCCTGTTATTTGTCATCACAAATCTCCATGATCATTGGCATCACAATGCTCCATGTCATTGTCATCACAAAGCTCCATGAACACTCTCATCACATTGCTCCATGCCCTTGTCATCACAAAGCTCCATGACACTTGTCATCACAATGCTCGATGCCCTTCTCATCACAATGCTCCATGCCCTTGTCATTACAATCCTCCATGAACCATGTATCACAGTGTTCCGTGCCCTTGTCATCCCAATGCTCCATGTCCACTCTCATCGCAATAATCCATGAAACATTTTAGACCAAAGCTCAATGCCCTTCTCATCACAATGCTCCATTACCTCTGTCATAACAATGCTCCATGACACCTGCCATCACATTGTTCAACGGCATGTCATCACAAGGCTCCATGACCCTTGTCATCACAATGCTCCAAGACCCCTGTAATCACAAAGCTCCATGCCCTTGTCATCACAGTGCTCCACGACTCATGTCATCAGCATGTTTCATGGCCTTCTCATCACAATGCTCCATGCCCTTGTAATCACAATGCTCTGAGACCCCAGTAAGCACAATGCTCCATGCCCCTTTTCATCTCAGTGCTCCATGAATCCTGTCATCACAATGCACCATGCCCATCATCATAAAGTTTGAGGCTATTGTCATCACAATGAAATCTAAATTCTCCATGACCTCTGTCATCACAATGCTCCAAAACCTTGTGATCACAATGTTCCATAAAACTTGTCATCACAACGCTCCATGATGCCTGTCATCACAATGCTCCATGCCCTTTTCATCAGAATGCTCCATGACCCTTGTTATCACAATTCTCCATGCACTTGTCAGCACAATGCTCCCTGACCCTTGTCATCACAATGCTCCAAGCCATTGTCATCACAATGCTCTATTACATTTATCATCAGAATCCTCCATGACACTTGGCATCACAATGCTCCATGCCATTGGCATCACAATGGGTCATTACATATGTCTTCACAGTGCTCCCTGAGACCTCTCTTCAAAATACTGCAAGACCTGGTCATCACAATGCTCCATGCCCTTGTCATCACAATGCGCCATTCCAACTGTCATCAAAATATTCTATGGAACTTATTAGAACAATGCTCCATGCCCTTGTCATCACAATGCTCCATGCCCTTCTTATCACAGTGTTCCATGACCCCTGTCATCACAATGCTCCCTGACTCCAGTCATCACAATGGTCCATGACCTTTGTCATCACAATGGTCCATGCCGTCATCATCAACAGTCTCTGTGACCAATTTAACCACAATGTTCCTTGAACATTTCATCATAATGCTCTTTGACACTTGTCATCACAATGCTCTATGCCTTTCTTATCACAAAGCTCCGTGCCCTTCTCATCAAAATGCTCCATGAGCCCTGTCATCAAAATGCTCCGTGACTCCAGTCATCACAATTCTTCATAACATTTGTCATCACAATGGTCAATGCCCGCGTCATCACAAGGCTCTGTTACCTTTGTAACCACAATGCTCCATGAAATTTTCATCACAATGCTCCATGACTCTTGTCATCACAATGCTCCATGCCTTTGTCAGAAAAATGTGCCATGACCCTTGTCATCACAATGGGCCACGCGCATTTCATCCCAACGGTCCAGAAATTTGTCATCGCAATGCTCCATAAAACTTGTAATCACAATGCTCCATGCCCTTCTCATCACAATGCTCCATTACACCTGTCATAACAATGCTCCATGAACCCTGCCATCACAATATTCCATGGCCTTGTCATTACAAGGCTCCATGACACTTTTAATCACAATGCTCCAAGACCCCTGTAATCAAAATGCTCCTTGTCCTTGTCATCACAAAGCTCCATGACACATGTCATCAGAATATTCCATGGCCTTCTCATCAAAATGCTCCATGCCCTTGCCATCACAATGCTACCAGACCCCTGTAATCACAGTGCTCCATGCCCCTTTTCCTATCAATGGTCCATGAACCCTGACATCACTGTGCATCATGCCCATCATCACAATGCTTCTGGCTATTGTCAGCACAATGAAATCAAAATTCTCTATGACCTCTGTCATCACAATGCTCCGTGACCCAAAGCATCACAATACTCCATGAACATTTTCATCACAATGCTCCATGAACCTTATCATCACAATGATCCATGCCCTTCTCATCCCAATGCTCCATGACCCCTGTATTCACAATGCTCCATGACAATTGTCATCAGAGTTCTCCATGACACCTGTCATCACAATGCTCCATGCCTTTGTCAGCAAAATGCTACATGACCTTGTCATTACAATGCTCTATGTGCTTGTCATCACAATACTCCATTACCATTGTCATCACAATCTTCCATGAAACTTTTGATCACATTGCTTCATGCCTTTGTCATCACAATGCTCCATGCTCCCTGAAATCAAAATGATCCATGACCTCTGTCATCGCAATGCTCCAAAACCTTGTGATCACAATGTTCCATAACACTTGTCATCACAACGCTCCATGATGCCTGTCATCACAATACTCCATGCCCTTTTCATCACAATGCACCATGACCTTTGTCATCACAATTCTCAATACACTTGTCATCACAATGCTCCCTGACACTTGTCGTCACAATGCTCCTTGAACCCTGTCACCAAAGGCTCCATGACATTTTCATCACAAGGCCCCATGCCGTTTTCATCAAACTGATCGATGTCTTTGTCATCAAAATACTCCACAAGCTTGTCATCAGAATGTTCCATGACCCTTGTCATCATAATTCTCCATGCACTTGTCAGCACAATGCTCCCTGACCCTTGTCATCACAATGCTCCAAGCCATTGTCATCACAATGCTCCATTACCTTTGTCATCACAATCCTCCATGACACTTGGCATCACAATGCTCCATGCCATTGTCATCACAATGGGCCATTACATATGTCATCACAATGCTCCCTGAAACCTGTCTTCACAATAATGCATGACCTGGCCATCACAATGCTCCATGCCCTTGTCATCACAATGCTCCATGCCCTTCTTATCACAGTGTTCCATGACCCCTGTCATCACAATGCTCCGTGACTCCAGTCATCCCAATGCTTCATGACTTTTGTCATCACAATGGTACATGCCCTCATCATCAACAGTCTCTGTGACATTTTTAACCACAATGCTCCATGAACTTTTCATCACAATGCTCTTTCGCCCTTGTCATCGCTATGCTCTATGCCTTTCTCAGCACAATGCTCCATGACCATTGTCATCACAATGCTCCATGCGCTTGTCAGCACAATGCTCCATGACACATGTCATCACAATGCTCCATGCGCTTGTCATCACAGTGCTCCACAATCTTGTCATCACAATGCTCCATAAACCTTGTCATCACAATGCTCCATGCGCTTCTCATCACAATGCTCTCTCACAACTGATATCACAATGTTACATCACTATTCGTCACAATACTCCCTCACCCCTGTCATCACAATGTTCCATGACTCCTGTCATCAAAATGCTACATGCATTATCATCACAATGTTCGATGACCACTGACATCACAATGTTACATAACCCCTGTCATCAAAATGCTCCATGACCATTTTCATCAAAATGCTCCATAACCCGTGACATCACAATGTTCCATAACCCCTGTCATCAAAATATTCCATGACTTTTTCATCAAATTGCTCCATGACCATGTCATCATAATGCTTCCTGCCCATCTCATCACAATGCAAAACGCCCTTGTCATCATAATGCACCATGACCTTTGTCATCACAAAGATCTATGACCCTTGGCATAACAGTGCTCCAAGTCATTGTCATCACAATGCACCATGAACGCTCTCATCACATTGCTTCATGCCCTTGTCATCACAAAGCTCCATGACACATGTCATCAGAATGCTCCATGGCCTTCTCATCACAGTGTTCCTTTCCCATGCCATCACAATGCTCCATTACCACTGTCCTAAAAATGCTCCATGACCCCTGCAATCACAACGTTCCACAGCCTTGTCATCACAATGCTCCATGACACTTGTCTCCAAAATGATCCAAGACCCCTGTAATCACAAAGATCCATGCCCCTTTTCAACACAATGCTCCCTGAACCCTGTCATCACAATGCCTCATGCCCATCATCATAATGCTTCATGCTATTGTCAGCACAATTAAATCAAAATTCTTCATGACTTCTGTCATAACAATGATCCAAACACTTGTGATCACATTATTCCATAACACTTGTCATCACAATGCCCCATGACGCTCGTCACCACAATTATCCATGGTCTTCTCATCACAATGCTCCATGACCTTTCTCATCACAATGCTCAATACACTTGTCATCACAATGCTCCCTGACACTTGTCGTCAGTATGCTCCTTGAACCCTGTCATGACAAAGCTCCATGCCTTTTTCATCACAATGATCCATGCCCTTTTCATCACAATGCTCCTAGAACACTGTAATCACAATGTTCCATGCACTTGTCATCACAAAGCTCAATGACGCATATCTTCAGAATGCTCCTTCGCCTTCTCCTCACAGTGCTCCATACCCATGTCATCACAATGTTCCAAGACCCCAGTAATCACAATGGTCCATGCCCCTTTTCATCAGTATGCTCCAAGAGATTTGTCATCACAGTGCTCCCTGGTTTTCTCATCACAATGCTCCAGGACCTTATCATCACAATGCTTCATGACATTGTCCTGAAAATTCTCAATGGCCCTTGTCATCATAATGCTCCAAGCCCTAGTCCTCACAATGCTCCATTATATTTGTCATCACAAACCTCCATTACATTTGGCATCACAATGCTCCCTGCCTTTGTCATCGCAATGGGCCATGACATATGTCATCACAATGCTCCCTGACACCTATCTTCACAATACTCCATGACCTTCTCATCACAATGATACATGCCCTTGTCATGACAATGCACCATGTCCCCTGTCATCACAATAATCTATGAAACTTGTCAGACCAATGATCCAAGCCCCTGTCATCAAAAGGCTCCGTGCCCTTGTCATCACAGTACTCCATGACCCCTGTCATCACAATGCTCCGTGACTCCAGTCAACACAATGCTTCATAAGATTTGTCATCACAATTGTCCATGCCCGCATCATCACAAGGCTCTGTGACTTTTGTAACCACAATGCTCCATGAACATTTCATCACAGTGCTCCGTGACACTTGTCATCACAATGCTCCATGCCTTTGTCAGAAAAATGCTCCATGACCCTTGTCATCACAATGTGCCATGAGCTTTTCATCACAACGGTCCACATATTTGTCATAGCAATGCTCCATAAACCCTGTAATCACAATGCTCTATGTCCCTTTTCATCTCAATGAACCATGAACCCTGTCATCACAATGCACAATGCCCATCATCATAATGCTTCATGCTATTGCCATCACAATGAATTCAAAATGCTCCATGATCTCTGTCATAACAATGCTCCAAACCCTTGGGATCATAATATTCCATAACACTTGTCATCACAATGCCCCTTGACACTCGTCATCACAATTATCCATGGTCTTCTCATCACAATGCTCCATGACATTTGTCATCACAATGCTCAATACACTTGTCATCAAAATGCTCCCTGACACTTGTTGTCTCTATGCTCCTTGAACCCTGTCATGACAAGGCTCCATGCCTTTTTCATCACAATGATCCATTCCATTTTCATCACAATGCTCCAAGACCCCTTTAAACACAATGCTCCATGCCCTGGTCATCACAAAGCTCAATGAAACATGTCTTCAGATTGCTCCTTGGCCTTCTCCTCACAATGTTCCATGCCCATGTCATCACAATGTTCCAAGACCCCTGTAATCACAATGGTCCATGCCCCTTTTAATCAGTATGCTCCGTGAGATTTGTCCTCACAAGTCTCTATGGATTTCTCATCACAATGCTCCAGGACCTTGTCATCACAATGCTTCACGACCTTGCAATGAAAATTCTCAATGGCCCTTGTCATCATAATGCTCCAAGCCCTAGTCATCACAATGCTCCATTTTATTTGTCATCAAAATCCTCCATTACATTTGGCATCACAATTCTCCCTGCCATTGTCATTTCAATGGACCATGACATATGTCATCACAATGCTCCATGACACCTGTCTTCACAATACTCCACGACCTTCTCATCACAATGATCCGTGCCCTTGTCATCACAATGCACCATGTCCACTGTCATCACAATAATCTCTGAAATTTGTCAGACCAATAGTCCATGCCCCTGTCACCACAATGCTCCATGCCCTTGTCATCACAATGCTCCATGACCCCTGTCATCACATTGCACCGTGACTCCAGTCATCACAATGCTTCATAACAATTGTCATCACAGTGGTCCATGCCCGCATCAGCAAAAGGCTCTGTGACCTTTATAACCACAATGCTCCATGAACTTTTCATCACAATGCTCCGTGACCTTTGTCATCAACATGCTCCATGCCTTTGTCAGAAAAATGCTCCTTCACCCATGTCATCACAATGTGATACGCGTTTTTCATCACAACGGTCCACAAATTTGTCATGGTAATGCTCCATAAACCTTGTAATCACAATGCTCCATGCCCTTCTCATCACAATGCTCCATTACACCTGTCATAACAATGCTCCAAGACCCCTCTAATCACAATGCTCCATGCCCTTGTCATCACAAAGCTCCATGACACATGTCATCAGAATGTTCTAAGGCCATCTCATCAAAATGCTCCTTGCCCTTGTCATCACAATGCTCCAAAACCCCTGTAAACACAGTGCTCCATGCCCCTATTCATCTCAATGCTCCATGAACCCTGTCATCACAACACTCCATGACACGTGACAACACAATGATCCGGGACTCTTGTCATCACAGTGCTCCAAGACCCCTGTAATCAAAATGCTCCATGACCCCTGTCATCACAATGCTCCATGAATATTTTCAGCCCAATGCTCCATGACCCTTGTCATCACAATGATCCATGCACTTGTCATCCCAATGATCCATGACCCCTGTATTCAAAATGCTCCGTGACAATTGTGTCACAGTTCTCCATGACACCTGTCATCACAATGCTCCATGCCTTTGTCAGGAAAATTCTACATGACCTTGTCATTACAATGCTCTATGTGTTTGTCACCACAATGCTCCAAGACCCCTGTAATCACAATGCTACATGCCCCTTTTCATCTCAATGCTCCATGAACTCTGTCATCACAATGCACCATGCCCATCATCATAATGCTTCAGGCTATTGTCATCACAATGAAATCAAAATTCTGCATGACCTCTGTCATCGTAATGCTCCAAAGCCTTGTGATCACAATGTTCCATAACACTTATAATCACAAAACCCCATGACGATCATCATCACAATTATCCATGGCCTTCTCATCACCATGCTCCATGACTTTTGTCATCACAATTCTCAATACACTTGTCATCACAATGCTCCCTGACACTTGTCGTCAGAATGCTCCTTGAAACCTGTCACGAAAAGGCTGCATGCCTTTTTCATCACATTGCCCCATGCCGTTTTCATCACAATGCTCCATGCCATTGTCATCAAAATACTCCACAAGCTTGTCATCAGAATGCTCCATGACCCTTGTCATCACAATTCTCCATGCACTTGTCAGCACAATGCTCCCTGACCATTGTAATCACAATGCTCCATGCCATTTTCATCACAATGGGCCATTACATATATCATCACAATGCTCCATGCCTTTGTCAGTAAAATGCTCCATGACCATTGTCATCACAATGTGCCACGCGCTTTTCATCCCAACAGTCCAAAAATTTGTCATCACAATGCTCCATAAAATTTGTAATCACAATGCTCCATGTCCTTCAAATCACAATGCTCCATTACCCCTGACATAACAATGCTCCTTGACCCCTGCCATCACAAAGTTCCACGGCCTTGTCATCACAAAGCTCCATGACCCTTGTCATCACAATGCTCCAAGACCCCTGTAATCACAATGCTCCATGTCCTTGTCATCACAAAGCATCATGACACATGTCATCAGAATGTTCCATGTCCTTCTCATCCAAATGTTCCATGCCCTTGTCATCACAATGCTCCATGAACCCTGTCAACACAATGCTCCGTGACTCCAATCATCACAATGCTTCATAACGTTTGTCATCACAATGGTCCATGCCTGCGTCATCAAAAGTCTCTGTGACCTTTGTAACCACAATGCTCAATGAACATTTCAACAAAGTGCTCCGTGACACTTGTCATCACAATGCTCCATGCCTTTGTCAGAAAAATGCTCCATGACCCTTGTCATCAAAACATGCCACGGGCTTTCCATCACAATGATCCACAACCTTGTAATCACTATGCTCCATAAAACTTGTAATCACAATGCTCCATGCTCTTCTCATCCAAATGCTCTCTCACCTGAGATATAACCATGTTCCCTCACTAGTCATCACAATCCTCCCTCAACCCTGTAATCAAAATGTTCCATGACCACTGTCATCACCATGTTCCATTCCCTAGTCATCACAATGTTCCATGACCACTGTCATCACAATACACCATGAACATTTTCAGCCAAATACTCCATGACCTTCTCATCACAATGCTCCATGACAAATATCATTACAATGCTCCATGACCACTGTCATCACAACACTCCATGACACCCGACAACACAATGATCAGGGACTCTTGTCATTACAATGCTCCTTTCCCTAGTCATCACAATGCTCCATGACCCCTGTCATCACAATACTCCATGAACATTTTCAGCCCAATGCTCCATGACCCTTGTCATCACAATGATCCATGCCCTTGTCATCCCAATTCTCCATGACCCCTGTATTCACAATGCTCCGTGACGCTTGTCATCACAGTGCTCCATGACACCTGGCATCACAATGCTTCATGCCTTTGTCAGCAGAATGCTACATGACCTTGTCATTACAATGCTCTATGCGCTTGTCATCACAATACTCCATTTCCATTATCATCACAATCCTCCATGAACCTTGGGATCACATTGCTTCATGCCCTTGTCATCACAATGTTCCATGCTCCTTGAAATCAAAATGATCCATGACCTCTGTCATCACAATGCTCCAAACCCTTGTGAACACAATGTTCCATAGCACTTGTCATCACAACGCTCCATGATGCCTGTCATCACAGTACTCCATGACCTTTTCATCACAATGCTCCATGAACTTTGTCATCACAAATCTCAATACATTGTCATCACAATGCTCCCTGACATTTGTCGTCAGAATGCTCCGTGAACCCTGTCACGAAAAGTCTCCATGCCATTTTCATCACAATGCCCCATGCCGTTTTCATCACAATGCTCCATGCCATTGTCATCAAAATACTCCACAAGCTTGTCAGCAGAATGCTCCATGACCCTTGTCATCACAATTCTCCATGCACTTGTCAGCACAATGCTCCCTGACCCTTGTCATCACAATGCTCCAAGCCATTGTCATCCCAATGCTTCATTACATTTGTCTTCTGAATCCTCCATGACACTTGGCATCACAATGCTCAATGCCATTGTCATCACAATGGGCCATTATATATGTCAGCACAATGCTCCCTGACAACTGTCTTCACAATACTGCATCACATGGTCATCACAATGCTCCATGCCCTTGTCATCACAATGCTCCATGCCCTTGTTATCACAATGCTCCATGACCCCTGTCATCACAATGCTCCGTGATTCCAGTCATCACAATGCTTCATTACCTTTGTCATCACAATGGTCCATGCCCTCATCATCAAGAGTCTCTGTGACCTTTTTTTTTTTTTTTTTTTTTTTTTTTTTTTTGTGGTATGCGGGCCTCTCACTGTTGTGGCCTCTCCCGTTGTGGAGCACAGGCTCCGGATGCGCAGGCCCAGCGGCCATGGCTCACGGGCCCAGCCACTCCACGGCATATGGGATCCTCCCAGACTGGGGCACGAACCCGTATCCCCTGCATCGGCAGGCGGACTCTCAACCACTGCGCCACCAGGGAGGCCCCTCTGTGACCTTTTTAACCACAATGTTCCATGAACTTTTCTTCACAATGCTCTTTATCCCCTGTCATCACAATGCTCTATGCCTTTCTCAGCACATTGCTCCATGACGTATGTCATCAGAATGCTCCATGGCCATCTCCTCACACTGCTCCATGCCCTTGTCATCACAATGCTCCAAGACCCCTGTAATCACAATGCTCCATGCCCCTTTTCATCAGAATGCTCCATGAGACTTGTCTTCACAAGTCTCCATGGTCATCTCATCACAATGCTCCATGACACCTGTCATCACAATGCTCTGTGACCCCAGTCATCACAGTGCTTCATAATATTTGTCATCACAATGGTCCATGCCCACGTCATCACAAGGCTCTGTTACCTTTGTATCCACAATGCTCCATGAACATTTCATCACAATGCTCCGTGACCCTTGTCATCACAATGCTCCATGCCTTTGTCATTAAAATGCTCCATGACCATTGTAATCACAATGTGCCACGCACTTTTCATACAAACGGCCCAAAAATTTGTCATCACAATGCTCCATAAAAATTGTAATCACAATGCTGCATGCCCTTCTCATCACAATGCTCCATTACCCCTGTCATAACAATGCTCCATGACCCCTGCCATCACAATGTTCCACGGCCTTGTCATCACAAGGCTCCATGACACTTGTCATCACAATGCTCCAAGACCCCTTTAATCACAATGCTCCATGCTGTTGTCAT
Source organism: Mesoplodon mirus (assembly GCF_964341445.2). NCBI lineage: Eukaryota > Metazoa > Chordata > Mammalia > Artiodactyla > Ziphiidae > Mesoplodon > Mesoplodon mirus. The sequence continues at coordinate 4,040,572 of NW_028295800.1, read as the reverse complement.
CACAAAGCTCCATGACACATGTCATCAGAATGTTCTAAGGACATCTCATCAAAATGCTCCTTGCCCTTGTCATCACAATGCTCCAAAACCCCTGTAAACACAGTGCTCCATGCCCCTATTCATCTCAATGCTCCATGAACCCTGTCATCACAACACTCCATGACACGTGACAACACAATGATCCGGGACTCTTGTCATCACAGTGCTCCAAGACCCTTGTAATCAAAATGCTCCATGACCCCTGTCATCACAATGCTCCATGAATATTTTCAGCCCAATGCTCCATGACCCTTGTCATCACAATGATCCATGCACTTGTCATCCCAATGATCCATGACCCCTGTATTCAAAATGCTCCGTGACAATTGTGTCACAGTTCTCCATGAACCTGTCATCACAATGCTCCATGCCTTTGTCAGGAAAATTCTACATGTCCTTGTCATTACAATGCTCTATGCGTTTGTCACCACAATGCTCCAAGACCCCTGTAATCACAATGCTACATGCCCCTTTTCAATTCAATGCTCCATGAACTCTGTCATCACAATGCACCATGCCCATCATCATAATGCTTCAGGCTATTGTCATCACAATGAAATCAAAATTCTGCATGACCTCTGTCATCGTAAGGCTCCAAAGCCTTGTGATCACAATGTTCCATAACACTTATAATCACAACACCCCATGAGGATCATCATCACAATTATCCATGGCTTTCTCATCACCATGCTCCATGACTTTTGTCATCACAATTCTCAATACACTTGTCATCACAATGCTCCCTGACACTTGTCGTCAGAATGCTCCTTGAACCCTGCCACGAAAAGGCTGCATGCCTTTTTCATCACATTGCCCCATGCCGTTTTCATCACAATGCTCCATGCCATTGTCATCAAAATACTCCACAAGCTTGTCATCAGAATGCTCCATGACCCTTGTCATCACAATTCTCCATGCACTTGTCAGCACAATGCTCCCTGACCATTGTAATCACAATGCTCCAAGCCATTGTCATAACAATGCTCCATTACCTTTGTCATCAGAATCTTTCATGAAACTTGGCATCACAATGCTCCATTCCATTTTCATCACAATGGGCCATTACATATATCATCACAATGCTCCATGCCTTTGTCAGTAAAATGCTCCATGAACATTGTCATCACAATGTGCCACACGCTTTTCATCCCAACAGTCCAAAAATTTGTCATCACAATGCTCCATAAAACTTGTAATCACAATGCTCCATGTCCTTCAAATCACAATGCTCCATTACCCCTGACATAACAATGCTCCTTGACCCCTGCCATCACAATGTTCCACGGCCTTGTCATCACAAAGCTCCATGACCCTTGTCATCACAATGCTCCAAGACCCCTGTAATCACAATGCTCCATGCCCTTGTCATCACAAAGCATCATGACACATGTCATCAGAATGTTCCATGTCCTTCTCATCAAAATGCTCCATGCCCTTGTCATCACAATACTCCAAGACCCCCGTAATCAAAATGCTCCATGTCCCTTTTCATCTCAATGCTCCATGAACCCGGTCATCACAATGCATCATGCCCATCATCATAATGCTTCCGGCTATTTTCAGCACAATGAAATCAAAATTCTCCATGACCTCTGTCATCACAATGCTCCATGACCTCTGTCATCACAATACTCCATGAACATTTTCAGCCCAATGCTCCATGACCCTTGTCATCACAATGATCCATGACCCCTGTATTCCGAATGCTCCGTGACACATGTCATCACAGTGCTCCATGACACCTGTCATCACAGTGCTCCATGCCTTTGTCTGCAGAATTCTCCATGATCTTGTCAATACAATGCTCTATGCGCTTGTCATCACAATGCTATAAGACCTCTGTAATCACAATGCTCCATGCCCCTTTTCATCTCAATGCTCCATGAAACCTGTCATCACAATGCACCATGCCCATCATCATAATGCTTCAGGCTATTGTTATTACAATGAAATCAGAAGTCTCCATGACCTCTGTCATCATAATGCTCCAAACCCTTGTGATCACAATGTTCCATAACATTTATCATCACAACACCCCATGACGATCATCATCACAATTATCCTTGGTCTTCTGATCACAATGCTCCCTGATCTTTGTCATCACAATGCTCAATACACTTGTCTTCACAATGCTCCCTGACACATGTCGTCAGTATGCTCCTTGAACACTGTCATGACAAGGCTCCATGCCTTTTTCATCACCATGATCCATGCCCTTTTCATCACAATGCTCCAAGACCCCTGTAATCACAATGCTCCATGCCCTTGTCATCAAAAAGTTCCATGAGGCATGTCATCAGAATGCTCCATGGCCTTTTCCTCACAATGCTCCATGGCATTGTCATCACAATGCTCCATGTACCCTGTCATCACATTGCTCCATGCCCTGGCCATTACAATCCTCCATGACCCATGTATCACAGTGTTCCGTGCCCTTGTCATCAAAATGCTCCAGCCCACTCTTATCACAATAATCTATGAAATATTTCAAACCAATGCTCAATGCCTTTCTCATCACTATGTTCCATTACCTCTGTCATAACAATGCACCATGACCACTGCCATCACAATGTTCCACGGCCTTGTCATCACAAGGCTTCATGACCCTTGTCATCAAAATGCTCCAAGAAACTTGTAATCAAAATTCTCCATGCACTTGTAATAACAAAGCTCCATGACGCATGTATCTGAAGGTTCCATGGCCTTCTCATCACAATGCTCCATGCCCTTGTCATCACAATGCTCCAAGACCCCTGTAATCACTATGATCCATGCCCCTTTTCATCTCAATGCTCCATGAATCCTGTCATCACAAAGCACCATGCCCATCATCATAATGCTTCAGGCTATTGTCACTACAAAGAAATCAAAATTCTCCATGACCTCTTCATCATAATGCTCCAAACCCTTGTGATCACAATGTTCCATAACACTTATCATCACAACACCCCATGACGATCATCATCACAGTTATCCATGGTCTTCTCATCACAATGCTCCATGATCATTGTCATCACAATGCTCAATACACTTGTCATCACAATACTCCCTGACACCTGTCGTCAGTATGCTCCTTGAACCCTGTGATGACAAGGCTCCATGCCTTTTAAATCACAATGATCCATGCCTTTTCATCACAGTGCTCCAAGACCCCTATAATCACAATGCTCCATGGCCTTGTCAGCACAAAGCTCCATGACGCATGTCATCAGAATTCTCCATGGCCTTCTCCTCAAAATGCTCCATGCCCTTGTCATCACAATGCTCCAAGTCCACTGTAATCACAATGCTCCATGCCCCTTTTCATTAGAATGCTCCATTAGACTTGTCATCACAAGTCTCCATGGTCATCTCATAACAATGCTCCAGGACATTGTCATCACCATGCTCTATTCCCTTGTCATCACAATGCTCCATGACCACTGTCATTACAATAATCCATTAACATTTTCAGCCCAATGCACCATGACCTTCTCATCACAATGCTCCATGACCAATATCATCACAATGCTCCATGACCACTGTCATCACAACCACCCATAATATCTGACAACACAATGATCCGGGACTCTTGTCATCAAAATGCTCCATGCCCTTGTCATCACAATGCACCATGTCCACTCTCATCACAATAATCTATGAAACTTGTCAGACAAATGCTCCATTCCCCTGTCATCACAATGCTCCATGCCCTTGTTATCACAATGCTCCATGACCCCTGTCATCACAATGCTCCGTGACTCCAGTCATCATAATGTTCCATAACCCCTGTCATCAAAATGCTCCATGACACATTTCATCCCAAAGCTCCATGATCCCTGGCATCACAATGTTCTATAACCCGTGTCATCAAAATGTTCCATTACACTTTTCATCAAATTGCTGCATGACCCTGTCATCAAAATGCTCCCTGCCCTTCTCATCACAATGCACCACACACTTGTTATCAAAATGCTCCATGACATTTGACATCACAAAGCTCCATGACCCTTGGCATCACAATGCTCCATGTCATTGTCATCACAATGCTCCATGAACGCTCTCATCCCATTGCTCCATGCCCTTGTCATCACAATGCTCCATGACACTTGTCATCACAATGCTCGATGCCCTTCTCATCACAATGCTCCACGCCCTGGTCATTACAATCCTTGACCCATGTATCACAGTGTTCCGTGCCCTTGTCATCACAGTGCTCCATGCCCACTCTCATCACAATAATCCATGAAAACTTTCGGGCCAATGCTCAATGCACTTCTCATCACAATGCTCCATTACCTCTGTCATAAAAATGCTCCATGACCCCTGCGATCACAATGTTCCACGGCCTTGTCATCACAAGGCTCCCTGACCCTTGACATCACAATGGTCCAAGACCCCTGTAATCACAATGCTCCATGCCACTTTGCATCTCAATGCTCCATGAACCCTGTCATCACAATGCACCATGCCCATCATCATAATGCTTCAGGCTATTGTCATCACAATGAAATCAAAATTCTCCATGACCTCTGTCATCATAATGCTCCAAACCCTTGTGATCACAATGTTCCATAACACTTATCATCACAAATCCCCATGACGCTCATCATCACAATTATCCATGGTATTCTCATCACAATGCTCCATTACCTTTGTCATCACAATGCTCAATACACTTGTCATCACAATGCTCCCTGACACTTGTCATCAGTATGCTCCTTGAACCCTGTCATGACAAGGCTCCATGACATTTTCAGCACAATGATCCGTGCCCTTTTCATCACAATGCTCCAAGATCACTGTCATCACAATGCTTCATGTGCTTGTCATCACAAAACGCCATGAAGCATGTCATCAGAATGCCCCATGGCCTTCTCATCAAAATGCTCCATGCCCTAGTCATCAAAATGCTCCAAGACCCCTGTAATCACAATGCTCCATGCCCCTTTTCATCAGAATGCTCCGTGAGACTTCTCATCACAAGTCTCCATGGTCATCTCATCACAAAGATCCAGGATATTGTCATCACCATTCTCCATTCCCTTGTCACCACAATGCTCCATTACCCCTGTCATCACAATAATCCATTAACATATTCAGCCCAATGCTCCACGACCTACACATCACAATACTCCATGGCCAGTATCTTCACAATGATCCATGACCACTGTCATCACAACACTCCATGACTCCTGACAACACAATGATCCGGAACTCTTGTCATCACAATGCTCCATTTCCTACTCATCACAATGCTCCATGACCCATGTCATCACAACACTCCATGAACATTTTCAGCCCAGTGCTCCATGACCCTTGTCATCACAATGATCCATGCCCTTGTCATCCCAATGCTCCATGACCCCTGTATTCACAATGGTCCATGACGCTTGTCATCACAGTGCTCCATGACACATGTCATCACAATGCTCCATGCCTTTGTCAGCAAAAAGCTACATGACCTTGTCATTACAATGCTCTATGCGCTTGTCATCACAATACTCCATTTCCATTGTCATCACAATCCTCCATGAACCTTGGGATCACATTGCTTCATGCCCTTGTCATCACAATGCTCCATGCTCCTTGAAATCAATATGATCCATGACCTCTGTCATCACAATGCTCCAAACCCTTGTGATCACAGTCTTCCATAACACTTGTCATCACAAAGCTCCATGATGCCTGTCATCACAATACTCCATGCCCTTTTCATCACAATGCTCCATAACATTTGTCATCACAATTCTCAATATACATGTCATCACAATGCTCCCTGACATTGTCATCAGAATGCTCCTTGAAACCTGCCACGAAAAGGATCCATGCCTTTTTCTTCACAAGGCCCCATGCCATTTTCATCACAATGCTCCATGCCATTGTCATCAAAATACTCCACAAGATTGTCATCAGAATGCTCCATGACCCTTGTCATCACAATTCTCCATACAATTGTCAGCACAATGCCCCCTGTCCGATGTCATCACAATGCTCCAAGCCATTGTCATCACAATGTTCCATAACCTTTGTCATCAGAATCCTCCATGACACTTGGCATCACAATGCTCCATGCCATTGTCATCACAATGGGCCATTACATATGTCATCACAATGCTCCCTGACACCTCTCTTCACAATACTGCATGACCTGGTCATCACAATTCTCCATGCACTTGTCATCACAATGGGCCATTACATATGCCATCACAATGCTCCCTGACACCTCTCTTTACAATACTGCATCACCTGGTCGTCACAATTCTCCATGCCTTTGTCATCACAATGGGCCATTACATATGTCATCACAATGCTCCCTGACACCACTCTTCACAATACTGCATGACCTGGTCATCACAATGCTCCATGCACTTGTCATCACAATGTACCATTCGAACTGTCATCACAACAATCCATGGAACTTATTAGACTAATGTTCCATGCCATTGTCATCACAGTGCTCCATGCCCTTGTTATCACAATGCTCCCTGACCCCTGTCATCACAATCCTCCGTGACTCCAGTCATCACAATGCTTCATGACCTTTGTCATCACAATGGTCCATGCCCTCGTCATCAACAGTCTCTGTGACAATTTTAACAACAATGCCCCATGAACTTTTCATACAATGCTCTTTGACCCTTGTCATCACAATGCTCTATGCCTTTCTCAGCACAATGCTCCATGACCCTTGTCATCACAATGCTCCTTGCGCTTGTCAGCACAGTGCTCCTTGACACATGTCATCACAATGCACCATGCACTTGTCATCACAGTGCTCTACAATCTTGTCATCACAATGCTCCATAAACATTGTCATCATAATCCTCCATGCACTTCTAATCAAAATGCTCTCTCACCACTGATATCACAATGCTACATCACTATTTCTCACAATACTCCCTCCCACCTGTCATCACAATGTTCCATGACTCCTGTCATCACAAAGCTACATGCACTTATCATCAAAATGTTCGATGACCCCTGACATCACAATGTTCCATAACACCTGTCATCAAAATGTTCCATGAAAATTTCAACAAATTGCTCCATGAACCTGTCATCACAATTCTCCCTGCCCTTCTCATCACAATGCACAACGCCCTTGCCATCAAAATGCTCCATGACATTTGTCATCTCAAAGATCCCTGACACATGGCATCACAATGCTCCATGTCATTGTCATCACAATGCTCCATGACACATGTCATCAGAATGCTACATGGCCTTCTCATCACAATGATCCATGCCCTTGCCATCAAAATGCTCCATTACCCCTCTCATAAAAATGCTCCATGCCCTTGCCATCACGATATTCCATGGCCTTGTCATCACAAGGCTCCATGACCCTTCTCATCACAACACTCCACGAACCCTGTAATCACAATGCTCCATGCCCTTTTTCATCTCAATGATCCATTAACCCTGTCATCACAATGCACCATGCCCATCATCATAATGCTTCATGCTATTGTCATCACAATGAAATCAAAATGCACCATGACCTCTGTCATAACAATGCTCCAAACCCTTGTGATCACAATATTCCATAACACTTGTCATCACAATGCCACTTGACGCTCGTCATCACAATTATCCTTGGTCTTCTAATCACAATGCTCCATGACCTTTGTCATCACAATGCTCAATACACTTGTCATCAAAATGCTCCCTGACACTTGTTGTCTCTATCCTCCTTGAACTCTGTCATGACAAGGCTCCATGCCTTTTTCATCACAATGATCCATGCCCTTTTCATCACAATGCTCCAAGACCCATGTAATCAAAATGCTCCATGCCCTTGTCATCACAAATCTCATTGACGCATGCCATCAGAATGCTCCTTGGTCTTCTCCTCACAATGTTCCATGCACTTGTCATCACAATGTTCCATGACCCCTGTAAGCACAATGCTCCATGCCCATTTTCATCAGTATGCTCCATGAGACTTGTCATCACAAGGCTCCATAGCTTTGTCATCACAATGCTCCAGGATCTTGTCATCACAATGCTTCACGACCTTGTCATGAAAATTCTCAATGGCCCTTGTCATCATAATGCTGCAAGCCCTAATCATCACAATGCTCCATTATATTTGTCATCACAATCCTCCATTACATTTGGCATCACAATGCTCCATGCCATTGTCATCGCAATGGACCATGACATATGTCATCACAATGCTCCCTGACATCTCTCTTCACAATATTCCATGACCTTCTCATCACAATGCTCCATGCCCTTGTCATCACAATGAACCATGCCCATGGTCATCACAATAATCTATGAAATTTTTCAGACCAATACTCGATTCCCCTGTCATCACAATGCTCCATGCACTTGTCATCACAATGCTCCATGACCCCTGTCATCCCAATGCTCCGTGACTCCAGTCATCACAATGCTTCATAACGTGTGTCATCACAATGGTCCATGTCCGCGTCATCACAAGGCTCTGTGACATTTGTAACCACAATGCTCCATGAACATTTCCTCACCATTCTCTGGGACACTTGTCATCACAATGCTCCATTTCTTTGTCAGAACTATGCTCCATGACCATTGTCATCACAATGTGCCACGCACATTTCATCACAACTGTCCACAACCTTATGATTGCAATGCTCCATAAATTTTGTTATCACAATGGTCCATGAACTTCTCATCAAAATGCTCTCTCACCATAGATATCACAATGTTCCAGCACTAGTCTTCACAATACACCCTCACCCCTGGAATCACAATGATCCATGACCCTGTTATCACAGTGCTACATCCCTTTATCATCACAATATTGCATGACCCCTGACATAACAATGTTCCATAACCCCTGTCATCAAAATGCTCCATGACACTTTTCATCCCAAAGCTCCAAGAACCCTGACATCACAATGTTCTATAACCCATGCCATCAAAATATTCCATTACACTTTTTATCAAATTGCAGCATGACCCGGTCATCAAAATGCTCCCTGCACTTCTCATCACAATGCACCATTCCCTTGTCATCAAAATGCTCCATGACTTGTCATCACAAAGCTCCATGACACATGGCATCACAATGCTCCATGTCATTGTCATCACAATGCTCCATGAACCATCTCATCACATTGCTCCATGCCCTTGTCATCACAAAGCTCCATGACACTTGTCATCACAATGCTCGATGCCCTTCTCATCGCAATGATCCATGCCCTTGTAATTACAATCCTGCACGACCCATGTATCATAGTGTTCCGTACCCTTGTCATCACAATGCTCCATGCCCACTTTCATCACAATAATCCATGAAACATTTCAGACCAATGTTCCATGCCCTTCTCATCACAATGCTCCATTACCTCTGTCATAACAATGCACCATGACCCCTGACATCACAGTGTTCCACGGCATAGTCATCACAAGGTTTCATGATACTTGTCATCACAATGCTGAAGGCCCCTGTAATCACAATGCTCCTTGCCCTTGTCATCACAAAGCTCCATGACGCATGTCATCAGAAAGTTCCATGGCCTTCTCATCACAATGCTCCATGCCCTTGTCATCACAATGCTCCAAGACCTTTGTAAACACAATGCTCCATGCCACTTTTCATCTCAATGCTCCATGAACCCTGCCATCACAATGCACCATGCCCATCATCATAATGCTTCAGGCTATTGTCATCACAATGAAATCAATATTCTCCATGACCTCTGTCATCATAATGCTCCAAACACTTGTGATCACTATGTTCCATAACACTTATCATCACAACACCTCATGACGCTCATCATCACAATTATCCATGGTCTTCTCTTCACAATACTCCATGATATTTGTCATCACAATGCTCAATACACTTGTCATCACAAGGCTCCCTGACACTTGTCGTCAGTATGCTCCTTGAACCCTGTCATGAAAAGGCTCCATGCCTTTGTCATCACAATAATCCATGCCCTTTTCATCACAATGCTCCAAGATCCCTGTAATCACAATGATCCATGCCCTTGTCATCAAAAAGCTCCATGACGCATGTCATCAGAATGCTTCATGTCCTTCTCATCATAATGCTCCATGCCCTTGTCATCACAATGCTCCAAGACCCCTGTAATCACAATGCTCCATGCCCCTTTTCATCAGAATGCTCCATGAGACTTGTCATCACAAGTCTCCATGGTCTTCTCCTCACAATGCTCCAGGACCTTGTCATCACCATGCTCCATTCCCTTGTCATCACAATGCTCCATGACCCCTGTCATCACAGTAGTCCATTAACATTTTCAGCCCAATGCTCCACGACCTACTCATCACCATGCTCCATGGCCAATATCTTCACAATGCTCCATGACCACTGTTATCACAACACTCCATGACAACTGACAACACAATGATCTGGGACTCTTGTCATCACAATGCTCCATTCCCTAGCCATCACAATGCTCCATGACCTTTGTCATCAAAACACTCCATGAACATTTTCAGCCCAGTGCTCCATGACACTTGTCATCACAATGATCCATGCCCTTGTCATCCCAATGCTCCATGAACCCTGTATTCACAATGCTCCGTGACGCTTTTCATGACAGTGCTCCATGACACATGTCATCACAATACTCCATGCCTTTGTCTGCAAAATGCTACAGGACAATTCGATTACAATGCTCTATGCGCTTGTCATTAAAATACTCCATTTCCATTGTCATCACAATCCTCCATGAACCTTGGGATCACATTGCTTCATGCCCTTGTCATCACAATGCTCCCTGCTCCTTGAAATCAAAATGATCCATGACCTCTGTCATCACAATACTCCAAACCCTTGTGATCACAAAGTTCCATAACACTTGTCATCACAACGCTCCATGATGCCTGTCATCACTACACTCCATGCTCTTTTCATCACAATGCTCCATGACTTTTGTCATCACAATTTTCAATACACTTGTCCTCACAATGATCCCTGACACTTGTCATTAGAATGCTCCTTGAACCCTGTCACGAAAAGGCTCCATGCCTTTTTCATCACAATGTCCCATGCCGTTTTCATCAAAATGATCCATGCCATTGTCATCAAAATATTCCACAAGCTTGTCATCAGAATGCTCCATGACACTTGTCATTACAATTCTCCATGCACTTGTCAGCACAATGCTCCCTGACCCTTGTCATCACAATGCTCCAAGCCATTGTCATCACAATGCTCCATTACTTTTCTCATCAGAATCCTCTAGGACACTTGGCATCACAATGCTCCATGCCATTGTCATCACAATGGGCCATTACATATGTCATCGCAATGCTCCCTGACACCTGTCTTCACAATACTGCATGGCCTGGTCATCACAATGCTCCATGCCGTTGTCATCACTATGCGCCACTCTAACTGTCATCACAATAATCCATGAAACTTATTAGACGAATGTTCCATGTCCTTGTCATCACAAAGCTCCATGCCCTTGTTATCACAATGCTCCATGACCCCTGTCATCACAATGCTCCGTGACTCCAATCATCACAATGCTTCATGACCTTTGTCATCACAATGGTACATGCCCTGGTCATCAACAGTCTCTGTGACATTTTTAACCACAATGCTCCATGAACTTTTCATCACAATGCTCTTTGACCCGTGTCATCACAATGCTCCATGCGCTTGGCAGCACAATGCTCCATGACAGATGTCATCACAATGCGCCATGTGCTTGGCATTACAGTGCTCCACAATCTTGTGATCACAATGCTCCATAAAATTGTCATCACAATGCTCCATGCACTTCTCATCAAAATGCTCTCTCACCACTGATATCACAATGCTACATCACTATTTGTCACAATACTCCGTCACTCTTGTCATCACAATGCTACATGCACTTTTCATCACAATGTTCGATGACCCCTGACATCACAATGTTCCATAACACCTGTCATCAAAATGTTCCATGACACTTTTCATCAAATTGCTCAAATACCCTGTCATCAGAATGTTCCCTGCCTTTCTCATCACAATGCACAACGCCCTTGCCATCAAAATGCTCCATGACCTTTGTCATCACAAAGATCCATGACCCTTGGCATCACAATGCTCCATGTCATTGTCATCAAAATGCTCCATGGACGCTCTCATCACATTGCTCCATGCCCTTGTCTTCACAAAGCTCCATGACACATGTCATCAGAATACTCCATGGCCTTCTCATCACAATGATACATGCCATTGCCATCACAATGCTCCATTACCACTGTCATAACAATGATCCATGACACCTGCTATCACGATGTTCCATGGCCTTGTCATCACAAGGCTCCATGACCCTTCTCATCACAATGCTCCAAGAACGCTGTAATCACAATGCTCTATGCCCCTTTTCATCTCAATGATCCATGAACCCTGTCATCACAATGCACCATGCCCATCATCATAATGCTTCATGCTATTGTCATCACAATGAAATCAAATTGCTCCATGACCTCTGCCATAACAATGCTCCAAACCCTTGTGATCACAATATTCCATAAAACTTGTCATCACAATGCCCCATGACGCTCTTCATCACAATTATCCATGGTCTTCTCATCACAATGCTCCATTCCCTACTCATCACAATGCTCCATGACCCTTGTCATCACAATGATCCATGCCCTTGTCATCCCAATGCTCCATGACCCCTGTATTCACAATGTTCCGTGACGCTTATCATCACAGTGCTCCATGACACGTCATCACAATTCTCCATGCCTTTGTCAGCAAAATGCTACATGACCTTTTCATTACAATGCTCTATGCGTTTGTCATCACAATACTCCATTACAATTGTCATCACAATCCTCCATGAACCTTGGGATCACATTGCTTCATGCCCTTGTCATCACAATGTTCCATGCTCCTTGAAATCAAAATGATCCATGACCTCTGTCATCTCAATGCACCAAACCCTTGTCATCACAATGTTCCATAACACTTGTCATCACAACACTCCGTAATGCCTGTCATCACAATACTCCATGCCGTTTTCATCACAATGCACCATGACCTTTGTCATCACAATTCACAATACACTTCTCATCAAAATTCTCCATGACACTTGTCGTCAGAATGCTCCTTGAACCATGTCACGAAAGGTTCCATGACTTTTTCATCACAATGCCCCATGCCGTTTTCATCACAATGTTCCAAGTCATTGTCATCAAAATACTCCAAAGCTTCTCATCAGAATGCTACATGACTCTTGTCATCATAATTCTCTATGCACTTGTCAGCAAAATGCTCACTGACACTTGTCATCACAATGTTCCAAGCCATTGTCATCACAATGCTCCATTACATTTGTCATCAGAATCCTCCATGACACTTGGCATCACAATGCTCCATGCCATTGTCATCACAATGGGCCATTACATATGTCATCACAAAGTGCCCTGACACCTCTCTTTACAATACTGCATGACCTGGTCATCACAATGCTCTATGCCCTTTTCATCACAAATCGCCATTCCAACTCTCATCGCAATAATTCATGAAACTTATTAGACCAATGCTCCATGCCCTTGTCATCACAATGCCCCATGCCATTGTTATCACAGTGCTCCATGACCCGTGTCATCACAATGTTCCGTGATTCCAGTCATCAAAATGCTTCATGAGCTTTGTCATCACAATGGTCCATGCCCTCATCTTCAACAGTCTCTGTGAACTTCTTAAGCACAATGCTCCATGAACTTTTCATCACAATGCTCTTTGACCCTTTACATCGCAATACTCCATGAACGTTTTCACCCCAATGCTCCATGACCTTCTCATCACAATGCTCCATGACCAATATCATCACAATGGTCCATGACCACTGTCGTCACAACACTCCATGACACCTGACAACACAATGATCTGGGACTTTTGTCATCACAATGCTCCATTCCCTAGCCATCACAATGATCCTTGACCGCTGTCATCACAATACTCCATGAATATTTTCAGCCTAATGCTCCATGACCCTTGTCATCACAATGATCCATGAAATTTGGGATCACATTGCTTCATGCCCTTGTCATCACAATGCTCCATGCTACTTGAAATCAAAATGATCCATGACCTCTGTCATCACAATGCTCCAAACACTTGTGATCACAATGTTCCATAACACTTGTCCTCACAAAGCTCCATGATGCCTCTCATCACAATACTCCATGCCCTTTTCATCACAATGCTCCATGACTTTGTCATCACAATTCTAAATACACTTGTCATCACAATGCCCCCTGACATTTGTCATTAGAATGCTCCTTGAACCCTGTCACGAAACGTCTCCATGCCTTTTTCATCACAAGGCCCCATGCAATTTTCATCACAATGCTCCATGCCATTGTCATCAAAATACTCCACAAGCTTGTCATCAGAATGCTCCATGACCGTTGTCATCACAATTCTCCATGCAATTGTCAGCACGATGCTCCTTGACCCTTGTCATCACAATGCTCCAAGCCATTGTCATGACAAATCTCCATTACCTTTGTCATCAGAATCCTCCAGGACACTTGGCATCACAATGCTCCATGCCATTGTCATCACAATGGGCCATTACATATGTCATCACAATGATCCGTGACATCTGTCTTCACCATATTACATGAACTTCTCATCACAATGCTCCATGCCCTTGTCATCACAATGTTCCTAGACCCATGTAATCACTATGGTCCATGCCCCTTTTCATCAGTATGCTCCGTGAGATTTGTCATCACAAGGCTCTATGGTTTTCTCATCAAAATGCTCCAGGACATTTTTATCACAATGCTTCATGACCTTGTTATGAAAATTCTCAATGGCCCTTGTCATCATAATGCTCCAAGCCCTAGTCATCACAGTGCTCCATTATATTTTCCATCACAATCCTCCATTACATTTTGCATCACAATGCTCCATTACACTGACATCGCAATGGACCATGACATATGTCATCACAATGCTCCCTAACATCTGTCTTCACCATATTCCATGACATTCTCATCACAATGCTCCATGCCCTTGTCATCACAATGCACCATGTCCACAGTCATCACAATAATCTAAGCAACATATCAGACCAATGTTTAATGCCCGTGTCATCACAATGCTCCATGACCCCTCTATTCACAATGCTCCGTGACGCTTGGCATCACAGTGCTCCATCACACCGGTCATCACAATGCCCCATGCCTTTGTCAGCAAAATGCTACATGACCTTGTCATTACAATGCTCTATGTGCTTGTCATCACAGTACTCCATTAACATTTTCATCACATTGCTTCTTGCCCTTGTCATCACAATGCTCCATGATCCTTGAAATCAATATGATCCATGACCTCTGGCATCACAATTCTTCAAACACCTGTGATCACAATGTTCCATAACACTTGTCATCACAACGCTCCATGATGCCTGTCATCACAATATTCCATGCCCTTTTCATAACAATGCTCCGTGACCCTTGTCATCACAATGCTCCATGCTTTTGTCAGAACAATGCTCCATGAACCTTGTCATCACAATGTGCCGTGCGCTTTTCATCACAATGATCCACAACCTTGTCATCGCTATGCTCCATAAACCTTGTAATCACAATGCTCCATGCACTTCTCATCCAAATGCTCTCTCACATGAGATATCACAATGTTCCATCACTAGTCATCACAATCCTCCCTCACCCCTGTTATCACAATGTTCCATGACCCCTGTCATCACAATGCTACATCCCCTTATCAGCACAATGTTCCTTGACCCCTGACATCACAATGTTCCATAACCCCTGTCATCAAAATGCTCCATGACCCTTTTCTTTTTTTTTTTTTTTTTTTGCTGTACGTGGGCCTCTCACTGCTGTGGCCTCTCCGGTTGCGGAGCACAGGCTCCGGACGCACAGGCTCAGCGGCCAGGGCTCACGGGCCCAGCCGCTCCGCGGCATATGGGATCCTCCCAGACCGGGGCACGAACCCGTATCCCCTGCATCGGCAGGCGAACTCTTAAACACTGCGCCACCAGGGAGGCCCTCCATGACCCTTTTCATCCCAAAGCTCCATGATCCCTGGCATCACAATGTTATATAACCACTGTCATCAAAATATTCCATTACACTTTTCATCAAATTGCTGCATGACCCTGTCATCAAAATGATCCCTGCCCTTCTCATCACAATGCACCACACACTTGTCATCAAAATGCTCCAGGACCTTTGTCATCACAAAGCTCCATGACCCTTGGCATCACAATGCTCCATGTCATTGTCATCACAATGCTCCATGAACCCTCTCATCATATTGCTCCATGCCTTTGTCATCACAAAGCTCCATGACACTTGTCATCACAATGCTCGATGCCATTCTCATCACAATGCTCCATGCCCTTGTGATTACAATCCTCCATGACCCATGTAACACAGTGTACCGTGCCCTTTTCATCACAATGCTCCATGCCCACTCTCATCACAATAATCCATGAAACATTTCAGACCAATGCTCAATGCCCTTCTCATCACAATGCTCCATTACCTCTGTCATAACAATGCTCTATGACCCCTGCCATCACAATGTTCCACGGCCTTGCCATCAAAAGGCTCCATGACCCTTGTCATCACAATGCTCCAAGACACCTGTAAGCACAATGCTCCATGCCCTTGTCATCACAAATCTCCAAGACACATGCCATCAGAAAGTTCCATGGCCTTCTACTCACAATGCTCCATGCCCTTGTCATCACAATGCTCCAAGACCCCTGTAATCACAATGCTTCATGCCCCTTTTCATCAGAATGCTCCATGTGACTTGTCATCACAAGTCTCCATCGTCATCTCATCACAGTACTCCAGGACCTTGTCATCACCATGCTCCATTCCCTTGTCATCACAATGCTCCATGACACCTGTCATCACAATACTCCATGAACATTTTCAACACAGTGCTCCATTACTTTCTCATCACAATGCTCCATGACCAGTATCATCACAATGCTCCATGACCACTGTCATCACAATGCGCCATTCCAACTGTCATCACAATAATCCATGAAATTTTTATACCAATGCTCCATGCCCTTGTCATCACAATCCTCCATGCACTTGCTATCACAATGTTCCAAGACCCCTGTAATCAGAATGCCCCATGCCCCTTTTCATCAGTATGCTCCATGAGACCTGTCATCACAAGGCTCCATGGATTTCTCATCACAATGCTCAAGGACCTTTTCATCACAATGCTTCACGACATTGTCATGAAAATTCTCAATGTCCCTTGTCATCATAATGCTCCAAGCCCTAGTCATCACAATGCTCCATCATATTTGTCATCCCAATCCTCCATTATATTTGGCATCACAATGCACCATGCCATTGTCATCGAAATGGACCATGACATATGTCATCAAAATGTTCCCTGACACCTGTCTTCACAATACTCCATGACTTTGTCATCACAATGCTCCATGCCCTTGTCATCACAATGCTCCATGAACCCTGTCAACACAATGCTCCGTGACTCCAGTCATCACAATGCTTCATAACGTTTGTCATCACAACGGTCCATGCCCGCGTCATCACAAGTCTCTCTGACCTTTGAAACCACAATGCTCCATGAACATTTCAACACAGTGCTCCGTGACACTTGTCATCACAACGCTCCATGCCTTTGTCAGAAAAATGCTCCATGACCTTTGTCATCAAAATGTGCCAAGGGCTTTCCATCACATTGATACACAACCTTGTCATCGCTACGCTCCATAAACCTTGTAATCACAATGCTCCATGCTCTTCTCATCCAAATGCTCTCTCACTTGAGATATAACCATGTTCCCTCACTAGTCATCACAATCCTCCCTCACCCCTGTAATCAAAATTTTCCATGATCCCTGTCATCATCAGTTTCATTCCCTTGTCATCACAATGTTCCATGACCACTGTCATCACAATACTCCATGAATATTTTCAGCCAAATACTCCATGACCTTCTCATCACAATGCTCCATGACAAATATCATCAAAATGCTCCATGACCACTGTCATCACAACACTCCATGACACCCGACAACACAATGATCAGGGACTCTTGTCATTACAATTCTCCATTCCCTAGTCATCACAATGCTCCATGAACTTTGTCATTACAATTCTCAATACATTGTCATCACAATGCTCACTGACATTTGTCGTCAGAATGCTCCATGAAAGCTGTCACGAAAAGTCTCCATGCCATTTTCATCACAATGTCCCCTGCCGTTTTCATCACAATGCTCCATGCCATTGTCATCAAAATACTCCACAAGATTGTCACCAGTATGCTCCATGAAACTTGTCATCACAATTCTCCATGCACTTGTCAACACAATGCTCCTTGACCTTGTCATCGCAATGTTCCATGCCATTGTCATCACAATGCTCCATTAAATTTGTCATCAGAATCCTCCGTGACACTTGGCATCACAGTGCTCCATGCCATTGACATCACTTTGGGCCATTACATATGTCATCACAATCCTCCCTGACAACTGTCTTCACAATACTGCATGACCTGGTCATCACAATGCTCCATGCCCTTGTCATCACAAAGAGCCATTCCAACTGTCATCGCAATAATCCATGAAACTTATTAGACAAATGTTCCATGTCCTTGTCATCACAAAGTTCCATGCCCTTTTTATCACAATGCTCCATGTCCCTGTATTTACAATGCTCCGTGACGCTTGTCATCACAGTGCTCCATGACACCTGTCATCACAATGCTCCATGCCTTTGTCAGCAATATGCTACATGACCTTGTCATTACAATGCTCTATGCGCTTGTCATCACAATACTCCATTACCATTGTCATCACATCCTCCATGAACCTTGGGATCACATTGCTTCATGCCCTTGTCATCACAATGCTCCATGCTCCTTGAAATCAAAATGATCCATGACCCCTGTCATCACAATGCTCCAATCCCTTGTGATCACAATGTTCCATAACACTTGTCATCACAATGCTCCATTATTCCTGTCATCACAATACTCCATGCACTTTTCATCACAATGCTCCATGACCTTTTTCATCACAATTCTCAATACACTTGTCATCACAATGCTCCCTAACACTTGTCGTCAGAATGCTCCTTGAACACTGTCACGGAAAGGCTCCATGCCTTTTTCATCACAAAGCCCCATGCCATTTTCATCACAATGTTCCATGCCATTGTCATCAAAATACTCCACAAGCTTGTCATCAGAATGCTCCATGACACTTGTCATCACAATTCTCCATGCACTTGTCAGCACAATGCACCCTGACCCATGTCATCACAATGCTCCAAGCCATTGTCATCACAATGCTCCATTACTTTTGTTTTCAGAATCCTCCATTACACTTGCTATCACAATGATCATGCTACAGTCATCACAATGATCCATTAAGTATGTCATCACAATGTGCCCTGACACCTCTCTTCACAATACTTCATGCCCTTGTCATCACAATGCTCCATGCCCTTGTCATCACAAATCGCCATTCCAACTCTCATCGCAATAATCCATTAAAACTTATTAGACCAATGCTCCATGCCCTTGTCATCACAATGCTCCAAGCCCTTGTTATCACAATGCTCCATGACCCCTGTCATCACAATGTTCCATGACTCCAGTCATCACAATGCTTCATGACCTTTGTCATCACAATGGTCCATGCCCTCATCATCAACAGTCTGTGTGACATTTTTAACCACAATGCTCCATGAACTTTTCATCACAATGAACTATGACCCTTGTCATCGCAATTCTCTATGACTTTCTCAGCACAATGCTCCATGACCCTTTTCATCACAATGCTCCCTGCGCTTGTCAGCACCATGCTCCTCGACACATGTCATCACAATACACCATGCGTTTGTCATCACAGTGCTCCACAATCTTGTCATCACAATGCTCCATAAATATTGTCATCACAATGCTCCATGCGCTTCTCATCAAAATGCTCTCTCCCCACTGATATCACAATGTTACATCACTATTCGTCAAAATACTCCCTCACCCCTGTCATCACAATCTTCCATGACTCCTGTCATCAAAATGCTACATGCATTATGATGACAATGTTCGATGACCACTGACATCACAATGTTACATAACCCCTGTCATCAAAATTCTCCATGACGCTTTTCATCAAAATGCTCCATGACCCCTGACTTCACAGTGTTCCATAACCCTTTTCATCAAAATGTTCCATGACACTTTTCATCAAATTGCTCCATGACCCTGTCATCACAATGCTCCCTGCCCTTCTCATCACAATGCACAACCACCTTGTCATCAAAATGCTCCATGACCTTTGTCATCACAAAGATCCATGACCCTTGGCATCACAATATTCCATGTCATTGTCATCACGATGCTCCATGAACGCTCTCATCACATTGTTCCATGCCCTTGTCATCACAAAGCTCCATGACACATGTCATCAAAATGCTCCATGGCCTTCTCATCACAATGCTCCTTGCCCTTGCCATCACAATGCTCCATTACCCCTGTCATAACAATGCTCCATGGCGCTTGCCAACACAATGTTCCATGGCCTTGTCATCACAAAGCTCCATGACCCTTCTCATCACAATGCTCCAAGACCCCTGTAATCACAATGCTCCATGAACTTCTCATTCAAATGCTCTCTCACCTGAGATATCAAAATGTTCCATCACTAGTCATCACAATCCTCCCTCAACCCTGTAATCACAATGTTCCATGACCCCTGACATCACAATATTCCATAACCACTGTCATCACAATGCTCCATGACACATTTCATCCCAAAGCTCCATGACCCATGGCATCACAGTGTTCTGTAACCCCTGTCATCAAAATGTTACATTACACTTTTCATCAAATTGCAGCATGAACCTGTCATCAAAATGCTCCCTCTCCTTCTCATCACAAGGCACCACACGCTTGTCATCAAAATGCTCCATGACCGTTGTCATCACAAAGCTCCATGACCCTTGGCATCACAATGCTCCATGCCCACTCTCATCACAATAATCCATGAAAACATTCGGGCCAATGCTCAATGCACTTCTCATCACAATGCTCCATTACCTCTGTCATAAAAATGCTCCATGACACCTGCCATCACAATGATCCACGGCCTTGTCATCACAAGGCTCCCTGACCCTTGACATCACAATGCTCGAAGACCCCTGTAATCACAATGCTCTATGCCCCTTTTCATCTCAATGATCCATGAACCCTGTCATCACAATGCACCATGCCCATCATCATAATGCTTCAGGCTATTGTCATCACAATGAAATCAAAATTCTCCATGACCTCTGTCATCATAATGCTCCAAACCCTTGTGATCACAATGTTCCATAACACTTATCATCACAAATCCCCATGACGCTCATCATCACAAATATCCATGGTATTCTCATCACAATGCTCCATGACCTTTCTCATCACAATGCTCAATACACTTGTCATCACAATGCTCCCTGACACTTGTCGTCAGTATGCTCTTTGAACCTTGTCATGACAAGGCTCCATTCCTTTTTCATCACAATGCTCCAAGATCACTGTCATCACAATTCTCCATGTGCTTGTCATCACAAAACTCCATGAAGCATGTCATCAGAATGCCCCATGGCCTTCTCATGACAATGCTCCATGCCCTAGTCATCACAATGCTCCAAGACCCCTGTAATCACAATGCTCCATGCCCCTTTTCATCAGAATGCTCCATGAGACTTCTCATCACAAGTCTCCATGGTCATCTCATCACAAAACTCCAGGACCTTCTCATCACCATTCTCCATTCCCTTGTCATCACAATGCTCCATGACCCCTGTCATCACAATGATCCATAAACATATTCAGCCCAATGCTCCACGACTTACACATCACAATACTCCATGGCCAATATCATCACAATGCGCCATGAGCACTGTCATCACAACACTCCATGACACCTGACAACACAATGATCCGGGACTCTTGTCATCACAATGCTCAATTCCCTACTCATCACTATGCTCCATGACCCCTGTCAACACAACACTCCATGAACATTTTCAGCCCAGTGCTCCATGAAACTTGTTATCACAACGATCCATGCCCTTGTCATCCCAATGCTCCATGACCCCTGTATTCACAATGCTCCATGACACTTGTCATCACAGTGCTCCATGACACATGTCATCACAATGCTCCATGCCTTTGTCAGCAAAATGCTATATGACCTTGTCATTACAATGCTCTATGCGCTTGTCATCACAATACTCCATTTCCATTGTCATCACAATCCTCCATGAACCTTGGGATCACATTGCTTCATGCCCTTGTCATCACAATGCTCCATGCTCCTTGAAATAAATATGATCCATGACCTCTGTCATCACAATGCTCCAAAACCTTGTGATCACAGTCTTCCATAACACTTGTCATCACAACGCTCCATGATGCCTGTCATCACAATACTCCATGCCCTTTTCATCACAATGCTCCATAACCTTTGTCATCACAATTCTCAATATACATGTCATCACAATGCTCCCTGACATTGTCATCAGAATGCTCCTTGAAACCTGCCACGAAAAGGCTCCATGCCTTTTTCTTCACAATGCCCCATGCCATTTTCATCACAATGCTCCATGCCATTGTCATCAAAATACTCCACAAGCTTGTCATCAGAATGCTCCATGACCCTTGTCATCACAATTCTCCATGCAATTGTCAGCACAATGCTCCCTGTCCCATGTCATCACAATGCTCCAAGCCATTGTCATCACAGTGTTCCATAACCTTTGTCATCAGAATCCTCCATGACACTTGTCATCACACTGCTCCATGCCATTGTCATCACAGTGGGCCATTACATATGTCATCACAATGCTCCCTGACACCTCTCTTCACAATACTGCATGACCTGGTCATCACAATGCTCCATGCCCTTGTCATCACAGTGTGCCATTCGAACTGTCATCGCAACAATCCATGGAACTTATTAGACTAATGTTCCATGCCCTTTTCATCACAGTGCTCCATGCCCTTGTTATCACAATGCTCCCTGACCCCTGTCATCACAATCCTCCGTGACTCCAGTCATCACAATGCTTCATGACCTTTGTCATCACAATGGTCCATGCCCTCGTCATCAACAGTCTCTGTGACCATTTTAACCACAATGCCCCATGAACTTTTCATCACAATGCTCTTTGACCCTTGTCATCAAAATGTTCTATGCCTTTCTCAGCACAATGCTCCATGACCCTTGTCATCACAGTGCTCCTTGCGCTTGTCAGCACAATGCTCCATGACACATGTCATCACAATGCACCATGCGCTTGTCATCACAGTGCTCTACAAACTTGTTATCACAATGCTCCATAAACATTGTCATCAAAATCCTCCATGCACTTCTCATCAAAATGCTCTCTCACCACTGATATCACAATGCTACATCACTATTTGTCACAATACACCCTCCCACCTGTCATCACAATGTTCCATGACTCCTGTCATCACAATGCTACATGCACTTATCATCCAAATGTTCGATGACCCCTGACATCACAATGCTCCATAACACCTGTCATCAAAATGATCCATGCAAATTTTCAACAAATTGCTCCAAGAACCTGTCATCACAATTCTCCCTGCCCTTCTCATCACAATGCACAACGCTCTTGCCATCAAAATGCTCCATGGCCTTTGTCATCTCAAATATTCCTGACCCTTGGCATCACAATGCTCCATGTCATTGCCATCACAATGCTCCATGAACGCTCTCATCACATTGCTCCATGCCCTTGTCTTCACAAAGCTCCATGACACACGTCATCAGAATTCTACATGGCATTCTCATCACAATGCTCCATGCCCTTGCCATCACAATGCTCCATTACACCTCTCATAACAATGGTCCATGACCCTGCCATCACGATATTCCATGGCCTTGTCATCACAAGGCTCCATGACCCTTCTCATCACAACAATCCAAGAACCCTGTAATCACAATGTTCCATGCCCTTTTTCATCTCAATGATCCATTAACCCTGTCATCACAAAGCACCATGCCTATCATCATAATGCTTCATGCTATTGTCATCACAGTGAAATCAAAATGCACCATGACCTCTGTCATAAAAATGCTCCAATCCCTTGTGATCACAATATTCCATAACACTTGTCATCACAATGCCCCTTGAAGCTCGTCATCACAATTATCCTTGGTCTTCTAATCACAATGCTCCATGACCTTTGTCATCACAATGCTCAATACACTTGTCATCAAAATGCTCCCTGACACTTGTTGTCTGTATGCTCCTTGAACTCTGTCATGACAAGGCTCCATGCCTTTTTCATCACAATGATCCATGCCCTTTTCATCACAATGCTCCAAGTCCAATGTAATCACAATGCTCCATGCCCTTGTCATCACAAATCTCAATGACGCATGCCATCAGAATGCTGCTTGGTCTTCTCCTCAAAATGTTCCATGCCCTTGTCATCACAATGTTCCATGTCCCCTGTAATCACAATGATCCATGCCCCATTTCATTCGTATGCTCCATGAGATTTGTCATAACAAGTCTCTATGCATTTCTCATCACAATGCTCCAGGACCTTGTCATCACAATGCTTCACGACCTTGTTCTGAAAATTCTCAGTGACACTTGTCATCATAATGCTCCAAGTCCTAGTCATCACAATGTTCCTTTATATTTGTCATCAAAATCCTCCATTACATTTGGCATCACAGTGCTCCCTGCCATTGTCATTGCAATGGACCATGACATATGTCATCACAATGTTCCCTGACACCTGTCTTCACAATACTCCATGACCTTCTCATCACAATGATTCATGCCCTTGTCATCACAATGCAGCATGTCCACTGTCATCACAATAATCTATGAAATTTGTCAGACCAATGCTCCATGCCCCTGTCACCACAGTTCTCCATGCCCTTGTCATCAGAATGATCCATGACCACTGTCATCACAATGCATCATGTCCATCATCATAATGCTTCTGGCTATTGTCAGCACAATGAAATCAAAATTCTCCATGACCTCTGTAATCACAATGCTCCATGACCCCTGTCATCACAATACTCCATGAATATTTTCAGCCCAATTCTCCATGACCCTTGTCATCACAATCATCCATGCCCTTATCATCCCAATGCTCCATGACCACTGTATTCACAATGCTCCGTGACGCTTGTCATCACAGTGCTCCATGACACCTGTCATCTCAGTGCTCCATGATTTTTTTAGCAAAATGCTATATGACCTTGTCATTACAATGCTCTTTGTGCTTGTCATCACAATACTCCATTTCCATTGTCATCACAATCCTCCATGAACCTTGGGATCACATTGCTTCATGCTCTTGTCATCACAATGCTCCATGTTCCTTGAAATCAAAATGATCCATGACCTCTCTCATCACAATGCTCCAAACCCTTGTGATCACAATGTCCCATAGCAATTGTCATCACAACGCTCCATGATGCCTGTCATCACAATACTCCATGACCTTTTCATCACAATGCTCCATGACCTTTGTCATCACAATTCTCAATACACTTGTCATCACAATGCTCCCTGACACTGGTCATCAGAATGCTCCTTGAACCCTGTCACAAAAAGGCTCCATGCATTTTTCATCACAATGCCCCATGCCGTTTTCATCACAATGCTCCATGCCATTGTCATCAAAATACTCCACAAGCTTGTAATCAGAATGCTCCATGACCTTTGTCATCACAATTCACCATGCACTTGTCAGCACAGTGCTCAGTGACCTTTGTCATAACAATGCTCCAAGCCATTGCCATCACAATGCTCCATGGCCTTTTTCATCAGAATCCTCCATGACACTTGGCATCACAGTGCTCCATGCCATTGTCATCAAAATGGGCCATTACATATGTCATCAAATTGCTCCCTGACACCTGTGTTCACAATACTGCATGACCTGGTCATCACAATGCTCCATGCCCTTGTTATCACAATGCTCCATGACCCCTGTCCTCACAATGCTCCGTGACTCTAGTTATCACAATGCTTCATGACCTTTGTCATCACAATGGTCCATGCCCTCATCATCAAGAGTCTCTGTGACCTTTTTAACAACAATGCTACTTGAACTTTTCATCAAAATGCTCTTTGACCCTTGTCATCACAATACTCCATGCACTTCTCATCAAAACGCTCTCTCACCACTGATATCACAATGGTACATCACTATTTGTCACAATACTCCCTCACCCCTGTCATCACAATGTTCCATGACTCCTGTCATCACATTGCTACATGCACTTATCATCACAATGTTCCATAACATCTGTCATCAAAATGTTCCATAACATCTGTCATCAAAATGTTCCATGACCGTTTTCATCAAATTGCTCCATGACCCTGTCATCACAATGCTCCCTACCCTTCTCATCACAATGCACAATGCCCTTGTCATCAAAATGCTCCATGACCTTTGTCATCACAAAGATCCATGACCCTTGGCATCACAATGCTCCATGTCATTGTCATCACAATGCATCATGAAGGTTCACATCACATTGCTCCATGTCCTTGTCATCACAAACCTCCATGACACATGTCATCAGAATGCTCCATGGCCTTCTCATCACAATGCTCCATGCCCTTGCCATCACAATGTTCCATTACCCATGTCATAACAATGCTCCATGAACCCTGTAATCACAATGTTCCATGGCCTTGTCATCACAAGGCTCCATGACCCTTCTCATCACAATGCTCTAAGAACACTGTAATCACAATGCTCCATGCCCGTTTTCATCTCAATGATCCATGAAACCTGTCATCACAATGCACCATGCCCATCATCATAATGCTTCATGCTATTGTCATCACAATGAAATCAAAAGGCTCCATGACATCTGACATAACAATGCTCCAAACCCTTGTGATCACAATATTCCATAACACTTGTCATCACAATGCCCCATGAAGCTCATCATCACAATTATCCATGGTCTTCTCATCACAATGCTCCATGACCTTTGTCATCACAATGATCAATACACTTGTCATCAATATGCTCCCTGACCCTTGTCTGTATGCTCCTTGAACACTGTCATGACAAGTCTCCATTCCTTTTTATCACAATGATCCTTGCATTTTTCATAACAATGCTTCAAGACCCCTGTAATCACAAAGCTACATGCCCTTGTCATCACAAAGCTCAATGACGTATGTCTTCAGAATGCTCCTTGGCCTTCTCCTCACAATGCTCCATGCCCTTGTCATCACAATGCTCCATGACACCTGTCATCACAATGCTCCGTGATTCCAGTCATCACAATGCTTCATAACGTTTGTCATCACAATGTTCCTTGCCAGCGTCATCACAAGGCTCTGTGACCTTTGTAATCACAATGCTCCATGAACTTTTCATCACAATTCTCTGTCACCCTTGTCATCACAATGCTCCATGTCTTTGTCAGAACAATGTTCCATGATCATTGTCATCACAATGTGCCACGCGCATTTCATCACAACGGTCCACAACCTTATCATTGCAATGCTCCATAAACTTTGTAATCACAATGGTCCATGCACTTCTCATCAAAATGCTCTCTCACCAGAGATATCACAATGTTCCTTCACTAGTCATCACAATACTCCCTCACCCCTGGAATTACAATGTTCCATGACCCTGTCATCACAATGCTACATCCCCTTATCATCACAATGTTCCATGACCTCTGACATCACAATGTTCCATAAGCCCTGTCATCAAAATGCTCCATGACCCTTGTCATCACAATTCTCCATGCACTTGTCAGCACAATGCTCCCTGACCCTTGTCATCACAATGTTCCAAGCCATTGTCATCACAGTGATCCATTACCTTTGTCATCTGAATCCTCCATGTCACTTGGCATCACAATGCTCCATGCCATTGTCATCACAATGGGCCATTACATATGTCATCAAATTGCTCCCTGACACCTGTCTTCACAGTACTGCATGACCTGGTCATCACAATGCTCCATGCCCTTGTCATCACAATGCGCCATTCCAACTGTCATCGCAATAATCCATGAAGCTTACTATACCAATGTTCCATGCCCTTGTCATCACAATGCTCCATGTCCTTGTTATCACAATGTTCCATGACCCCTGTCATCACAATGCTCCGTGACTCCAGTCATCACAATGCTTCATGACTTTTGTCATCACAATGGTCCATGCCCTCGTCATCAACAGTCTTTGTGACCTTTTTAACCACAATGCTCCATGAACTTTTCATCACACTGCTCTTTGACCCTTGTAATCACAATGCTTTATGCCTTTCTCAGCACAATGCTCCATGACCCTGGTCATCACAAAGCTCCATGCGCTTGTCAGCACAATGCTCCATGACACATATCATCACAATGCACCATGCGCTTGTCATCACAGTGCTCCACAGTCTTGTCATCACAATGCTCCATGCACTTCTCCTCAAAATGCTCTCTCACCACTGATATCACAATGTTACATCACTATTCGTCACAATACTCCCTCACCTCTGTCATCACAATGATCCATGATTCCTGTCATCACAATGCTACATGCACTTATCATCACAATATTCGATGACCCCTGACATCACAATGTTCCATAACCCCTGTCATCAAAATGTTCCTTGACACTTTTCATCAAATTGCTCCATGAACCTGTCATCAAAATGCTCCCTGCACTTCTCATCACAATGCACCATGCCCTTGCCATCAAAATGCTCCATGACCTTTGTCATCACAAATATCCATGACCCTTGGCATCACATTGCTCCATGCCTTTGTCATCATTAAGCTCCATGACACATGTCATCAGAATGCTCCATGGACTTCTCATCACAATGCTCCATGCCATTTCCATCAAAATGCTCCATTACCCCTGTCATAACAATGCTCCATGACACCTGCGATCATGATGTTCCATGGATTTGTCATCACAACACTCCATGACCCTTCTCATCACATTGATCCAAGACCACTGTAATCACAATGCTCCATGCCCATTTTCATCTCAATGATCCATGATCCCTGTAATCACAATGATCCATGCCCCTTTTCATGTCAATGATCCATGAACCCTGTGATCACAATGCACCATGCTCATCATCATAATGCTTCATGCTATTGTCATCACAATGAATTCAAAATGCTCCATGACCTCTGTCATAACAATGCTCCAAACCCTTGTGATCACAATATTCCATAACACTTGTCATCACAATGCCCCATGACACTCGTCATCACAATTATCCATGGTCTTCTCATCACAATGCTCCATGACCTTTGTCATCACAATGCTCTATACACTTGTCATCAATATGCTCCCTGACACTTGTTGTCTGTATGCTCCTTGAACCCTGTCATGACAAGGCTCCATGCCCTTTTCATCACAGTGCTCCAAGACCCCTTTAATCACAATGTTCCATGCACTTGTCATCACAAAGCTCAATGACGCGTGTCCTCAGAATGCTCCTTGGCCTTCTTTTCACAATGCTCCATGACATTTTCATCACAATGTTCCAAGACCCCAGTAATCACAATGGTCCATGCTCCTTTTCATCAGTATCCTATATGAGACTTGTCATCACAAGGCTCCATGGATTTCTCATCACAATGCTCCAGGACCTTGTCATCACAATGCTTCACGAACTTGTCATGACAATTCTCTAATGGACCTTGTCATCATAGTGCTCCAAGCCCTAGTCATCACAATGCTCCATTGTATTTGTCATCACAATCCTCCATTACATTTGGCATCACAATGCTCCCTGCCATTGTCATTGCAATGGACCATGACATATGTCATCACAATGCTCCATGACACCTGTCTTCACAATACTCCATGACCTTCTCATCACCATGATCCATGCCATTGTCATCACAATGCACCATGTCCACTGTCATCACAATAATCTATGAAACTTGTCAGACCTATGCTCCATGCCCCTGTCACCACAATGCTCCATGCCCTTGTCATCACAATGCTCCATGACCGCTATCATCACAATGCTCCATGACTGCAGTCATCACAATGCTCCATAACGTTTGTCATCAAAACGGTCCATGCCCGCGTCATCACAAGGCTCTGTGACCTTTGTAACCACAATGCTCCATGAACTTTTCATCACAATGCTCCGTGACCCTTGTCATCACAATGCTCCATGCCTTTGTCAGAAAAATGCTCCATGACACTTGTCATCACAATGTGCCACGTGCTTTTCATCACATCGGTCCACAACCTTGTCATCGCTATGCTCCATAAACCTTGTAATCACAATGCTCTAGGCACTTCTCATCCAAATGCTCTCTCAGCAGAGATATCACAGTGTTCCATCACTAGTCATCGCAATACTCCCTCACCCCTGTAATCATAATGTTCCATGACCCCTGTCATCACAATGCTACATACCCTTATCATCACAATGTTCCATGACCCCTGGCATCACAATGTTCCATAAACCCTGTCATCAAAGTGCTCCATGACCCTTTTCATCCCAAAGATCCATGACCCCTGACATCACAATGTTCTATAACACTTGCCCTCAAAATATTCCATTACACTTTTAATCAAATTGCTGCATGAACCTGTAATCAAAATGCTCCCTGCCCTTCTCATTACAATGCATCACACCATTGTCATCGAAATGCTCCTTGTTATTTGTCATCACAAATCTCCATGACCCTTGTCATCACAAAGCTCCATGACACTTGTCATCACAATGCTCGATACCCTTCTCATCACAATGTTCCATGCCTTTGTCATTACAATCCTCCATGAACCATGTATCACAGTGTTCCGTGCCCTTGTCATCACAATGCTCCAAGCCCACTCTCATCACAATAATCCATGAAATATTTTAGACCAAAGTTCAATGCCCTTCTCATCACAATACTCCATTACCTCTGTCACAACAATGGTACATGACCCCTGCCATCACAGTGTTCAATGGCATGTCATCACAAGGCTCCATGACCCTTGTCATCACAATGCTCGAAGACAACTGTAATTACAATGCTCCATGCCCTTGTCATCACAGTGCTCCATGACGCATGTCATCAGAATGTTCCATGGCCTTCTAATCACAATGCTCCATGCCCTTGTCATCACAATGCGCCAAGACCCCGGTAATCACAATGCTCCATTCCCCTTTTCATCTCAATGCTCCATGAACCCTGTCATCACAATGCACCATGCCCATCATCATAATGTTTCATGCTGTTGTCATCACAATGAATTCTAAATTCTCCATAACCTCTGTCATCATAATGCTCCAAATCCTTGTGATTACGATGTTCCATAAGACTTATCATCACAACACCCCATGATGCGCATCATCACAATTATCCATGGTCTTCTCATCACAATGCTCCATGATCTTTGTCATCAAATGCTCCATGCCCTTGTCATCACAATGCTCCAAGACCATTGTAATCACAATGCTCCATTCCCCTTTTCATCTCAATGCTCCATGAACCCTGTCATCACAATGAAGCATGCCCATCATCATAATGCTTCCGGCTATTGTCATCACAATGAAATCAATATTCTCCATGACCTCTGTCATCACAATGCTCCATGACCCCTGTCATCACAATACTCGATGAACATTTTCAGCCAAATGCTACATGACTCTTGTCATCACAATGATCCATGCCCTTGTCATCCCAATGCTCCATGACCCATGTATTCACAATGCTCCATGAGGCCTGTCATCACAGTGATCCATGACACCTGTCATCGCAATAATCCATGAAACTTATTAGACCAATGCTCCATGACCTTGTCCTCACAATGCTCCATGACACTTGTCATCACAATGCTCTATGAACTTTTCATCACAATGCTCTTTGATCCTTGTCATCACAATTCTCTATGCCTTTCTCAGCACAATGCTCCATGACACTTGTCATCACAATGCTGCATGCAATTCTCATCAAAATGCTCTCTCACCACAGATATCACAATGTTACATCACTATTCGTCACAATACTCCCTCACCCCTGTTATCACAATGTTCCATGACTCCTGTCATCACAGTGCTACATGCAATTATCATCACAATGTTCGATGACCAATGACATCACAATGCTCCATAACACCTGTAATCAAAATGCTCCATGACATTTTTCATAAAAATGCTCCATGACCCCTGACATCACAATGATCCATAACATCTGTCATTAAAATGTTACATGACACTTTTCATCAAATTGCTCCATGGCCCTGTCATCACAATGCTCCCTGCCCTTCTCATCACAATGCACAACGCACTTGTCATCAAAATGCTCCCTGACCATTGTCATCACAAAGATCCATGACACTTGGCATCACAATGCTCCATGTCATTGTCATCACAATGCTCCATGAACACTCTCATCACATTGCTCCATGCCCTTGTCATCAAAAAGCTCCATGACACATGTCATCAGAATGCTCCATGGCCTTCTCATCACAATGCTCCATGCGCTTGCCATCACAATGCTCCATTACCCTGTCATAACAATGCTCCATGATGCCGGCCATCACGATGTTCCGTGGCCTTGTCATCAAAAGGCTCCATGACCCTTCTCATCACAATGCTCCAAGACCCCTGTAATCACGATGCTCCATGCCCCTTTTCATCTCAATGATCCATGAACCCTGTCATCACAATGCACCATGCCCATCATCATAATGCTTCATGCTATTGAAATCACAATGAAATCAAAATGCTCCATGACCTCTGTCATATCAATTCTCCAAGTCCTTGTGATCACAATATTCCATAACACTTGTCATCACAGTGCCCCATGACGCTCGTCATCACAATTATCCATGGTCTTCTCATCACAATGCTCCATGACCTTTGTCATCACAATGCTCAATACACTTGTCATCAAAATGCTCCCTGACATGTGTTGTCTGTATGCTCCTTGAACCCTGTCATGACAAGGCTCCATGCCTTTTTCATCACAATGATCCATGCCCTTTTCATCACAATGCTCCAAGACCACTTTAAACACAATGCTCCATGCCCTTGTCATCACAAAGCTCAATGAAACATGTCTTCAGAATGCTGCTTCGCCTTCTCCTCACAATGCTCCATGCCCATGTCATCACAATGTTCCAAGACCCCTGTAATCACAATGCTCCATGCCCCTTTTCATCAGTATGCTCCATGCGATTTGTCATCACAAGTCTCTATGCATTTCTCATCACAGTGCTCCAGGACCTTGTCATGAAAATTCTCAATGGCCCTTGTCATCATAATGCTCCAAGCCCTAGTCATCACAATGCTCCAATATATTTGTCATCAAAATCCTCCATTACATTTGGCATCACAATGCTCCCTGCCAATTTCTTTGCAATGGACCATGACATATGTCATCACAATGCTCCCTGACACCTGTCTTCACAATACTCCATGACCTTCTCATCACAATGATCCATGCCCTTGTCATCACAATGCACCATGTCCACTGTCATCACAATAATCTATGAAACTTGTCAGACCAATGCTCCATGCCCCTGTCACCACAATTCTCCATGCCCTTGTCATCACAATGCTCCATGACCACTGTCATCACAATGCTTCATGCCCATCATCATAATACTTCCGGCTATTGTCAGCACAATGAAATCAAAATTTTCCATGACCTCTGTCATCACAATGCTCCATGACCCCTGTCATCACAATAATCCATGAATATTTTCAGCCCAATGCTCCATGAACCTTGTCATCACAATCATCCATGCCCTTGTCATCCCAATGCTCCATGACCCCTGTATTCACAATGCTCCGTGACGCTTGTCATCACAGTGCTCCATGACACCTGTCATCACAATGCTCCATGATTTTGTCAGAAAAATGCTACATGACCTTGTCATTTCAATGCTCTATGCGCTTGTCATCACAATACTCCATTTCCATTGTCATCACAATCCTCCATGAAACTTGGGATCACATTGCTTCATGCTCTTGTCATCACAATGCTCCATGTTCCTTGAAATCAATATGATCCATGACCTCTGTCATCACAAAGCTCCAAACACTTGTGATCACAATATCCCATAGCACTTGTCATCACAACGCTCCATGATGCCTGTCATGACAATACTCCATGACCTTTTCATCACAATGCTCCATGACATTTGTCATCACAATTCTCAATACACATGTCATCGCAATGCTCCCTGACACTGGTCATCAGAATGCTCCTTGAACCCTGTCACAAAAAGGCTCCATGCCTTTTTCATCAGAATGTCCCATGCCGTTTTCATCACAATGCTCCATGCCATTGTCATCAAAATACTCCACAACCTTCTTATCAGAATGCTCCATGACACATGTCATCACAATTCTCCATGCACTTGTCAGCACAATGCTCCCTGACCTTTGTCATAACAATGCTCCAAGCCATTGCCATCACAATGCTCGATTACCTTTGTCATCAGAATCCTCCATGACAGTTGGCATCACAATGCTCCATGCCATTGTCATCACAATGGGCCATTACATATGTCATCACAATGCTCCCTGACACCTGTGTTCACAATACTGCATGACCTGGTCATCACAATGCTCCATGCCCTTGTCATCACAATGCGCCATTCCAACTGTCATTGCAATAATCCATGCAACTTATTAGGCCAATGCTCCATGCCCTTGTCATCACAATGCTCCATGCCCTTGTTATCACAATGCTCCATGACCCCTGTCCGCACAATGCTCCATGACTCCAGTTATCACAATGCTTCATGACCTTTGTCATAACAGTGGACCATGCCCTCGTCATCAACAGTCTCTGTGACCTTTTTAACCACAATGCTATATGAAATTTTCATCAAAATGCTCTTTGACCCTTGTCATCACAATGATCCATGCACTTCTCATCAAAATGCTCTCTGACCTCTGATATGACAATGTTACATGACTATTCGTCACAATATTCCCTCACCTCTGTCATCAAAATGTGCCATGACTCCTGTCATCACAATGCTACATGCACTTATCATCACAATGTTCGATGACCCCTGGCATCACAATCTTCCATAACCCCTGTCATCAAAATGTTCCATGACACTTTTCATCAAATTGCTCCATGACCCTGTCATCACAATGCTCCCTACCGTTCTCATCACAATGCACAACGCCCTTGTCATCAAAATGCTCCATGACATTTGTCATCACAAAGATCCATGACCTTTGGCATCACAATGCTCCATGTCATTGTCATCACAATGCTCCATGAAGGTTCTCATCACATTGCTCCATGTCCTTGTCATCACAAACCTCCATGACACATGTCATCAGAATGCTCCATGGCCTTCTCATGACAATGCTCCATGCCCTTGCCATCACAATGCTCCATTACCCCTCTCATAACAATGCTCCATGAACCCTGTTATCACGATGTTCCATGGCCTTGTCATCACAAGGCTCCATGACTCTTCTCATCACAATGCTCCAAGACCCCTGTAATCACAATGCTCCATGCCCGTTTTCATCTCAATGA
Source organism: Mesoplodon mirus (assembly GCF_964341445.2). Taxonomy (NCBI): domain Eukaryota; kingdom Metazoa; phylum Chordata; class Mammalia; order Artiodactyla; family Ziphiidae; genus Mesoplodon; species Mesoplodon mirus. The sequence goes on along the minus strand of NW_028295800.1, from coordinate 4,005,041 downwards.
TCCATGAACCCTGTCATCACAATGCACCATGCACATCATCATAATGCTTCATGCTATTGTCATCACAATGAAATCAAAATGCTCCATGACCTCTGTCATAACAATGCTCCAAACCCTTGTGATCACAATATTCCATAACACTTGTCATCACAATGCCCCATGAAGCTCGTCATCACAATTATCCATGGTCTTCTCATCACAATGCTCCATGACCTTTGTCATCACAATGATCAATACACTTGTCATCACAATGCTCCCTGCCACTTGTTGTCTGTATGCTCCTTGAACCCTGTCATTAGAATGCTCCATGCCTTTTTCATCACAATGATCCATGCCCTTTTCATCACAATGCTCCAAGACACTTGTAATCACAAAGCGCCATGCCCTTGTCATCACAACGCCCTATGATGTATGTCTTCAGAATGCTCATTGGCCTTCTCCTCACAATGCTCCATGCCCTTTTCATCACAATGCTCCATGACCCCTGTCATCACAATGCTCCGTGATTCCAGTCATCACAATGCTTCATAACGTTTGTCATCACAATGGTCCATGCCAGCGTCATCACAAGGCTCTGTGACCTTTGGAACCACAATGATCCATGAACTTTTCATCACAATTCTCTTTGACACTTGTCATCACAATGCTCCATGTCTTTGTCAGAACAATGCTCCATGACCATTGTCATCACAATGTGCCATGCGCATTTCATCACAACGGTCCACAACCTTATCATTGCAATGCTCCATAAACTTTGTAATCACAATGGTCCATGCCCTTCTCATCAAAATGCTCTCTCACCAGAGATATCACTATGTTCCATCACTAGTCATCACAATACTCCCTCACCCCTGGAATCACAATGTTCCATGACCGTCATCACAATGCTACATCCCCTTATCATCACAATGTTCCATGACCCCTGACATCACAATGTTCCATAAGCCCTGTCATCAAAATGCTCCATGCCCCTTGTCATCACAATTCTCCATGCACTTGTCAGCACAATGCTCCCTGACCCTTGTCATCACAATGTTCCAAGCCATTGTCATCACAGTGCTCCACAATCTTGTCATCACAATGCTCCATAAAACTTGTCATCACATTCCTCCATGCACTTCTCATCAAAATGCTCTCTCACCACTGATATCACAATGTTGCATCACTATTCGTCACAATACTCCCTCACCTCTGTCACCACAATGTTCCATGACTCCTGTTATCACAATGCTCCCTGCCCTTATCATCACAATGCACAACGCGCTTGCCATCAAAATGCTCCATGACCTTTGTCATCATAATGATCCATGACCATTGGCATCACAATGCTCAATGTCATTGTCATCACAATGCTCCATGAACACTCTCATCACATTGCTCCATGCATTTGTCTTCACAAAGCTCCATGACACATGTCATCAGAATGCTCCATGGCCTTCTCATCACAATGCTCCATGCCCTTGCCATCACAATGCTCCATTACACAAGACATAGCAATGCTCCATGACCCCTGCCATCACGATGTTCCATGGCCTTGTCATCACAAAGCTCCATGACCCTTCTCATCACAATGCTCCAAGACACCTGTAATCACAATGCTCCATGCCTTTGTCAGCAAAATGCTACATGACCTTGTCATTACAATGCTCTATGTGCTTGTCATCACAATACTGAATTACCATTGTCAACACAATCCTCCATGAACCTTGGGATCACATTGCTTCATGCTCTTGTCATCACAGTGCTCCATGCTCCTTGAAATCAAAATGATCCATGACCTCTGTCATCACAATGCTCCAAACCCTTGTGATCACAATGTTCCATAACACTTGTCATCACAACGCTCCATGATGCCTGTCATCACAATACTCCATGGACATTTCATCACAATGCTCCATGACCTTTGTCATCACAATTCTAAATACACTTGTCATTACAATGCTTCCTGAAACTTGTCGTCAGAATGCTCCTTGAAACATGTCACGAAAAGGCTCCATGAAATTTTCATCACAATGCCCCATGCTGTTTTCATCACAATGCTCCATGCCATTGTCATCAAAATACTCCACAAGCTTGTCATCAGAATGCTCCCTGACCCTTGTCATCACAATGCTCCAAGCCATTGTCATCACTATGCTCCATTACCTTTGTCATCAGAATCCTCCATGACACTTGGCATCACAATGCTTCATGCCATTGTCATCACAATGGGCCATTACATATCTCATCACAATGATCCCTGACACCTGTCTTCACAATACTGCATGACCTGGTCATCACAATGCTCCATGCCCTTCTCATCACAATGCGCCATTCCAACTGTCATCGCAATAATCCATGAAACTTATTAGACAAATGATCCATGCCCTTGTCATCACAATTCTCCATGCCCTTTTTATCACAATGCTCCATGACTCCAGTCATCACAGTGCTTCATGAACTTTGTCATCACAATGGTCCATGCCCTCATCATCAACAGTCTCTGTGACCTTTTTAGCCACAATGTTCCATTAACTTTTTATCACAATGCTCTTTGACCCTTGTCATCACAATGCTCTATGCCTTTCTAAGCACAATGCTCCTTGCCCTTGTCATCAGAGAGCTTCATGACCCCTGTCATCACAATGCTCTGTGACTCCCGTCATCACAATGCTTCATAACATTTGTCATCACAATGGCCCATGCCCGCATTATCACAAGGCTCTGTTACCTTTGTTACCACGATGCTCCATGAACTTGTCATCACAATGTTCAATGCCTTTGTCAGAAAAATACTCCATGACCCTTGTCATCAAAATGTGCCACGCGCTTTTCATCACAACGGTCCACAAATTTGTCATCGCAATTCTCCATAAACATTGTAATCTCAATGCTCCATGCCCTTCTCATCACAGTGCTCCATTACCCCGGTCATAACAATGATCCATGACCCCAGCCATCACAATGTTCCACGGCCTTGTCATCACAAGGCTCCATGACAATTGTCATCACAATGCTCCAAGACCCCTGTAATCACAATTCTCCATGCCCTTGTCATCAAAAAGCTCCATGACACATGTCATCAGGATGTTCCATGGCCCGCTCATCAAAATGAGGCATGCCCTTGTCATCACAGTGCTCCAAGACCCCTGTAATCACAATGCTTCATGCCCCGTTTCATCAGAATGCTCCATGAGACTTGTCATCACAAGTCTCCATCGTCATCTCATCACAATGCTCCAGGACCGTGTCATCACCATGCTCCATTCCCTAGTCATCACAATGCTCCATGACCCCTGTCATCACAATACTCCATGAATATTCTCAACCCAATGCTCCATGACCTTCGCATCAAAATGGTCCATGACCATTATCATCACAATGCCCCATGACACTCGTCATCACAATTATCCATGGTCTTCTCATCACAATGCTCCATGATATTTTTCATCACACTTCTCAAATAGACTTGTCATCACAATGCTCCCTGACACTTGTCATCAATATGCTCCTTGAAACCTGTCATGACAAGGCTCCATGCCATTGTCATCACAATGATCCATGTCCTTTTCATCACAATGCTCCCAGACACAAGTAATCACAATGCTCCATGCCCTTGTCATCACAAAGCTCCATGTCTTTGTCAGAACAATGTTCAATGACCATTGTCATCACAATGTGCCACGCGCATTTCTTCACAACGGTCCACATCCTTGTCATTGCTATGCTCCATAAACCTTGTAATCACAATGGTCCATGCACTTCTCATCAAAATGCTCTATCACCAGAGATATCACAATGTTCCATCACTAGTCATCACAATACTCCCTCACCCCTGTAATCACAATGTTCCAGGACCCTGTCATCACAGGGCTACATCCCCTTATCATCACAATGTTCCATGACCCCTGACATCACAATGTTCCATAACCCCTGTCATCAAAATGCTCCATGGCCCTTTTCATCCCAAACTTCCAAGACCCCTGACATCACAATGTTCTATAACCCGTGCCATCAAAATATTCCATTACAATTTTTATTAAATTGCTGCATAACCTGGTCAACAAAATGCTCCCTGCCCTTCTCATCACAGTGCACCATGCCTTTGTCATCAAAATGCTTCATGACTTGTCATCACAATGCTCCCTGACACTTGTCGTCAATATGCTCCTTGAACCCCGTCATGACAAGGCTCCATGCCATTTTCATCACAATGATCCATGCCATTTTCATCACAATGCTCCATGAACCCTCTCATCACACTGCTCCATGCTCTTGTCATCGCAGAGCTCCATGACACTTGTCATCACAATGCTCGAAGCCCTTGTCATCACAATGCTCCATGCCCATGTCATTACAATCCTCCATGACCCCGGTATCACCCAGGTTCCGTGCCCTAATCATCACAACGCTCCATGCCCACTCTCATCACAATAATCCATGAAACACTTCAGACCAATGTTCCATGCCCTTCTCGTCAAAATGCTCCATTAAACCTGTCATTACAATGCACCATGACCGTTGCCATCACAATGTACCACGGCTTAGTCATCACAAGGTTCCATGACACTTGTCATCACAATGCTCCAAACCCCTGAAATCACAATGCTCCATGCCCTTGTCATCACAAAGCTCCATGACGCATGTCATCAGAATGTTCTATGGCCTTCTCATCACAATCTTCCATGCCCATCTCATCACAATGCTCCAAGACCCTTGTAATCACAACTCCATGCCCCTTTTCATCTCAATGCTCCATGAACCCTGTCATCACAATGCACCATGCCCATCATCATAATGCTTCAGGCTATTGTCAGCACAAAGAAATCAACATTCTCCATGACCTCTGTCATGATAATGCTCCAAATCTTTGTGATCACAATGTTCCATAACACTTATCATCACAACACCCCATGACGCTCATCATCACAATTATCCATGGACTTCTCATCACAATGCTCCATGATCTTTGTCATCACAATGCTCAATAAACTTGGCATCACAATGCTCCCTGACACTTGTCGTCAGTATGCTCCTTGAACCCTGTTATGACAAGGCTCCATGCAGTTTTCATAACAGTGATCCATGCACTTTTCATCACAATGCTCCAAGATCCATGTAATCACAAATGATCCATGCCCTTGTCATCAAAAACTCCATGACTCATGTCATCAGAATGCTCCATGGCCTTCTCATCACAATGCTCCATGCCCTAGTCATCACAATGCTCCAAGACCCCTGTAATCACAATGCTCCAAACCCCTTTTCATCAGAATACTCCATGAGACTTGTCATCACAAGTCTCCATGGTCTTCTCATCACAATGCTCCAGGACCTTGTCATCACCATGCTCCATTCCGTTGTCATCACATTGCTCCAGGACACATGTCATCACAATGCTCCATGCCTTTGTCAGCAAAATGCTACATGACCTTGTCATTACAATGCTCTATGCACTTGTCATCACAATACTCCATTTCCATTGTCATCACAATCCTCCATGAACCTTGGGATCACATTGCTTCATGCCCTTGTCATCACAATGCTCCATGCTCCTTGAAATCAAAATGATACATGACCTCTGTCATCACAATGCTCCAAACCCTTGTGATCACAATGTTCCATAACACTTGTCATCACAATGCTCCATGATGCGTGTCATCACAATATTCCATGCCCTTTTCATCACAATGCTCCATGACCTTTGTCATCACAATTCTCAATACACTTTTCATCACAGTGCTCACTGACACTTGTCATCAGAATGCTCCTTGAAACCTGTCACGAAAAGGCTCCATGCTTTTTTCATCACAATGCCCCATGCCGTTTTCATCACAATGCTCCATGCCATTGTCATCAAAATACTCCACAAGCTTGTCATCAGAATGCTCCATGACCCTTGTCATCACAATTCTCCATGCACTTGTCAGCACAATGCTCCCTGACCCTTGTCATCACAATGCTCCAAGCCATTGTCATCACAATGCACCATTACCTTTGTCATCAGAATCCTCCATGACACTTGGCATCACAATGCTCCATGTCATTGTCATTACAATGCTCCATGAACCATCTCATCACATTGCTCCATGCCCTTGGCATCAAAAGCTCCATGACACTTGTCATCACAATGCTCGATGCCCTTCTCATCACAATGCTCCATGCCCTTCTCATTACAATCCTCCATGACACATGTATCACAGTGTACCGTGCCCTTGTCATCACAATGTTCCATGCCCACTCTCATCACAATAATCCATGAAATATTTCAGACCAATGCTCAATGCCCTTCTCATCACAATGCTCCATTACCTCTGTCATAACAATGCTCCATGACCCCTGCCATCAAAATGATCCACGGCCTTGTCATCACAAGGCTGCATGACCCTGGTCATCACAATGATCCAAGACCCCTGTAATCACAATGCTCCATGCCCTTGTCATCACAAAGCTCCATGACGCATGCCATCAGAATGTTCCATGGCCTTCTCCTCACAATGCTCCATGCCCTTGTCTTCACAATGCTCTAAGACCCCTGTAATCACAATGCTCCATGCCCCTTTTCATCAGAATGCTCCATGAGACTTGTCATCACAAGTCTCCATCGTCATCTCATCACAATGCTCCAGGACCGTGTCATCACCATGCTCCATTCCCTAGTCATCAAAATGCTCCATAACCCCTCTCATCACAATACTCCATGAATATTTTCAACCCAATGCTCCATGACCTTCTCATCAAAATGGTCCATGACCATTATCATCACAATGCTCCATGACCACAGTCATCACAATGCGCCATTCCAACTCTCATCACAATAATCCATGAAACTTATTAGACCAATGCTCCATGCCCTTGTCATCACAATCCTCCATGCCCTTGCTATCACAATGTTCCACGACCCCTGTAATCAGAATGCTCCATGCCCCTTTTCATCAGTATGCACCATGAGACCTGTCATCACAAGGCTACATGGTTTTTTCATCACAGTGCTCGAGGACCTTGTCATCACAATGCTTCACGACATTGTCATGAAAATTCTCAATGGCCCTTGTCATCCTAATGCTCCAAGCCCTAGTAATCACAATGTTCCATTATATTTGTCATCACAATCCTCTATTACATTTGGCATCACAATGCACCATGCCATTGTCATCGAAATGGACCATGACATATGTCATCAAAATGCTCCCTCACACCTGTCTTCAAAATTCTCCATGATTTTCTCATCACAATGCTCCATGACCTTGTCATCACAATCCTCCATGACCCCTGTCAACACAATGCTCTGTGACTCCAGTCATCACAATTCTTCATAACATTTGTCATCACAACGATCCATACCCGCGTCATCACAAGGCTCTGTGACTTTGTAACATCAATGCTCCATGAACTTTTCATCACAATGCTCCGTGACCCTTGTCATCACAATGCTCCATGCCTTTGTCAGAACAATACTCCAAGACCCTTTTCATGAAAATGTGCCACGGGCTTTCCATCACAATGATCCACAACCTTGTCATCGCTATGCTCCATAAACCTTGTAATCACAATGCTCCATGCTCTTCTCATCCACATGCTCTCTCACCTGAGATATCACCATGTTCTCTCACTAGGCATTACAATCCTCGCTCACCCCTGTAATCAAAATATTCCATGACCCCTGTCATCACCATGTTCCATTCCCTTGTCATCACAATGCTCCATGACCACTGTCATCACAATACTCCATGAATATTTTCAGCCAAATACTCCATGACCTTCTCATCACAATGCTCCATGACAAATATCATCACAATGCTCCATGACCACTGTCATCACAACACTCCATGACACCTGACAACAGAATGATCCAGGACTCTTGTCATTACAATGCTCCATTCCCTAGTCATCACAGTGCTCCATGAACCCTGTCATCACAATACTCAATGAATATTTTCAGCCCAATGCTCCATGACACTTGTCAGCACAATGAACCATGCCCTTGTCATCCCAATTCTCCATGACCCCTGTATTCACAATGCTCCGTGACGCTTGTCATCACAGTGCTCCATGACCACCGGCATCACAATGCTCCATGCCTTTTTAAGCAGAATGCTGCATGACTTTGTCATTACAATGCTCTATGCGCTTGTCATCACAATACTCCTTAACCATTGTCATCACAATACTCCATGAAACTTGGGATCACATTGCTTCATGCCCTTGTCATCACAATTTTCCATGCTCCTTGAAATCAAAATGATCCATGACCACTGTCATCACAATGCTCCAAACCCTTGTGATCACAATGCTCCATAGCACTTGTCATCACAACGCTCCATGCCCTTTTCATCACAATGCTCCATGACCTTTGTCATCACAATTCTCTGTACATTGACATCACAATGCTCCCTGATATTTGTCGTCAGAATGCTCCTTGAACCCTGTAATGAAAAGGCTCCATGCCATTTTCATCACAATGCCCCATGCCGTTTTCATCACAATGCTCCATGCCATTGTCATGAAAATACTCCACAAGCTTGTCACCAGAATGCTCCATGACCCTGGTCATCACAATTCTCCATGCACTTGTCAGCACAATGCTCCCTGACCCTTGTCATCACAATGCTCCAAGCCATTGTCATCACAATGCTCCATTACCTTTGTCATCAGAATCCTCCATGACACTTGGCATCACAATGCTCCATGCCATTGTCATCACAATGGACCATTATATATGTCATCACAATGCTCCCTGACACCTGTCTTCACAATACTGCATCACCTGGTCATCACAATGCTCCATGCCCTTGTCAACACAATGCTCCATGCCCTTGTTATCACAATGCTCCATGACCCCTGTCATCACAATGCTCCGTGACTCCAGTCATCACAATTCTTCATGACCTTTGTCATCACAATTGTCCATGCCCTCATCATCAACAGTCTCTGTGACCTTTTTAACCACAATGCTCCATGAACTTTTCTTCACAATGCTCTTTAACCCCTGTCATCAGAATGCTCTATGCCTTTCTCAGCACAATGCTCCATGACGCATGTCATCAGAATGCTCCATGGCCTTCTCCTCACAATGCTCCATGCCCTTGTCATCACAGTGCTCCAAGACCCCTGTAATCACAATGCTACATGTCCCTATTAATCAGAATGCTCCATGAGACTTGTCATCACAAGTCTCCATGGTCATCTCTACACAGTGCTCCAGGAACTTGTCATCACAATGCTCCATGACCCCTGTCATCACAATGCTCTGTGACACCAGTCATCACAGTGCTTCATAATATTTGTCATCGCAATGGTCTATGCCCGCATCATCACAAGGCTCTGGTATATTTGTATCCACAATGCTCCATGAACATTTCATCACAATGCTCCGTGACCCTTGTCATCTCAATGCTCACTGACACCTCTCTTCACAATTCTTCTTTACCTGGTCATCACAATGCTCTATGCCCTTGTCATCACAACGCACCATTCCAACTGTCATCACAATAATCCATGAAACTTATTAGACCAATGCTCCATGCCATTGTCATCGCAATGGACCATGACATATGTCATCACAATGCTCAAAGACCCCTGTAATCACAATGCTCCATGCACTTGTCATCACCAAGCGCCATGACGCATATAATCAGAATGTTCCATGGCCTTCTCCTCACAATGCTCGATGCCCTTTTTATCACAATGATCCAAGACCCCTGTAATCACAATGCTCCATGCCCCTTTTCATAAGATTGCTCCATGAGACTTGTCATCACCAGTCTCCATGGTCATCTCATCACAATGCTCAAGGACCTTGTCATCACCATGCTCCATTCCCTTTTCATCACAATGCTCCATGACCCCTGTCATCACAATAATCCATGAATATTTTCAGCCCAATGCTCCATGACCTTCTCATCACAATGCTCCATGACCAATATCATCACAATGCTGAATGACCGCTGTCATCACAACACTCCATGACACTTGACAACACAATGATCCGGGACTCTTGTCATCACAGTGCTCCAAGACCCCTGTCATCACAGTGATCTGTGACTCCAGTCATCACAGTGCTTTATAATATTTGTCATCACAATGGTCCATGCCCGCGTCATCACAAGGCTCTGTTACATTTGTATCCAAAATGCTCCATGAACATTTCATCGTAATGCTCCATGACATTTCTCATCACAATGCTCCCTGACAACACTCTTCACAATACTTCATGACCTGGTCTTCACAATGCTCCATGCCCTTGTCATCACAATGCGCCATTCCAAATGTCATCACAATAATCCATGAAAATTATTAGACCAATGCTCCATGCCATTGTCATCGCAATGGACCATGACATATGTCATCACAATGCTCAAAGACCCCTGTAATCACAATGCTCCATGCCCTTGTCATCACAAAGCTCCATGACGCATGTCAGCAGAATGTTCCATGGCCTTCTCCTCACAATGCTCCATGCCCTTGTCATCACCATGCTCCATTCCCTTGTCATCACAATGCTTCATGACTCCTGTCATCACAATAATCCATGAATATTTTCAGCCCAATGCTCCATGACCTTCTCATCACAATGCTCCATGACCAATATCATCAAAATGCTGAATGACCGCTGTCATCACAACAGTCCATGACACCTGACAACACAATGATTCGGGACGCTTGTCATCGCAGTGCTCAAAGACCCCTGTAATCACGATGCTCCATGACCCCTGTCATCACAATACTCCATGAACCATTTCAGCCCAATGCTCCATGACACTTTTCATCACAACGATCCATGCCCTTGTCATCCCAATGCTCCATGACCCCTGTATTCACAATGCTCCATGACGCTTGTCATCACAGTGCTCCATGACACCTGTCATCACAATGCTCCATGCCTTTGTCAGCAAAATGCTACATGACCTTGTCATTAAAATGCTCTATGCGTTTGTCATCACAATACTCCATTACCGTTGTCATCACTATCCTCCATGAACCTTGGGATCACATTGCTTCATGCCCTTGTCATCACAATGCTCCATGTTCCTTGAAATCAAAATGATCCATGACCTCTGTCATCGCAATGCACCAAACATTTTTGATCACAATGTTCCATAACACTTGTCATAACAACGCTCCATGATGCCTGTCATCACAATACTCCATGCCCTTTTCATCACAATGCTCCATGACCTTTGTCATCACAATTCTCTAAACACTGGTCATCACAATGCTCCCGGACACTTGTCGTCAGGATGCTCCTTGAACCCTGTCACGAAAAGGCTCCATGCCTTTTTCATCACAAAGCCCCATGCCATTTTAATCACAATGCTCCATGCCATTGTCATCAAAATACTCCACAAGCTTGTCATCAGAATGCTCCATGACCCTTGTCATCACAATTATCCATGCACTTGTCAGCACAATGCTCCCTGACCCTTGTCATCACAATGCTCCAAGCCATTGTCATCACCATGCTCCATTACATTTGTCATCAGAATCCTCCATGACACATGGCATCACAATGCTCCATGCCACTGTCATCACAATGGGCCATTACATGTGTCATCACAATGCTCCCTGACAGCTCTCTTCATAATACTGCATGACCTGGTCATCACAATGCTCCATGCCCTTGTCATCACAATGCGCCATTCCAACTGTCATCACAATAATCCATGAAACTTATTCGAACAATGCTCCATGCCCCTGTCATCACAATGTTCCATGCCCTTGTTATCACAATGTTCCAAGACCCCTGTAATCAGAATGTTCCATGCCCTTTTTCATCAGTATGCTCCATGAGACTTTTCATCACAAGGCTTCATGGTTTTCTCATCACAATGCTCCAGGATCTTGTCATCACAATGCTTCACGACATTGTCATGAAAATTCTCAATGGCCCTTGTCATCATAATGCTCCAATCCATAGTCATCACAATGCTCCATTATATTTGTCATCACAATCCTCCATTACATTTGGCATCACATTACTCCCCAGATTGTCATCACAATGGACCATGACATATGTCATCACAATGCTCCCTGACACCTGTCTTCACAATACACCATGACCTTCTCTACACAATGATCCATGCCCTTGTCATCACAATGCACCATGTCCACTGTCATCACAATAATCTATGAATCTTGTCAGACAAATGCTCCATGCTCCTGTCATCACAATGCTCCTTGCCCTTGTCATTACAATGCTCCATGACTTGTCATCACAATCCTCCATGACCCATGAGAAATGTATCACAGTGTTCCATGCCCTAGTCTTCACAATGCTCCAAGACCCCTGTAATCACAATGCCATACGCTTTTCATCACAATGATCCACAACCTTATCATCGCTATGCTCCATAAACCTTGTAATCACAATGCTCCATGCACTTCTCATCCAAATGCTCTCTCACATGAGATGTCACAATGTTCCATCACTAGTCATCACAATCCTCCCTCACCCCTGTTATCACAATGTTCCATGACCCCTGTCATCACAATGCTACATCCCCTTATCAGCACAATGTTCCATGACCCCTGACATCACAATGTTCCACAACCACTGTCATCAAAATGCTCCATGACCCTTTTAATCCCAAAGCTCCATGACCCCTGGCATCACAATATTCTATGACCCGTGTCATCAAAATGTTCCATTACACTTTTCATCAAATTGCTGCATGACCCTGTCATCAAAATGCTCCCTGCCTTTCTCATCACAATGCACCACACAATTGTCATCAAAATGCTCCATGAACTTTGTCATCACAAATCTCCATTACACTTGGCATCACAATGCTCCATGTCATTGTCATCACAATACTCCATGAACCCTCTCATCACATTGCTCCAGGCCCTTGTCAACACAAAGCTCCATGACACTTGTCATCACAATGTTCGATGCCCTTCTCATCACCATGCTCCATGACCTTGTCATTACAATCCTCCATGACCCATGTATCACAGTGTTCCGTGCCCTTGTCATCACAATGCTCCATGCCCACTCTCATCACAATAATCCAAGAAATATTTCAGACCAATGCTCAATGCCCTTCTCATCACAATGCTCCATTACCTCTGTCATAACAGTGCTCCATGACCCCTGCCATCAAAATGATCCACGGCCTTGTCATCACAAGCCTCCATGACACTTCTCATCACAATGCTCCAAGACCACTGTAATCACAATGTTCCACGCCCTTGTCATCACAAAGCTCCACGACGCATGCCATCAGAATGTTCCATGGCCTTCTCATCACAATGCTCCATGCCCTTGTCATGACAATGCTCCAAGACCCCTGTAATCACAATGCTCCATGCCCCTTTTCATCTCAATGCTCCATGAACCCTGTCATCAAAATGCACCATGCCCATCATCATAATGTTTCAGGCTCTTTTCATCACAGTGAAATCAAATTTCTCCATGACCACTGTCATCCTAATGCTCCAAACCCTTGTGATCACAATGTTCCATAACAGTTATCATCACAACATGCTATGAGGCTCATCATCACAATTGTCCATGTTTTCTCATCACAATGCTCCATGATTGTTGTCATCACATTTCTCAAATAAACTTGTCATCACAATGCTACCTGACACTTGTCGTCAGTATGCTCCTTGAAACCTGTCATGACAAGGCTCCATGCCTTTTCATCACAATGATCCATGCCCTTTTCATCACAATACTCCAAGACCCCTGTAATCAAAATGCTCCATGCACTTGTCATCACAAAGCTCCATGATGCATGTCATCAGAATGCTCCATGGCCTTCTCCTCACAATGCTCCATGCCCTTGTCATCACATTGCTCCAAGACCCCTGTAATGACAATGCTCCATGCCCCTTTTAATCAGAATGCTCCATGAGACTTGTCATCACAAGTCTCCATGTTCTTCTCATCACAATGCTCCAGGACCTTGTCATCAGCATGCTCCATTCCCTTGTCATCACAATGCTCCATGACCCCTGTCATCACAATACTTCATGAACATTTTCAGCCTAATGCTCCATGAACTTCTCATCAAAATGCTCCATGACAAATATCATAAAAATGTTCCATGACCACTGTCATCACAACGCTCCATGACACCTGACAACACAATGATCAGGGACACTTGTCATCACAATCATCCATGTCCTTGTCATCCCAATGCTCCATGACCCATATATTCACAATTCTCCGTGACGCTTGTCATCACAGTGCTCCATGACACCTGTCATCAAAATGCTCCATGCCTTTTTCAGAAAAATGCTACATGACCTTCTCATTACAATGCTCTATGTGCTTGTCATCACAATACTCAGTTACCATTGTCATCACAATCCTCCATGAACCTTGGGATCACATTGCTTCATACCCTTGTCATCACAATGCTCCATGCTCTTTGAAATCAAAATGATCCATGACCACTGTCATCAGAATGCTCCGAACACTTGTGATCACAGTGTTCCATAACACTTGTCATCACAATGCTCCATGATGCCTGTCAACACAATACTCCATGCCCTTTTTATCACAATGCTCCATGAACATTGTCATCACAATTCTCAATACACTTGTCATCACAATGCTCGCGGACCCTTGTAGTCAGAATGCTCCTTGAACCAGGTCACGAAAAGGCTCCATGCATTTTTCATCACAAAGCCCCATGCTTTTTCATCACAATGCTCCGTGCCATTGTCATCAAAATACTCCACAAGCTTGTCATCAGAATGCTCCATGACCCTTGTCATCACAATTCTCCATGCACTTGTCAGCACAATGCTCCCTGAAAATTGTCATCACTATGCTCCAAGCCATTGTCATCACAATGCTCCATTACCTTTGTCATCAGAATCCTCCATGACACTTGGCATCACAATGCTCCATGCCTTTGTCATCACAATGGGCCATTACATATGTCATCACAATGCTCGCTGACACCTCTCTTCACAGTACTGCATGCACTTGTCATCACAATGCTCCATGCCCTTGTATCACAATGTTCCAAGTCCCCTGTAATCAGAATGCTCCAGGCCCCTTTTCATCAGTATGCTCCTTGAGATTTGTCATCACAAGCCTCCATGGTTTTCTCATCACAATGCTCCAGGACCTGGTCATCACAATGCTTCACGACATTGTCATGAAAATTCTCAATGGCCCTTGTCAACATAATGCTCCAAGCCCTAGTCATCACAATGCTCCATTATATTTGTCATCACATCCTCCATTACATTTGGCATCACAATGCTCCATGCTATTGTCATCGCAATGGACCATGACATAGGTCATCAAAATGCTCCCTGACACCTGTCTTCACAATACTCCATGACCTTGTCTCACAATGCTCCATGCCCTAGTCATCACAATGCACCATGTCCACTTTCATCACAATAATCTATGAAACTTGTCAGACCAATGCTCCATGCCCCTGTCATCACAATGCTCCATGACCCCTGTCATCACAATGCCCCGTGACTCCAGTCATCACAATGCTTCATAACGTTTGTCATCACAACGGTCCATGCCCGCGTCATCACAAGGCTCTGTGTCCATTTTAACCACAATGCTCCATGAACTTTTCATCACAATGCTCTGTGACACTTGTCATCACAATGCTCCATGCCTTTGTCAGAACAATGCTCCATGACCTTTGTCTTCACAATGTGCCATGCAATTTTCATCACAATGATCCACAACCTTGTCATAGCTATGCTCCATAAACCTTGTAATCACAATGCTCCATGAACTTCTCATCCAAATGCTCTCTCACCAGAGATATCACAATGTTCCATCACTAGTCATCACAATCCTCCCTCACCCCTGTTATCACAATGTTCCATGACCCCTGTCATCCCAATGCTACATCCCCTTATCTGCACAATGTTCCATGACCCCTGACATCACAATGTTCCATAAACCCTGTCATCAAAATGCTCCATGACACTTTTCATCCCAAAGATCCATGACCCCTGGCATCACAATGTTTATAACCCCTGTCATCAAAATGTTCCATTACACTTTTCATCAAATTGCTGCATGACCCTGTCATCAAAATGCTCCCTGCACTTCTCATCACAATGCACCACACCCTTGTCATCAAAATGCTCCATGACCATTGTCATCACAAAGCTCCATGGCCCTTGGCATCACAATGCTCCATGTCATTGTCATCACAATGCTCCATGAACCCTCTCATCACATGGCTCCATGACCTTGTCATCACAAAGCACCATGACACTTGTCATCACAATGCTCGATGCCCTTCCCATCACAATGCTCCATGCCTTTGTCATTACAATCCTCCATGACCCATGTATCACAGTGTTCCGTGCCCTGGTCATCACAATGCTCCATGCCCACTCTCATCGCAATAATCCATGAAACCTTTCAGACCAATGCTCAATGCCCTTCTCATCACAATGCTCCATTATTTCTGTCATAACAATTCTCCATGACCCCTGCCATCACAATGTTCCACGGCCTTGTCATCACAAGGCTCCATGCCCTTGTCATCACAATGCTCCAAGACCCCTGTAATCACAATGCTCCATGCCCCTTATCATCAGAATGCTCCATGAGACTTGTCATCACAAGTCTCCATGGTCATCTCATCACAATGCTCCAGGAACTTGTCATCACCATACTCCATTCCGTTGTCATCATAATTCTCCATGACCCCTGTCATCACAATACTCCATGAATATTTTCAGCCCACTGCTCCATGACCTTCTCATCACAATGCTCCATGAACAATATCATCACAATGCTCCATGACCACTGTCATCACAACACTCCATGACACCTGACCACCTAATGATCTGGGACCTTTGTCATCATAATGCTCCAAGACCCCTGTAATCACAATGCCCCATGACACCTATCATCACAATTCTCCAGGAACATTTTCAGCCCAATTCTCCATGACCCTTGTCATCACAATGATCCATGCCCTTGTCATCCTAATGCTCCATGACCCCTGTATTCTCAGTGGTCCGTGACGCTTGTCATCACAGTGCTCCATGACACATGTCATCACAATGCTCTATGCCTTTTCAGCACAATGTTCCATGTCCTTTTCATCACAATGCTCCATGACCCCTGTCATCACAATGCTCCATGACTCCAGTCATCACAATTCTTCATAACATTTGTCAACACAATGGGTGATACCCACATCATCACGAGGCTCTGTAACCTTTGTAACCACAATGCTCCATTAACTTCTCATCACAATGCTCCGTGACCCTTGTCATCACAATGCTCCATGTCTTTGTCAAAAAAAATGCTCCATGACCCTTGTCATCACAATGTGCCACGTACTTTTCATCCCAACGGTCCACAAATTTGTCATCACAATGCTCCATGAACCTTGTAATCACAATGCTCCATGCCCTTCTCATCACAATGCTCCATTACCCCTGTCATAACAATGCTCCATGACCCCTGTCATCACAATTTTCTATGCCCTTGTCATCACAATGCTCCAAGACCCCAGTAATCACAATGCTCCATGCCCCTCTTCATCTCAATGCTCCATGAACCCTGTCATCACAATGCATCATGCCAATCATCATAATGCTTCCTGTTATTGTCAGCACAATGAAATCAAAATTCTACATGACCCCTGTCATCACAGTACTCCAGGAACATATTCCGCCCAATGCTCCATGACACTTGTCATCACAATGATCCATGCCCTTGTCATCCCAATGCTCCATGACCCCTGTATCCACAATGCTCCGTGACGCTTGTCATCACAGTGCTCCATGCAACTTGTCATCACAATGCTCCATGCCTTTGTCAGCAAAATGCTACATGACCTTGTCATTACAATGCTCTTTGCGCATGTCATCACAATACTCCTTTACCATTGTCATCACAATCCTCCATGAAACTTGGGATCACATTGCTTCATGCCCTTGTCATCACAATGCTCCCTGCTCCTTGAAATCAAAATGATCCATGACCTCTGTCATCACAATGCTCCAAACCCTTGTGATCACAATGTTCCATAACACTTGTCATCACAAAGCTCCATGATGCCTGTCATCACAATACTCCATGCCCTTTTCATCACAATGCTCCATGACCTTTGTCATCACAATTCTCAATACACTTGTCATCACAATGCTCCCTGACATTGTCGTCAGAGTGCTCCTTGAACCCTGTCACCAAAAGGCTCCATTCCTTTTTCATCACAAGGCCCCATGCCATTTTCATCACAATGCTCCATGCAATTGCCATCAAAATACTCCACAAGCTTGTCATCAGTATGCTCCATGTCTCTTGTCATCACAATTATCCATGCACTTGTCAGCACAATGCTCCCTGACCCTTGTCATCACAATGCTCCAAACCCTTGTCATCACAATGCTCCATTACCTTTGTCATTAGAATCCTCCATGACACTTGACATCACAATGCTCCATGCCTTTGTCATCACAATGGGCCATTGCATATATCATCACAATGCTCGCTGACACCTCTCTTCACAGTACTGCATGCCCTTGTCATCACAATGCTCCATGCCCTTGTATCACAATGTTCCAAGTCCCCTGTAATCAGAATGCTCCAGGCCCCTTTTCATCAGTATGCTCCTTGAGATTTGTCATCACAAGCCTCCATGGTTTTCTCATCACAATGCTCCAGGACCTGGTCATCACAATGCTTCACGACATTGTCATGAAAATTCTCAATGGCCCTTGTCAACATAATGCTCCAAGCCCTAGTCATCACAATGCTCCATTATATTTGTCATCACATCCTCCATTACATTTGGCATCACAATGCTCCATGCTATTGTCATCGCAATGGACCATGACATAGGTCATCAAAATGCTCCCTGACACCTGTCTTCACAATACTGCCTGACCTGGTCATCACAATGCTCCATGCCCTTGTCATCACAATGCGCCATTCCAACTATCATCACAATAATCCATGAAACTTATTAGACCAATGCTCCATGCCCTTGTCATCACACTGCTCCATGCCCTTGTTATCACAATGTTCCAAGACCCCTGTACTCAGAATGCTCCATGCCCCTTTTCATCAGTATGCTCCATGAGACTTGTCATCTCAAGGCTCCAAGGATTTCTCATCACAATGCTCCAGGAACTTGTCTTCACAATGCTTCACCACATTGTCATGAAAATTCTCAATGGCCCTTGTCATCATAATGCTCCAAGCCGTAGTCATCACAATTCTCCATTCTATTTGTCATTACAATCCTCTATTACATTTCGCATCACAATGCTCCATGCCATTGTCATCACAATGGACCATGACATATGTCATCACAATGCTCCCTGACATCTGTCTTCACAATACTCCATAACCTTGTCATCATAATGCTCCATGCCCTTGTCATCACAATGCACCATGTCCACTGTCATCACAATCATCAATGAAACTTGTCAGACCAATTCTCCATGCCCCTGTCATCACATGCTCCATGCCCTTGTCATCACAATGCTCCATGACTCCTGTCATCACACTGCCCCGTGTCTCCAGTCATCACAATGCTTCATGACGTTTGTCATCACAACGGTCCATGCCCGCGATATCACAAGGCTCTGTGACCATTTTAACCCCAATGCTCCATGAACTTTTCATCACAATGCTCCGTGACACTTGTCATCACAATGCTCCATGCCTTTGTCAGAACAATGCTCCATGACCCTTGTCCTCACAATGTGCCATGTGATTTTCATCACAATGATCCACAAACTTATCATCGCTATGCTCCATAAACCTTGTAATCACAATGCTCCATGAACTTCTCATCCAAATGCTCTCTCACATGAGATATCACAATGTTCCATCACTAGTCATCACAATCCTCCCTCACCCCTGTTATAACAATGTTCCTTGACCCCTGTCATCACAATGCTACATCCCCTTATCTGCACAATGTTCCATGACCCCTGACATCACAATGTTCCATAAACCCTGTCATCAAAATGCTCCATGACACTTTTCATCCCAAAGATCCATGACCCCTGGCATCACAATGTTCTATAACCCCTGTCACCAAAATGTTCCATTACACTTTTCATCAAATTGCTGCATGACCCTGTCATCAAAATGCTCCCTGCCCTTCTCATGACAATGCACCACACCCTTGTCGTCAAAATGCTCCATGACCTTTGTCATCACAAAGCTCCATAACACTTGGCATCACAATGCTCCATGTCATTGTCATCACAATGCTCCATGAACCCTCTCATCACATGGCTCCATGCCGTTGTAATCACAAAGCACCATGACACTTGTCATCACAATGCTCGATGCCCTTCCAAGCACAATGCTCCATGCCCTTGTCATTACAATCCTCCATGACCCATGTATCCCAGTGTTCCGTGCCCTTGTCATCACAATGCTCCATGCCCACTCTCATCACAACAATCCATGAAACATTTCAGACCAATGTTCAATGCCCTTCTCATCACAATGCTCCATTACCTCTATCATGACAATGCTCCATGACACCTGCCATCACAATGTTCCACGGCCTTGTCATCACAAGGCTCCATGACTCCTGTCATCACAATTCTCCAAGACCCCTGTAATCACAATGCTCCATGCCCTTTTCATCACAATGCTGCAAGACCCCTGTAATCACAATGCTCCATGCCCCATTTCATCAGAATGCTCAATGAAAATTGTCATCACAAGTCACCATGGTCATCTCATCCCAATGCTCCAGAAACTTGTCATCACCACGCTCCATTCCATTGTCATCACAATGCTCCATGACACCTGTTATCACAATACTCCAGGAACATTTTCAACCCAGTGCTCCATGACCCTGTCATCACAATTATCCATGCCCATGTCATCCTAATGCTCCATGACCCCTGTATTCACAATGCTCCGTGACAATTTTCATCATAGTGCTCCATGACACATTTCATCACAATGCTGTATGCCATTCTCAGTACAATGCTCCATGCCCTTTTCATCACAATGCTCCATGACCCCTGTCATCACAATGCTCCGTGACTCCAGTCATCACAATTCTTCATAACATTTGTCATCACAATGGTCGATACCCATGTCATCACAGGGCTCTGTGACCTTTGTAAACACAATGCTCCATGAACTTTTCATCACAATGCTCCGTGACACTTGTCATCACAATGCTCCATGCCTTTGTCATCACAATGCTCCATGACCCTTGTCATCACAATGTGTGACACGCTTTTCATCCCAACGGTCCACAAATTTGTCATCGCAATGCTCCATAAACCTTGTAATCACAATGTTCCATTCCCTTCTAATCACAATGCTCCATTACCCCTGTCATAACAATGCTCCATTACCACTGCCATCACAATGTTCCACGGCCTTGTCTTCACAAGGCTCCATTACACTTGTCATCACAATGCTCCAAGATTCCTGTAAGCACAATGCTCCATGCCCTTGTCATCACAAAGCTCCATGACACATGTCATCAGAATGTTCCATGTCCTTCTCCACACAATGCTCCATGCCCTAGTCATCAAAATGTTCCAAGACCCTTGTAATCACAATGCTCCATGCCCCTTTTCATCTCAATGCTCCATGAACCCTCTCATCAAAATGCATCATGCCAATCATCATAATGCTTCCGGCTATTGTCAGCACAATGAAATCAAAATTCTCCATGACCTCTGTCATCAAAATGCTCCAAACCCTGGTGATCACAATGTTCCATAACACTTATCATCACAACACCCCTTGACGCTCATCATCACAATTATCCATGGTCTTCTCATCACAATGCTCCATGACCTTTGTCATCACAATGCTTAATACACTTGTTATCACAATGCTCCCTGACACTTGTCATCAGTATGCTCCATTAACCCTGTCATGACAAATCTCCATGCCTTTTTCATCACAATGATCCATGCCATTTTAATCACAATGCTCCAAGACACCTGTAATCACAATGCTCCATGCCCTTGTCATCAGAAAGCTCAATGATGCATGTCATCAGAATGCTCCATGGCCTTCTCATCACAATGCACCATGCCCTTGTCATCACAATGCTCCTAGACCCCTATAATCACAATGCTCCATGTCCCTTTTCATGAGAATGCTCCATGAGACATGTCATCACAAGTCTCCATTGTCTTCTCATCAAAGTGCTCCAGGATCTTGTCATCAAAATGCTCCATGATCCCTGTCATCACAATACTCCATGAACATTTTCAGCCCAATGATCCATGACCTTCTCATCAAAATGCTCCATGACCCCTGTCATCACAATACTCCATGAACATTTTCAGCCCAATGCTCCATGACACTTGTCAGCACAATCATCCATGCCCTTGTCATCACAATGCTCCATGAACCCTGTATTCACAATGCTCCGTGACGCTTGTCATCACAGTGCTCCATGACACCTGTCATCACAATGCTCCATGTCTTTGTCAGCAAAATACTACCTGACCTTGTCATTGCAATGCTCTATGCGCTTGTCATAACAATACTCCATTCCCATTGTCATCACAGTCCTCCATGAACCTTGGGATCACATTGCTTCATGCCCTTGTCATCACAGTGCTCCATGCTCCTTGAAATCTAAATGATCCATGACCTCTGTCATCACAATGCTCCAAACCCTGGTGATCACAATGTTCCATAGCACTTGTCATCACAACGCTCTAAGATGCCTGTCATCACATTACTGCATGCCTTTTTCATCACAATGCTCCATGACATTTGTCATCACAATTCTCAATACACTTGTCATCTCAATGCTCCCTGACACTTTTCATCAGAATGCTCCTTGAACCCTTTCACGAAAATATTCCATGCCTTTTTCATCACAATGCCCATGCCGTTTTCATCACAATGATCCATGCCATTGTCATCAAAATACTCCAAAAGATTGTCATCAGAATGCTCCATGACGCTTGTCATCACAATTCTCCATGCACTTGTCAGCACAATGCTCCCTGACCCTTGTCATCACAATGCTCCAAGCCATTGTCATCACAATGCTCCATTTCCATTGTCATCAGAATCCTCCATGACACTTGGCATCACAATGCTCCATGCCATTGCCATCACAATGGGCCATTACATATGTCATTACTATGCTCCCTGACACCTGTCTTCACAATACTGCATGACATGGTCATCACAATGCTCCATGCCCTTGTCATCACAATGCGCCATTCCAACTGTCATCGCAATAATCCATGACACTTATTAGACCAATGTTCCCTGCCCTTGTCATCACAATGCTCCATGCCCTTGTTATCACAATGTTCCATGACCCCTGTCATCACAATGCTCCATGAATCGATTCATCACAATGCTTCATGACCTTTGTCATCACAGTGGTCCATGCCCTCGTCAACCACAGTCTCTGTGACATATTTAACCACAATGCTCCATGAAATTTTCATCACAATGCTCTTTGACCCTTGTCATCACAATGCTCTATGCCTTCCTCAGCACAATGCTCCATGACCCTTGTCATCACAATGCTCCATGCACTTGTCAGCACAATGCACCATGACCCATGTCATCACAATGCACCCTGCACATGTCATCACAGTGCTCCACAATCTTGTCACCACAATGCTCCATAAAACTTGTCATCACAATTCTCCATGCACTTCTCATCAAAATGCTCTCTCACCACAGATATCACAATGTTACATCACTATTCATCACAATACTCCCTCACCACTGTCATCACAATGTTCCATGACTCCTGTCTTTGCAATGCTACATGCACTTATCATCACAAAGTTCGATGACCACTGACATCACAATGTTCCATAACCCCTGTCATCAAAATATTCCATGACACTTTTCATCAAATTGCTCTATGACCCTGTCATCACACTGCTCCCTGCCATTCTCATCACATTGCACCACCCCTTGTCATCAAATTGCTCCATGACCTTTGTCATCACAAAGCTCCATGACCCTTGGCATCCCAATGCTCCATGCCATTGTCATCACAATGCTCCATGAACCCTCTAATCACAATGCTCCATGCCCCTTTGCATCTCAATGCTTCATGAACCCTGTAATCAAAATGCACCATGCCCATCATCATAATGCTTCAGGCTCTTGTCATCACAATGAAATAAAAATATTCGATCATCTGTCTCATCACAATGCTCCAAATCCTTGTGATCACAATGTTCTATAACACTTATCATCACAACGCCCCATGACGCTCATCATCACAATTATCCATGCTCTTCTCATCACAGTGCTCCATGACCTTTGTCATCACAATGCTCTATAAACTTGTCATCACAATGCTCCCTGACACTTGTCATCAGTATGCTCCTGGAACCCTGTCATTACAAGGCTCCATACCATTTTCATAACAATGATCCATGCCAATTTCATCACAATGCTCCAAGACACCAGTAATCACAGTGCTCCATGCCCTTGTCATCACAATGCTCCAAGACCCCTGTAATCACAATACTCCATGCCCCTTTTCATCAGAATGCTCCATGAGACTTGTTATTACAAGGCTCCATGGTCTTCTCATCACAATGCTCCAGGAACTTTTCATCACAGTGCTCCATTCCCTTGTCATCACAATGCTCCATGACCCCTGTCCTCACAATACTTCCTGAACATTTTCAGTCCAATTCTCCAGGAAATTCTCATCACAATGCTTCAGGATACCTATCATCACAATGCTCCATGACCACTGTCATCACAACGCTCCATGACCCCTGACAACACAGTGATCCGGGACTCTTGTCATCACAATGCACCATTCCCTAGTCATCACAATGCTCCATGAACATTTTCAGCCCAATGCTCCATGACACTTGTCATCACAATGATCCATGGCCTTGCCATCCCTATGCTCCATGACCCCTGTAATCACAATGATCCGTGATGCTTCTCATCACAGTGCTCCATGACCCTTATCATCACAATGTTCCATGCCTGTGTCAGCAAAATGCTACATGACCTTGTCATCAAAATGCTGCATTTGCTTGTCATCACAGTACTCCCTTACCATTGTCATCAAAATCCTCCATGAACCTTGGGATCACATTGCTTCATGGCCTTGTCATCCCAATGCTGCATGCTCCTTGAAAACAAAATTATCCATGACTTCTATCATCACAATGCTCCAAACCCTTGTGATCACAATGTTCCATAACACTTGTCATCACAACGCTCCATGATGCCTGTCATCACAATACTCCATGCCCTTTTTGTCAAAATGCTCCATGACCTTTTTCATCACCATTCTCAATACACTTGTCATCACAATGTTCCCTGACATTGTCCTCAGAGTGCTCCTTGAACCCTGTCACCAAAAGGCTCCATGCCTTTTTCATCACAATGCTCCATGCACTTTTCATCACAATGCTCCATGCCATTGTCATCACAATACTCCACAAGCTTGTCATCAGAATGCTCCATGACACTTGTCATCACAATGCTCCATGGCCACTGTCATCACAATGTTCCATACCCCTTGTCATTACTGTGCTCCATGACGCTCGTCATCACAATTATCCATGGTCTTCTCATAACATTGCTCCACGCCCTTGTCATCATATTGCTCCATGACCCTTGTCATCACAATGCTCCATGGCCACTGTCATCACAATGTTCCATACCCCTTGTCATTACTGTGCTCCATGACGCTCGTCATCACAATTATCCATGGTCTTCTCATAACATTGCTCCACGCCCTTGTCATCATATTGCTCCATGACCCTTGTCATCACAATGCTCCATGGCCACTGTCATCACAATGTTCCATACCCCTTGTCATTACTGTGCTCCATGACGCTCGTCATCACAATTATCCATGGTCTTCTCATCACAAAGCTCCACGGTCTTGCCATCACAATGCTCCATGCCCTGGTCATCACAATGCTCCATGTTCCCTGTCATCACAATTCTCCTCGTTCTTGGCATCACTATGCTCCATGACAATTCTCATCACCGTGTTACATGATTTGTCATCACAATTCTGTATGCACTTTTCATCGCAATGCTCCATGACCCCTGTCATAGGAAGCTCCATGTGCTTCTCATCACAATGCTTCATGAACTTGTCATCAAAATTCTCAATGGCCCTTGTCATCACAATGCTCCATGCCCTTGTCATCACAATGCTCCATGTCCCTTGTCATCACAATGCTCCAAGCACTTGTCATCAAAATGCTCCATTACATTTGTCATCACAATCCTCCATGACACTTGGCATCACAATATTCCATTCCATTGTCATCGCAATGGACCATGACATATGTCATCACAATGCTCCCTGAGAACTGTCTTCAAAATACTCCATGACCTTCTCATCACAATGCTCCATGCCTTTGTCATCACATTGCACCATGCCCACTGTCATCACAATAATCCATGAAACATGTCAGGCCAATGCTCCATGCCCCTGTCATCACAATGCTCATTGCCTTTTCATCACAAAGTTCTATGACCCCTGTCATCACAATGCTCCGTGACTCCAGTCATCACAATGCTTCATGACCTTTGTCATCACAATGGTCCATGCCCTCGTCATCACAAGGCTCTGTGACCTTTGTCACCAAAATGCTCCATGAAATTTTCATCACAAAGCTCGATGACCCTTGTCATCACATTGCTCTATGCCTTTGTCAGCACAGTGCTCCATGACGCATGTCATCACAATGCCCCATGTGCTTGTCATCACAGTGCTCCACAATCTTGTCATCACAATGCTCCATAAAACTTGTCCTCACAATGCTCCATGCACTTCTTATCAAAATGCTCTCTCACGAATGATATCAAAATGCTCCCTCACTAGTCATCACAATACACCCACTCCCCTGTCATCACAATGGTCCACAACACCGTCATGAAAATGTTCCATGACTCCTGACATCACAATGTGCCATAACCAGTCATCAAAATGTTCCATGACACTTTTCATCACATTGCTCCATGACCCTCTCATCACAATGCTCCCTGCCCATCACAAGAGAATGCACCACACCCATGTCATCAAAAGGCTCCATGACCTATGTCGTCACAAAACTCCATGACCCTTGGCATCACAATGCTCCATGCCATTGTCATCACAATGCTCCAAAAACCTCTCATCACATTGTTCCAAGCCCTTGTCATCACAGGATCCATGATGCTTTTCATCACAATGCTCGATGCCATTCTTCTCTCAATGCTCCATGCGCTTGTCATTACAATCCTCCATGAACCATGTATCACAGTGTACCGTGCCATTGTTATCACAATGCTCATTGCCGCCCTCATCACAATAATCCATGAAACATTTCAGACCAATGTTCCATGCCCTTTTCATCACAATGATCCAAGACCCCTGTAATCATAATGCTCCATGCCCCTTTTCATCTCAATGCTCCATGAACGCTGTCATCACAATGCACCAAATGCACATCATCATAATGCTTCATGCTATTGTCATCACAATGAAATCAAAATGCTCTATGACCTCTGTCATCACAATGCTCCAAATCCTTGTGATCACAATATTCCATAACACCTATCATCACAACGCCACATAATGCTCGTCATCACAAGTATCCATGGTCTTCTAATCACAATGCTCCATGACATTTGTCATCACAGTGCTCAATACCCTTGTCATCACAATGGTCCCTGACACTTGTCATCAGTATGCTCCTTGAACCCTGTCATGAAAAGGCTCCATGCCTTTTTCATCACAATGTTACATGCCCTTTCCCTCACAGTGTTCCAAGACCCCTGTAATCACAATGTTCCATGCCCTTGTCATCACAAAGCTCCATGATGCATGTCATCAGAACGCTCCATGACATTCTCATCCCATTGTTCAGTGCCCTTGTCATCACAATGCTCCAAAAGCCCTGTAATCACAATGTTCCATGCCCTTGTCATCACAAAGCTCCATGATGCATGTCATCAGAACGCTCCATGACATTCTCATCCCAATGTTCCATGCCCTTGTCATCACAATGCTCCATGACCCCAGTAATCACAATGCTCCATGACCCTTTTCATCAGAATGCTCCATGAGACTTGTCATCACATGGCTCCATGGTCTTCTCCTCACAGTGCTCCAGTACCTTGTCATCACAATGCTCCTTGACACCTGTCATCACAATACTCCATGAACATTTTCAGCCCAATGCTCCATGACGTTCTCATCACAATGCTCCATGACCTCTGTCATAACAATTCTCCATGACCACTATCATGACAATGCTCCATGAACCCTGACAACACAATGATCCGGGACGCTTGTCATCAAAATGCTCCATGCCCTTGTCATGCCAATGCTCCATGAACCCTTTAATCACAATGCTCCATGACGCTTGTCATCACAGTGCTCCATGAACCTTGTCATCACAATGCCTTTGTCAGCAAAATGATACATAATCTTGTCATCACAATGCTCCAAGACCCATGTAATCACAATGCTCCATGACCCTTTTCATCAGAATGCTCCATGAGACTTGTCATCACATGGCTCCATGGTCTTCTCATCACAGTGCTCCAGTACCTTGTCATCACAATGCTCCTTGACCCCTGTCATCACAATACTCCATGAACATTTTCAGCCCAATGCTCCATGACGTTCTCATCACAATGCTCCATGACCTCTGTCATAACAATGCTCCATGACAACTGTCATGACAATGCTCCATGAACCCTGACAACACAATGATCCGGGACGCTTGTCATCAAAATGCTCCATGCCCTTGTCATCCCAATGCTCCATGAACCCTTTAATCACAATGCTCCATGACGCTTGTCATCACAGTGCTCCATGAACCTTGTCATCACAATGCCTTTGTCAGCAAAATGATACATAATCTTGTCATCACAATGCTCCATGTGCTTGTCATCACAATCCTCTATGACCCTTGGGATCATATTGCTTTATGCCCTTGTCATCTCTATCTTGCCTTTCTGGTTTTTACAGATTTTCGGATGCCCTTTTTGACCGGTGGGAAGCCACAATTCTTTGTAGTGTGGATTTGCGTTGTATGCTTGCTTGATTGGCCAAAAAGGGCCTATGCCTTTTCTCCTGAATATATTCAGGGGAAAAGTCATACACTGTTTTTGGCCAAGTGCATCATTCTCGAAGTTGTGATGCCTTTCCTGTGCTTTAAAGGCGATTCCAATTTACCTCTTGAAATATGTTTTGTGCAATTCTGCCTCATTTTCAAGTCCGCTTTGTTGCCTTCCCTCAACAGATTTTTGGAAGAGAGTAGTCCTTTATAACTCTGCAGGTTTTTGATTTGCTTTGCCCCTGAGCTCCAATTTTCAAATCCCATTATTTGGAGCTGACCGCAAATCCACAATTTTGCTTCAGGACCTATACTGGTTCCAGGGGTGGCTATACTGGTTCCCTGTGGGTGGCTGAGGCTTTGGTTAATTCTTCTTCCTGACGGGAATTTAGAGTGACATGTGTCCGTCCAAAGGCCTACATCTACTCTCTGATTGGTTCTCCCTCTTCCCTTTCATCCTCTGCACAATTAGCAAACTGTGCGAACCAGGAGGTTATAGGGGATGACTCTCCTAAGTTGGGAGATTGATAGTAAAGTTGTTGGAATGCCAAACTGTAGCACAAGGAGAGGAAAAAGTAGGAGACTTTCAGAAACCTTTCGCCATCACAGGGTGTCCATTCTCTAGGTTTCCCATACATGTTATAACTGTAGTGATATTCCCTTCTACCTGGAAATTTGGGACCCATGGAATGGTGGCATGCATTACTACTTTAAAGGGTCTGCATTTTCTCTCCCAAGCTCACCAGTCCTCTCAGTCCCAAGTGTCCAGCCTTATGTCTCATCCAGCTGTCTTTGCAGATAGGGTCATTCTAGGTTTCATCAGAACCCCTGAAGGAATTGTGTAAGAATTTCGCTGTTTTTTTGTTTTGTTTTTGAAATTCATTTTTATAATGGGGTTGAGCTGATTTTCCCTGACGTGTTTATGCTGGTCTATACACACTTGATTCCCTTACAGAGGCATATCAATACATAGGTTTTAAGATTCTTACTAATCAGATATATTCCTCTGTGGGGAATAGGGGTTTTGAGTCCCGTTCACTGAGGAAGGTGTAGGTCTTGCCTATTCTGTATTTGGTTTATGGAATGGTACCTGTGCTAATATCAAACTCTGGTTTTATGCATCACCCCACCTCTCCTTTCCCCTTAAGGAGGCATAAGAGTGTTTTCTAAATGTGAGACGCTGCTCTCTTTCCTAATTCAGTTCATGTGTTGTGATGTTGACATTCCCTCTGTAAGTGATATCTTATGATAAGATTATTTTTCTGTGTGACTAATTTCCCTTAGAATCATCATACCTAAATCCTCTCATTATGCTGCTACTGGCCTTATGACATTGATTTCACGTCTGAGTGATATTCCGTTGTACAAAATTACCACAAGTTCTTTATGCATTTCTCTTTTTCCTGGGATACTTTAGGTGTACTGAAGTTGAGGTTCTTGTATGCAGAGCAGCCCTAAATTTTGGGGTGCCTGTGATTTGTTGATATTTAGTCTTCCCAAGTTATATGTCCATGAGTTGAAGTCCCCTTTGCTCGGGGGCTTTGTATTTTAGATGTTTTAGGAAACAGCATACACTTCTTCAGAGTAGCTCTTGGATATTTATACCCCACCCATCAGCGTGACTAGTCTCCCTGTTTTCCATGGCCTCTCCTGCATTTTTGATTTGTACACATTTTTTGGATGGACTTTCTGAGCAGCGGAAATTGAGACTTCTTTATTGTGTGGATTTGCATTTCGCTCTTGCTTGGTTGTCCAAAAACTCTGTATGTGTTTTTTTTCCTGAAGATATTCACAAAAAAAAAACGCATACACCCTTTTGCCCAACTGCATCATTTTAGAAATTCTGCTGCTTTTCATATGCTTTAACTGTGAGTACAATCTACCTTTTGAAATCTGTTTCCTGCAATTCTGCCTCTCATTCAGAACTTCTTCGTTGCCTTACCTGAATATATTTTTGGACGTTGGTTATCATTTATATCTTTGCAGGTCTTTGAATTGTCTGCTCCTGAGCTCCATTTTGCAACTCGCTTTTTGTGAGCTGACCGCCAAACCACTGGATTGATTCCGGCCCTATTCTGGTTCTGGGGAGGCAGGCTGAGCCTTTGGTTAATTCTTCTTCCTAATGGGAAATTAGAGTGACATGTGCCTCTCAAAACTACTACAGCTAATCTCTCATTGGTTCCTCCTCTTCCCATTTATCCTCTGCAAAAATTGCAAACTGTGTGAAACAGGAGGTTAAAGGTGCTGATTCTCCAAGTGGGGAGATTGTTAGTAATGTGGCTGGAATGGCGAACCCCAGCACCAGGAGATCAAAAATGAGGTGCATTTTAGACACCTCTCCTGAGCACACGGTGTACATTCATCTCGGTTTCGCAGGCATGTTTTCACTGTCAGAAGATTCCCTTGAAAGTGCAGATTTGGGACCCATGGAATGGGTACCAGGCAGTATTACTTTAAAAGGTCTGCATTTCCTCACCCAGCCTCTCTAACATCTCTTAGCGTGCATAGCTTCCAGCCTTATATATCATCCTGCTGTGGGTCTACATGTGTTCAATCCATGTTACATCGTAGCCCTTCAACAAAAGTTGTAAGAATTTTTGTCTGTCTTACTGTTTTTATAAATATATTTAAATTTATTTTTATATTGGTTACAGCTGATTTTCAAAGCTCTGTTTTTTGCTGCTGTACATCCACTTGATTCATGTACTGTGAGACAACAATAAATTCTTTCTCAGATGCTTATCAGTCATATGTATTATTTTCCAGTGACTTGAGTGGACTGAGTGCAGTTCTTTGAGGTACCGTGTAGGCCTTGCCAGTTATTCAATTCGGTACTTGGAATGGTATCTTTGCTAATTTCAACCTCCTGGATAATACCTCACCATTCCCCACCTTTCCCATTTAGCAGCCTTATGTCTATTTTCTACATATTTGACTATGTTTCTGTTTTGTAGTTTATTTCATGTGTAGCCATTTTTGATTCTACCTTTAAGTGACATCTTATGATATGTGTCTTTTTCTTTCTGACATGTGTCACTTAGAATGATTGTATGTAACTCCTCCAGAGTTGTTCCAACTGGCCTTATTTCATTGATTACTGGATGAGTAATATTCCACTCTACATAAGTACCCCATCTCTTTTATCCATTTTATCCTTCCAGGGACATTTAGGTTATATCCAAGTGGAGGCCCTTTTTAACAGAGAGGTGGTAAACGTTGGGGTGCCTGTTTTCTGTCATTTTTTGTTTTTCCCAAGGTATACGCCCATGAGTGCAAGTGCCCTATGCTCTGTAGCTCAGTTTTCAGATGTTTTAGCAAACACAATACACTTCTCCAGAGTGGCCGTAGGCACATTACATTTCCACTATCAGCCTCACAGGGCTCCCTTTTCTCCTCACCCTGTCCTGCATTTCTGGTGTTTACACTTTATGTGGATGGCCCTTCTGACTGATGTGAAGTGATACATTTTGTAGTATTGATTTCCAGTGCCCACCTGTTTGGTTGGATAAAAAGTGTGAATGGCCTTTACTTGAATATATTCAGAAAAAAATGCATACGCCCTTTTGGGCCAACTGCATCATTGGCGATGTTCAGCCCCTTTTCTTGTGCTTTAATGGGGAGACCTTTCTACCTCTTCAAATCTGATTCCTGCCACTCTCCCTTGCTTACAAGGCCTTTTCTGTGACTTTCCTCAAGACATTTTTCAACAATAGATATTTTCAACTCTGCAGTTTCATGAATTTTAGTGCCCCTGAGTTCCATTTTTCAACTTGTGTTTTTGGAAACTCGACACAAAACAGCAGGATTTCCTCTAGCCCTATTCTCTTTCCGTGGGCAATTCTAGCCTTTGATGAATTTGTCTTCCGGATTGGAAATTAGAGTGGCATGTGCCTGTCCAAACACCTAAGACTTGTCTCTAAATTTTTCTCATCCTTCCGCTTCATCCTCTGGATAAATTCCAAACTGTGTGCAACAGGATGTTGACGGTGCTGATATCCCCAAGTGAGGAGATTGTTAGGAAAGATGCTGGAGGGGTGAACCCGAGCACCAGGCGATGAGGAGATGAGGTGCCTTTTCCAAACTCTTTCCGATCAAACGGTGTACATCCTCTAGGTGTGACACGCATGTTTTAGCTGTAGGAAGGGTCCCGGGCATGGAAGGAGAACACCAGGGATTTTTCCAAATCAGTGCCTCCACGTACCCCAAACTGGGGAATTTTTAAGCTACAGCTACACGTATGTCCATTAAGGGCCTTGGGAAATAGGCAGAGCCCAAACTTTAGATGATTGAAATCTTGAGGTTCAGGAGCGCTCACCATCGGCCTTGCTTAGGTTACATTTTATCTGTCATTGATAGATGATGTCAATAAAAATATCGATGCTTTTTCAGATTATTTCCCCTTATAGGTTATTGCAAAATATTCAGTGTAGTTCCCTGTGCTTTACAGTAGTTCCTTGTTGATGATCTATTTTATACATAGCAGTGTGTATTTGTCAATCCCAAACTGTTAATTTATCCCTTCTCCTAACTTTCCCCTTTGGTAATAATAAATTATAAGATTTTATACTTCTCAGAAATGGGGGAGCTGAAAGAGAGGTATCCTTTTCAATGGAAAAGCATTCAAAACAAGATTGAAGCTTCAGCCAAGAGTATTCGATGTACATCCATGGAAATAAATCACTTCATTTCTCTAATGTTGACGTGACAAATAAGACAGATGTCTTCACTGAACTTGCTTATAGTAAAGTGATGGAAATATCAAATATAAGTCTTAGAAAAATCTTATTTTACCCGAGCATTATACACTGCTCTATGTTAACTACAGTTTGTCTCACACATCTGTTCAATGAAGTTACAAAGTTCTCAATTTCTGTTACTGATCATCCAGAGGGGACCCCAACAGTAGTCCCCGTGCCCAGTGTCATTGGAGCCAACAGATCAAGACTGAGTTTGGTTCAGAAGCAAAGGAAACATTATTTTGAAAACCGAATGGAGAGGTGAGAGTGTGCACTCCCCCACGGGCTGTGGCCTGGGATGCTGAGTAGGGATCCCGGCAGCGTCAGTGGGAGTTAGGGGATGGATGTCTCGAGGGCTGGGTTGGCTGCAGCTCAGGCTCTATGCCGTGCAGTCTGCATGGGACTCCGCTAGCTGAGGTGTCGACCCAGCCATTCTGCACTAGGTAGTCGGGTCTGAAGTGCCGGGTGTGGGACCTCTGCATGCGGAACCCTAGGAGCATGTGAAATTAGACAAAGCACAAAGGAAAAACAGGTTAGACTTTATTTTATTGCCCAGATTCTCTTTTTATCTCCCAGGAATTTTTAATGAACGTTGCCAGAGACGAACACCTCCTCTGCTTTTTGTTCCGTTCCTCATTCTTGGGGTGTTGAGGGTGAAGACCCCTCTTTTGTAACTGCTTCATGCTGTGGTGGGAGCCCTGATACCTAGGGGGAGGGGCAAAACGTCTCCCCACCAGCCTCCAGGTGAGGTTGATTGTCCCAAATCCTCCTGCCTCACTTCTCGTATGCCTGAGCACCAGCATTGGAAGTGTTATAGATTCTAATGACCTTTAAGTGTCCAGGAAAGAGATGCGCAGAGATGCTGAGGTGGCAGTTTTCACCCCACCCCACATTTGTTCAGTGACATTAGGATGACTTTTTTGCCAGCCTAGATGCTCTGACCAGTAGTCTGTGCTTTCTTTAATTAGGTCCCTGAATAAATGTACAAACAGCACCATGTGTCAGAGCCCTGATCGTGCAACTCCCAGACAGTCCAGGGTCAGTGGTGATCCAGGACCATGACATCCACTGAGTCAACGGCCTTTAGAAGTAGCCAGCAGTCCAGCCGGTCATATTGGCCACCATCACCGCGGTGTCTGTAGGGTTTTCTATGGTGAAAGCGTGTTATACGTTTCCCCCGCCAAGCTTATTAGCTCCCCTCTGGGTGCAGTAAGTCCTGCAAGCAGTAGTCTGCTCTTTCGGGGCACAGTCTTGTTGTTTTCTGAGAGAAACTCCAGGTCAAGTGATGGTCACACGAGTCACCTTGGGGGCCTGTTGCCCCCATTTGTCTCTCTGGAGGTTGGAGTTGGAAAGCCTCCTCACTCGAGGTCAGTGTGTCCACAGAGCGACCCCTGCAACTTCAGGGCATGATGGGTGGTTAGGATCACCACGTGGGGATCTATTCCCTTAGGAGGGAGATGGCCTTGTGGGCTGCTGATTTCCAGCTTTTTAGATACCCCAGTATCCTGGCCTGATGATTCAGTGGGCAAAGCCCTTGGTGACCATAGTTTATCATACCTGAAGGTCATTCTTGTGTTGCTCCATTTCAAGTGGTCCCTGTTTTTGCACTAGGTCTCCAAGGGCGATTAACCTTTGACCGAGTATTTAAAGGTCAAAGGGTTTAGCTAAATTAGCGAGTTCCTGGGCAAGGGTCTGAATTGACTGCTCTTTCCATTCTTGAAAGGCTGCTTCTGGATTCTATTCAAAAGGATCATCATCTTTTCGTGTCAGTGTTTCATGTAGAGGCCCAGCTATTAGACTGTAGTTAGGGATCCAGATGCAGAAAACCTTGGCCTCCCCAGGAACCCCTAAGCTGTCTTCTAGTTTTAGAAGAGGTAAGGCTGCAAATGGCTTCTTCCCTATCCTGGGATGCGTTTCTCCAAATATCTGTGAGAATGAAGCCCAGGCAAGTCACCTGAGCCTGGGATATTTGAGCCTTTTTCTTGGACACCTTCTATCCTTTCTTGGCTAGGTAGTTCAGAGGCGTCTTTAGTAGGCCTGGCGATCAGAATGTCATCTGCATATTGAAGGAGGGTTCCCTTTTACAGAGGTAGAACTTTTAGGTCTTTAGAGGACATTTCCCCAATGATGGTGTGGGGATTTTTGAACCATTGGGGCAGGACGGCCCAGCATTATTGGTTTTGTTGCATGTTGTGTCCTGCCATTCACAAGCCGAAAATTCTTGTGACTCTGAGATGAATGGAATACAGAAGAAGGCATCATTGAAGTCTAATACAGAATGTCATGGCCTGGTGGATGGCAGAATGAGCAGCAGGGTGTAGGAAATAGGATCTACTTGATGTAGATCCTCGGTGGCTTCACTGACTGTCCTAATATCCTTTACCAGGTCTCCAGCAGCCCATGGGGCTCTCGTGGTCAGGCCAATCCCAGGATATGGAGCTCACCTGGGCTGCATCCCGCACCCCCACAGCCCACGGGGCTCTCGTGTTCAAGTCCCTCCCAGGGTATGGAGCTCACCTGTGCAGCTACCCAGCAGCCCATGGGGCTCTCGTAGTCAGGCCCATCCCAGGATACGGAACTCCCCTGGGCAGGTACCCCAGCAGGGCTGGACACACAGGAACTGTGCACATAGCCCACCTTGCAGAGAACCCCCAGCTCACCTGTCGCTCACAGCTGACACAGAACACCTCAGAGCAGGACTTGAACTAACAAACAGTAGCTCTGACAGGTCTGTGACCCTGGCTATCACTCTGTGCAGCCTCTCTCTGCCTGGTCTTCCAGACACTTCCACTGCAGCCAGGGCACCAGGCCTCTGTCTCCACCCACCATCACTCCTCTCCCTGACTCCTGGGTTCCTCTCATTAGGATAGGGTCTTCTTGAAGTTGTTTTCTACTCATGGACCAGATAAAATGATAAGAAAACAAGCCGCAGCTGCAGCCCCTTGTCTATCCTGACTCTCAAGGCCCACACCTGTTCCTTGGGACTGACCCGTTTAACAAGGTTCATTTTCTGCAACTGTGAGCCCCTGAGGGGTGAGGTTTGGCTGATTTGAGCAGCCTGACACTGCCTGCCAGCCCCCACCCCACAGGTGTGCCTGGGTTGAGGTCAATATAAACACCTCTCCAGTCAGCAAGAGCACCTGTAGCTGTGACTGACGCCATATTCTCTGCCCCGTCAGCAGTTTCTGGGCTGGGGTGGTGGGAGGGATTGAGGGGCCATGGCTTTGTGGGTGGCCCAGTGTGATTTGGGCTCGGCTGGACTTTCTGCAGGTGTTGCCATGCTGCCACCTGCTAAAGAAGAGGATGTGTCACCCATACCTGCCACTGGAATTTCTCCCCAGGCAGAGGTGAGGATGTAAAAAAGCAGTGGGGGCTGTGGCAGGAGGGGTATCTCAGGGAGGGAAATGGAAAGCTTCCAGAAGAGCATCTGGGGCCAGGACCATCCTGGCTGGCCTGCAGGCACCAAGTCGGCCTGCGTGCTCTCGCTAGTGTGGCTCCACAGCCCTTCCTCTAGGCTTGCAAGTGCTTGTACATATTCAGGTGTTTTACCTGGAAAGGGTGGGAAGAGTTCAGCTGCAGCAGGACTGGGGCTCAGCTCACATTTACTCACAGACGCCTCGACACAGTCCCCCAGCTTTGCAATGAGGATGCTCCTTGTGGGGGGGAGCGCTGCTGACGGCATGGGAGACGATTTCCCACCTCTGAACAACTTAAGAATTTTTTACCACTGGAGCAAGTGCCCTGATACAATTTTCCTCTGTATAACTGGTGAGTTCTGTTTTTTTTTTTTTCTTTTTATCTTTTTGGTTCAAGTTAGATTTTATTTATTCCTCTTTTTTTTTAATTTGGAGATATAAACATGGAAATAATGCATTAATATAAAGACGTCTATGTGAAGGGAAAAATTTTTCTCTTTTATTTTATTAAATGTTATTTATTTATTTTTATTTTTTTAAAATTTATTTCTTTTATACAGCAGGTTCTTATTGGATATATATTTTATACATATAAGTGTGCACATGTGAATCCCAGTCTCCCAATTCATCCCACCACCACCCTCACATGGCGTTCCCTCCTTGGTGTCCATATGTTTGTTCTCTACATCTGTCTCTATCTCTGCCGTGCAAACTGATTCATCTGTACCATTTATCTAGGTTCCACATATATGCATTAATATACAATATTTGTTTTTCTCTTTCTGACTTACTTCACTCTGTATGACAGTCTCTAGATCCATTGAGGTCTCTACAAATGACCCAATTTCATTCCTATGTATGACTGAGTAATATTCCGTTGTATATATGTACCACGTCTTTATCCATTCGTCTGTCTGTGGGCACTTAGGTTGCTTTCATTACCTGTCTATTGTAAATAGTGCTGCAGTGAACATTGTGGTGAATGTGTCTTTTTGATTTATGGTTTTCTCTGTGTATATGCCCAGTAATTGGATTGCTGGATTATATGGTAATTCTATTTTTGTTTTTTAAGGAACCTCCATACTGTTCTCCATAGAGACTGTATCAATTTACATTCCCACCAATAGTGGAATAAGGTTCCTTTTCTCCACACCCTCTCCAGCATTTGTTGTTTGTAGATTTTCTGATGATGCCCATTCTAACAGGTTTGACGTGATACCTCATTGTAGCTTCGATTTCCATTTCTCTAATAATTAGTGATGTTCAGCAGATTTTCATGTGCGTACTGGCCATCTCTATGTCTTCTTGGAAGAAATGTCTATTTAGATCTTCCATTTTGTATTGGGTTGTTTGTTTTATTAATATTGAGCTGCAAGAGCTGTTTATATATATTGGAGATCAATCATTTGTCCATTGATTCGTCTGCAAATATTTTCTGCCATTCTGAGGGTTGTCTTTTCGTCTTGTTTGTAGTTTCCTTTGCTTTGCAAAAGCTTTTACGTTTCATTAGTCCCATCTGTTTAGTTTTCTTTTTTATTTCATTACTATAGGAGGTGGATCAAAAAAGATCTTGCTGTGATTTACGTCAGAGTATCCTTCGAAAGTTTTCCTGTCAGAGTTTTATACTGTCTGTTCTTACATTAAGGTCTCTAATTCATTTTGAATATATTTTTATGCATGGTCTTGGGGAGTGTTCAAATTTCATTCTTTTACATGTAGCTCTCCATATTTCCCAGCACCAATGATTGAAGAGACTGTCTTATCTCCATTGTATAGTCTTGCCTCCTTTGTCATAGATTAGTTGACCATAAGTGTGTAGGTTTATCCTTGGGCTTTTTTTTTCCTTTTACACGTTTATTGGAGTATAATTGCTTTACAATGGAGTGTTCGTTTCTGCTGTATAACAAAGTGAATCAGCTATACATATACAAATATCACCAGATCCCCTCCCTCTTGCATCTCCCTCCCACACTCCATATCCCACACCTTTATGTGGTCACAAAGCACCGAGCTGATCTCCCTGTTCTATGTGGCTGATTCTCAGTAGCTATCAGTGTTACATTTGGTAATGTATTTATGTCCATGCCACTCTCTCACTTCGTCCGACCTTACCCATCCCCCTTCCGGTGTCCTCAAGTCCTTTCTCTATGTCTGTGTCCTTAATCCTGTCCTGCCACTAGGTTCTTCAAAATCTTTTTTTTTTCTTCATTAGATTCCATATATCTCTGTTAACATACAGTATTTGTTTTTCCCTTTCTGACTTACTTCACTGTGTAGGACAGATTCTAAGTCCATCCACCTCAGTACAAATAACTCAGTTTTGCTTCTTTATATGGTTGAGTAATATTTGATTGTATATATGTGCCAGATGTTCTTTATCCATTCATCTGTCGATGGACACTTAGGTTGCTTCCATGTCCTGGCTAATGCAAATAGAGCTGCAATGAACATTTTTGTACATAACTCTTTTTGAATTATGGTTTTCGCAAGGCAAATGCCCAGTACTTGGATTGTTGTGTCGTATGGTACTTCTATTGTTAGTTATTTAAAGGAACCTCCGTACTGTTCTCCCTAGTGCCCATATCAATTTACATTCCCAACCACAGTGCAAGTGTGTTCCATTTTCTCCAATAAAGGCCTCTCCAGCATTTATTGTTTTGTAGATTTTTTTGATGATTGCCACTCTGACTGCTGTGAGGTGATACCTCAGGGTAGTTTTGATTTGCATTTCTCTAATGATTAGTGATGTTCAGCATCCTTTCATGTGTTTCTTGGTAATCTGTATATCTTCTTTGGAGAAATGTCTATTTAGGTCTTCTGCCCGTTTTTGGATTGGGTTGTTTGTTTTTGTGATATTGAGCTACATGCGGTGCTTGTAAAGTTAGGAGATTAATCCTTTGTCAATTGCTTCATTTGAAAATATTTTCTCCCATTCTGAGGGTTGTTTTTGCATCTTGTTTATGTTTTCCTGTACTGTGTAAAAGCTTTTAAGTTTCATTAGGTCCCATTTGTTGATTTCTGTTTTTATTTCCATTTCTCTAGGAGGTGGGTCCAAAAGGATCTTGCTGTGATTTATGTCATAGAGTGTTCTGCCTATGGTTTCCTCTAAGTGTTTTATAGTGTCTGGTCTTATATTTAGATCTCTAATCAATTTAGAGTTTATTTTTGTGTATGGTGTTATGGAGTGTTCTAATTTCATTCTTTTATGTGTAGGGGTCCAGTTTATCCAGCACCAATTACTGAAGAGACTGTCTTTTCTCCATTGTATATCCTTAGCTCCTTTGTCATAGATGAGATAGCCATAGGTATGTAGGTTTATCTCTGAGCTTTCTGTCCTGTTCCATTGATCTGTGTTTATGCCAATCTACATACACTTGATTCCATTATGGAGACATATAAATACATAGGTTTCAAGGTTATTACCAGTCAGATATATTCCTCTTCAGTGAATAGGGTGTTTTGTGTCCAGTTCATTGAGAAAGGAGTAGGTCTTGTCTATTAACTATTTGGTTTATGGAATAGGATCTGTGCTAATTTCAAACTCTGCTTTTACACATCACCCCACGTCACCTTTCCCCTTAAGGAGGCATAAGTGTGTTTTCTAAATGTGTAACTCTGTTCTCTTTTGAAATTCAGTTCATGTGTAGCCATGTTGCATTTCCTCTATAAGTGATATATTACAATAAGTTTCTTTTTCTTTGTGGCTCATTTCACTTAGCATCATCGTACCTAAAACCACTCATTATGCTGCTATTGGCCTTATGACATTGATTTCATGTCTGAGTGACATTCCATGGTATATAAGTACCACAACATCTATATCCATTTTTTTTTCCTTTCCTGGGATATATAAAGTGTACCGAAGCCGAGGTTCTTGTAAACAGAGCAGCCCTAAACTTTGGGCTGGCTGTGTGTTGTGGATTTTTAGTTTTCCCCAAATACACGCCCATGAGTGGAAGTGTGCTATACTCTGTAGCTCTGTTTTAGAAAACAACATACAGTTCTCCAGAGAGGCTGTTGGCAATTTACATCCTGTCCATCGGCGTAACCAGGCTCCCTTTTCTCCATGGCCTGTCCTGCATTTGTGGCTTTTACACTATTTGTGGATGGCCCTTTTGACTGGAGGTAAGGGACACTTCTCTGTAGTGTGGATTTGCAATACCTGATGGCTTGCTTAGCCAAAAAGGGCATATGCATTTTTTCCCGAATATATTCAAGAAAATACACATAATCCCTTTTCAGCCAAGGGCAACATTGTCGAAATTCTGTCGCTTTTCATGTGCTTTAAAGACGACTCCAATCTACCTCTTGAAATCTGTTTCCTTCTATTCTGCCTTGCATTCAAATCCTCTTCACTGCCTTTCCTCAATATATTTCTGGATGATAGTTGTCCTTTATAACTCTGCAAGTTTGTGAATTGCTGTGCCCCTGATTTCCATTTTTCAACTCGCCTCTTTGTGAGCTGGCTGCAATACCGCAGGATGGCTTTAGGCCCTAGTCTGGTTCCGGGGCTTCAGGCTGAGCCTTTGGTTAATTCTTCTTCCTGATGTGAAACTAGAGTGACATGTGCCCATCCAAACACCTACAGCTAATCTCTCATTTATTTCCCCTCTTCCTGTTCATCCTCTGCACAGTTTGCAAACTGTGCATAAAGGGAGGGTAAAGGCGCTGACACTCAAAGAGGGGAGATTTTGAATAATGCAGATGGAATGGCGAAGCCGAGCACGACAAAAGGAAAAATGAGGTACCTTTTAGAAAAATTTCCCAATTACACAGTGTACCATCCACTGGGTTTCCCATGCATGTTTTAACTGGAGGAAGATTCCCTTAAACCTGGAGAGTTGGGACCACTAGAATGGGTAGCACACAGTATTGCTCTAAGTGGTGTTCTTTTGTTCACACAACCTCAGAAATCTTGTCAGCCCCAAGTGTCCAGTCTTATGTCTCATCCAGCTGTGGGTGTAAAGGTGGTCAATCTAGCTTGCATCACAGGCCCTGAACGTAATTTTTAAGACCTTCTCTCTATTTTTGCATTTTGCTTTTGAAATTTATTTTTATAAGTGGGTTTAACTGAATTTCAGTGCTGTGTTCATGCCGTTATACACACACATGATTCCTTTAAGGAGACATGAGAATACATATGTTTTAAAATACTTAGAGACAGACATATTCCTCTGCAATGAACAGGGGGTGTTGAGTCCAGTTCATTGTGCTGGGAGTAGGTGTTGTCTATTACATACATGGTTTATATAACGGTATCTGTGCTAATTTAAAACTGTGGTTTTATGCATCACCCCACCTCGGCTTTCCCATTAAGCAGGCAGAAGATGTTTTCTAAATGTGTGACTCTGTTGTGTTTGTAATTCAGTTCATGTGTAGTCATGTGTACATTCCCGCGATGAGTGATACCTTATGATAAGATTAGTTACTCTGTAATCTTTCCTAACTCAGTTCATGTGTAGCCATGTTTACAGGTCCTTCATAAGTGATATCTTATGATAAGTTTCTTTTTCTGTGTGACTTATTTCACTTAGAATCATCGTACCTGAATCCACTCTTTTTGCTGCTACTGGCCTTATGACATTGATTTCATGGCTGAGAGATATTCCATCGTACGTAAGTACCACAATATCTTGAACCATTTTTGTCTTTCCTGGGATACTTAAGGTGTACCCAAGATGAGGTTCTTGTAAGTAGTGCAGCGCTAAATTTTAGGGTGGCTCTGTCTTATTGATTTTCAGTTTTCCCAAGGTATATTCCCTAGACTGGAACTGCCCTTGGCTGTGTAGCTCTGTTTTTTACTTGTTTTAGGGAACACAATTCACTCCTCCAGAGAGGCAGTTGGCAACTTACATCCCGCCCTTCAGCATAACAAGGCTCCCTGTTCTCCAGGGCCTGTCTTGCCTTTCTGGTTTTTACACATTTTGTGGATGTCCCTTTTGACCGGTGGGAAGGGATACTTCTTTGTAGTGCAGATTTGCATTGCTGCTTGCTTGCTTGGCCAAAAACGGCGTATGCATTTTCTCCTGAATATACTCAGGAGATAACGCATATGCCCTTTTTGGCCACGTGCATGATTGTCGAAGTTGTGCCCCTCTTCCTGTGCTTGAAAGGTGATTTCTACTTACCTCTTGAAATCTGTTTCCTGCTATTCTGCCTCGTTTTAAAGTCCGCCTCTCTGCCTTCCCTCAAAAGATTTTTGGACGATAGGTGTCCTCTATTACTCTGCCAGTTTGTAAATTGCTCTGCCCCTGAGCTCCATTTTTCAACTCGTTTTTGTGAGCTGACAGCAAATACAAAATTATGGTTCAAAACCTATACTGGTTCCCAGCGGGTGGCTGAGACATTGGTTAATTCTAATTCCTGCCGGGCAATTAAAATGACCTGTACCAGTCCAAATGCCTAACAGCTACTCTCTCATTGGTTCACCCTCTTCCCTTTCATCCTCTGCCAAATTGGCAACCTGTGCGATCCAGGAGGTTTTACGGGCTATCGCTCCAAGTTGGGAGATTGATAGTAAAGCCGTTGGAAGTTCAAACTGGAGCACAAGGAGAGGGACT
Organism: Mesoplodon mirus; assembly: GCF_964341445.2. NCBI lineage: Eukaryota > Metazoa > Chordata > Mammalia > Artiodactyla > Ziphiidae > Mesoplodon > Mesoplodon mirus. Next base: position 3,961,361 of record NW_028295800.1, on the reverse strand, counting down.
ATATGTTGAGTTTTAGAAACATTTTGTATTCACAGTGTGTCCATTCTCTAGGTTTCCCGTAAATGTTATGGCTGTAGTAATATTCCCTTACACATGGAGAGTTGGGACACTTGGAATGGGTGCCACATATTATTGCTTTAAAGGGTCTGCGTTTGCTCACCCAGTCTCACCAAACCTCTCAGTCTCAAGTGTCCAGCTTTATGCCACATCCAGCTCTCGTTGTAGGTAGGGTCATTCCAGGTTTCATCAGAGCCCCTGAAGGAATTGTAAAGATTTTCCCTGTTTTTTTTGTATTGTATTTGAAATTTCTTTTTTTACTGGGTTTGAGCTGATTCTCACTGTCATGTTTATGCCAGTTTAGAAACACTTGATTCCCTTACGGTGACATATCAATACATAGGTTTTAAGATTCTTACTAGTCAGATATATACCTCTGCGCAGAATATTGGGTTTTGCGTCCCTTTCACTGATGAAGGTGTAGGTCTTGTCTATTCCGTATTTTGATTTTGGAATGGTACTTGTACTAATATCAAACTCTGGTTCTATGCATCACCCCACCTCTCCTTCCTCCTTAAGCAGGCATAAGTGTGTTTTCTAAATGTGAGATGCTGTTCCCTTTCCTAACTCAGTTCATGTGTAGCCATGTTACAGAAAATTCATAAGTGCTATCTTATGATAAGTTTGTTTTTCTGTGTGACTTATTTCACTTAGAATCATCGTACCTGAATCCATTCATTTTCCTGTTACTGGCATTATGACATTGATTTCATGGCTGAGGGATAATCAATCGTACATAAGTACCACAGTTTTTTGAACAATTTTTACCTTTCCTGGGATACTTAAGGTGTACCCAAGTTGAGGTTCTTGTAAGCAGTGCAGCCCTAAATTTTGGGGTGGCTCTGTCTTATTCATTTTCAGTTTCCCCAAGGTATATTCCCTAGACTGGGAGTGTACTTGGCTCTGTAGCTCTGTTGTTTACTTGTTTTAGGGAACACAATGCACTCCTCCAGAGAGGCAGATTGCAATTTACATCCCGGCCATCAGCATAACAAGGCTCCCTGTTCTCCAGGGCCTCTCTTGCCTTTCTGGTTTTTACCCATTTTGTGGATGTCCCTTGTGACTGGTGGGAAGGGATACTTCTTTGTAGTGCAGACTTGCATTGCCCACTTGCTTGCTTGGCCAAAAGTGCGTATGCATTTTCCCCTGAATATATTCAGGAGAAAATGCATACGGCCTTTTTGGCCATGTGCATCATTGTCGAAGTTGTGCTTCTCTTCCTGTGCTTTAAAGGCGATTCCAACGTACCTCTTGAAATCTGTTTCCTGCTATTCTGCCTCGCTTTCAATTCCACCTAGTTGCCTTCCCTCAACAGATTGTTGGAAGATAGTTGCCCTTTATTACTCTGCCAGTTTGTGAATTGCTTTGCCCCTGAGCTCCATTTTTTAACTCGTTTTTTGTGAGCTGAACGCAAGACCAATATTTTGGTTCAGGACCTATACTGGTTTTCGGTGGGTGGCTGAGACTTCAGTTAATTCTTCTTCCTCCCGGGAAATAAGAGTGATATGTGCCCGTCCAAATGCCTAAGAGCTACTCTCTCATGGGTTCTCCCTATTCCTTTTCATCCTTTGCCAATTGGTAACATGTGCGAACCAGGAGGTTAAAGGTTCTGTCTCTCCAAGTTGGGAGATTGACAGTAAAGCAGTTTGAAAGTCAAACTAGAGCACAAGGAGAGGGACTATTCGTTGAGTTTTAGAGACCTTTCATATTCACAATGTGTCCATTCTCTAGGTTTCCCGTACATGTTATAGCTGTAGTAATATTCCGTTCAACCAGGAGACATCGGACCCATGGAATGGGTGCCATGCATTATTGCTTTAAAGGGTCTGCATTTGTTCACCCTATCTCTCCAGTCCTCTTTGTCCCATGTATCCAGCTTTATGCCATATCCAGCTGTCGTTGTAGATAGGGTCATTACAGGTTTCATCAGAGACCCTGAGGAAATTGTAAAGAATTTCCCTTTTTTTGTTTTTGAAATTCCTTTTTATAGTGTGTTTGAGCTGATTCTCGCTGCCATATTTATGCCAGTCTAGACACACTTGATTCCCTTATGGAGACATATCAATACATACGTTTTAAGATTCTTACTTGTCAGATATATTCCTCTGCGGGAAATATGGGGTTTTGAATCCCTTTCACTGAGGAAGGTGTAGGTCTTGTCTATTCCATAGTTGGTTTTTGGAACGGTACCTCTGCTTATAGCAAACACTGGTTTTATGCATCACGCCACCTCTCAATCCCCCTTAAGCAGGCATAAGAGTGTTTTGTAAATGTGAGACTCTGTTCTCTTTCCTAACTCTGTTCATGTGTAGCCATGTTTACAGGATGTTCATAAGTGATATCTTATGATAAGTTTCTTTTTCTGTGTGACTTATTTCACTTAGAATCATCGTACCTGAATCCACTCATTTGGCTGCTACTGGTCGTATGACACTGATTTTATGGCTGAGGGAAATTCCATCGTACATAAGTACCACAAATTTTTGAACCATTTTTATATTTCCTGGGATATTTAAGGTGTATCCTAGTTGAGGTTCTTGTAAGCAGTGCAGCAATAAATTTTGGGGTGGCTGTGTCTTATTGAGTTTCAGTTTTCCAAAGGTATATTCCTTAGACTGGAAGTGTCCTTGGCTCTGTAGCTCTGTTGTTTACTTGTTTTAAGGAACACAATGCACTCCTCCAGAGAGGCAGTTTGCAATTTACATACCGCCCATCAGCATAACAAGGCTCCCTCTTTCCAGGGCCTGTCTTGAATTTCTGGTTTTTACCCTTTATGTGGATGTCCCATAGGACCGGTGGGAAGTCATACTTCTTTGTAGTGCAGACGTGCATTGCCCGCTTGCTTGCTTGGCCAAAATGGGCGTATGCGTTTTCTCCGGAATATACTCAGGAGAAAACGCATACGCAGTTTTTGGCCAAGTGCAACATTGTCGAAGTTGTGCCCCTCTTCCTGTGCTTTAAAAGTGATTCCAACGTACCTCTTAAATCTGTTTCCTGCTATTCTGCCTCGCTTTCAAGTCCGCCTCGTTGCCTTCCCTCAACAGATTTTTGGTCGATAGTTGCGCTTTGTTACTCAGCCAGTTTGTGAATTGCTGTGCCCCTGAGCTCCATTGTTTAACTCGTTTTTTGTGAGCTGAATGCAAGTTCAATATTTTGGTTCAGAAACTATACTGGTTTTCGATGGGTGGCTGAGACTTTTGTTAATTCTTCTTCCTCACGGGAAATAAGAGTGATATATGCCCGTCCAAATGCCTGACAGCTACTCTCTCATTGGTTCTCTCTCTTCCCTTTCATCCTTTGCCAAATTGGCAACATGTGTGAAACAGGATTTTAAAGGGTCTGTCTCTGCAAGTTGGGAGATTGATAGTAAAGCAGTTGGAAAGTCAAACTGGATCACAAGGAGAGGGACTATTCGTTGAGTTTTAGAAACCTTTCGTATCCACAGTGTGTCCATTCTCTAGGTTTCCCATATATGTTATAGCTATAGTAATATTCCCTTCAACCTGGAGAGATGGGACCCATGGAATGGGTGCCTTGCATTATTGCTTTAAAGGGTCTGCGTTTGCTCACCCAATCTCACCAATCCTCTCAGTCTCATGTGTCCAGCCTTATGCCACATCCAGCTGTCGTTGTAGATAGGGTCATTCCAGGTTTCATCAGAGACACTGAAGGAATTGTAAAGAATTTCCCTGTTTTTTTTTTTGTTTTGTTTTTGAAATTCATTTTTATAGTGGGTTTGAGCTGATTCTCGCTGCCATGTTTATGCCAGTCTAAAAACACTTGATTCCTGTACGGAGACATATCAATACATAGGTTTTAAGATCCTTACTAGTCAGATATATTCCTCTGCGGGAAATATGGGGTTTTTAGTCCCTTTCACTGAGGAAATTGCAGGTTTTGTCTATTCCATAGTTGGTTTTGGAACGGTACCTGTGCTTATATCAAACTCTGGTTTTATGCATCACCCCAACTCTCCTTCCCCCTTAAGCAGGCATAAGAGTGTTTTCTAAATGTGAGACTCTGTTCTCTTTCCTAACTCAGTTCATGTGTAGCCATGTTTACAGGATCTTCATAAGTGATATCTTTTGATAAGTTTCTTTTCCTGTGTGACTTATATCACTTGCAATCATCGTACCTGAATCCACTCATTTTGCTGCTACTGGTCTTACGACCTGGATTTCATGGCTGAGGGATATTCCATCGTACGTAAGTACCACAATTTTTTGAACCATTTTTATATTTCCTGGGATATTTAATGTGTACCCAAGTTGAGGTTCTTGTAAGAAGTGCAGCCCTAAAGATTCGGGTGGCTGTGTCTTATTGATTTTCAGTTTTCCCAAGGTATATTCCCTTGCCTGGAAGTGCCCTTGGCTCTGTAGCTCTGTTTTTTACTTGATTTAGGGAACACAATGCACTCCTCCAGAGAGGCAGTTGGCAATTTACATCCCGCCCATCAGCATGATAAGGCTGCCTGTACTCCAGGGCCTGTGTTGGCTTTCTGGTTTTTACCCATTTTGTGTTTGTCCGTTTTGACCGGTGGGAAGTGATACTAATTTGTACTGCAGGTTTGCATTGCCCGCTTGCTTGCTTAGCCAAAAAAGGCGTATGCGTTTTCTCCTGAGTATATTCAGGAGAAAACACATAAGCCCTTTTTGGCCAAGTGCATCACTGTCGAAATTTGTCCCTCTTCGTGTGCTTTAAAGGCGATTCCAACGTACCTCTTGAAATCCGTTTCCTGCTATTCTGCCTCGCTTTCAAGTCCGCCTAGTTGCCTTCCCTCAACAGATTGTTGGACGATAGTTGCCCTTTATTACTCTGCCAGTTTGTGAATTGCTGTGCCCCTGAGCCTCATTTTTTAACTCGTTTTTTTGTGAGCTGAACGCAAGACCAATATTTTCGTTCTGGACCTACAGAGGTTTTTGGTGGGTCACTGAGACTTTGGTTAATTCTTCTTCCTCCCAGGAAATAAGAGTGACATGTGCCCGTCCAAATGCCTAACAGCTACTCTAGCATTGGTTCTCCCTCTTCCCATTCATCCTCTGCAAAATTGGCAACCTGTGCGAAATTGGAGGTTAAAGGTGCTGTCTTTCCAAGTTGGGAGATTGATAGTAAAGCAGTTGGAAAGTCAAACCGGAGCACCAGGAGAGGGACTATTCGTTGAGTTTTAGAAACCTTTCGTATTCACAGTGTGTCCATTCTCTAGGTTTCCCATACATGTTATAGCTGTAGTAATATTCCCTTCAACCCGGAGAGTTGGGACCCATGGAATGGGTGCCATGCATTATTGCTTTAAAGGGTCTGCATTTGCTCACCCAATCTCACCAATACTCTCAGTCCCATGTGTCCAGCCTTATGCCACATCCAGCTATCGTTGTAGATAGGGTCATTCCAGGTTTCATCAGAGACTCTGAAGGAATTGTAAAGAATTTCCCTGTTTTTTTGGTTTGTTTTAGAAATTCCTCTTTATACTGAGTTTGAGCTGATTCTCGCTGCCATGTTTAAACCAGTCTAGACACACTTAATTCCCTTACGGAGACATATCAATACATAGTTTTTAAGATTCTTACGAGTAAGATATATTCCTCTGCGGGATATATGGGGTTTTGAGTCCCTTTCACTGAGGAAAGTGTAGGTGTTGTCTATTCCATAGTTGCTTTTTGGAATGGTACGTGTGCTTATATCAAACTCTGGTTTTATGCATCACCCCACCTCTCCTTCCCCCTTAAGCAGGCATAAGAGTGTTTTCTAAATGTGAGACTCTGTTCTCTTTCCTAACTCAGTTCATGTGTAGCCATGTTACAGGATCTTCATAAGTGATAACTTATGATAATTTTATTTTTCTGTGTGACTTATTTCACTTAGAATCATCGTACCTGAATCCACTCATTTTGCTGCTACTGGTCGTATGACATTGATTTCATGGCTGAGGGATATTCCATCGTACGTAAGTACCACAATTTTTTGAACCATTTTTATATTTCCTGGGATATTGAAGGTGTACCCAAGTTGAGGTTATTGTAAGCAGTGTAGCCCTAAATTTTGGGGAGGCTCTGTCTTATTGATTTTCAGTTTTCCCAAGGTATATTCCCTAGACTGGAAGTGCCCTTGCCTCTGTAGCTCTGTTGTTTACTTGTTTAGGGAACACAATGCACTCCTCCAGAGAGGCATTTGGCAATTTACATCCCACCCATCAGCATAACAAGGCTCCCTGTTCTCCAGGGCCTGTCTTGCCTTTCTGGTTTTTATCCATTTTGTGGATGTCCCTTTAGACTGGTGGGAAGTGATACTTCTTTGTAGTGCAGATTTGCATTGCCCGCTTGCTTGCTTAACCAAAAGTGGTGTATGTGTTTTCTCCTGAATATATTCACGAGAAAACGCATACGCCCTTTTTGGCCAAGTGCATCATTGTCGATGTTGTGCCCCTCTTTCTGTGCTTTAAAGGTGATTCTTACATACCTCATGAAATCTTTTTCCTGCTATTCTGCCTCGCTTTCAAGTCCGCCTCATTGCCTTCCCTCAACAGATTTTTGGACGAGAGTTGTCATTTATTACTCTGCCAGTTTGTGAATTGCTGTGCCACTGAGCTCCATTTTTAACTTGTTTTTTGTGAGCTGATCGCAAGTCCAAAATTTTGGTTCAGGAACTAAACTGGTTCCCGGTGGGTGGCTGAGACTTTGGTTAATTCTTCTTCCTCCCGGGATATAAGACTGACATGTGACCGTCCAAATGCCTAACAGCTACTCTCTCATTGGTTCTCCCTCTTCCCTTTCCTCCTATGTCAAAATGGCAACCTGTGCGAACCAGGAGGTTAAAGGTGCTGTCTCTCCAAGTTGGGAGATTGATAGTAAAGCTGTTGGAAATTCAAACCGGAGCACAAGGAGAGGGACTATTCGGTGAGTTTTAGAGACCTTTCGTATTCACAGTGTGTCCATTCTCTAGGTTTCCCGTACATGTTATAGCTGTAGTAATATTCCCTTCCACCTGGAGACATGAGACCCATGGAATGGGTGCCATGCATTATTGCTTTAAACGGTCTGCATTTGCTCACCCAATCTCAACAATCCTCTCAGTCCCATGTGTCCAGCCTTATGCCACATCCTGCTCTCATTGTAGATAGGGTCATTCCACGTTTCATCAGAAATCCTGAAGGAATTGTAAAGAATTTCCCATTATTTTTTTTTCAAATTCCTTTTTATATTGGGTTTGAGCTGAATCTCACTGCCATGTTTATGCCCGTCTAGACACACTTGATTCCCTTATGGAGACATATCAATACATAAGTTTTAAGATTCTTACTAGTCATATATATTCCTCTGCGGGAAATATGGTGTTTTGAGTCCCTTTCGCTGAGGAAGGTGTAGGTCATGTCTATTCCATAGTTGGTTTTTGGAACGCTACCTGTGCTTATATCAAACTCTGGTTTTATGCATCACCCCACCTCTCCTTCCCCCTTAAGCAGGCATAAGAGTGTTTTCTAAATGTGAGACTCTGTTCTCTTTCCTAACTCATTTCATGTGTAGCCATGTTTACAGGATCTTCATAAGTGATATCTTATGATAAGTTTCTTTTTCTGTGTGACTTATTTCACTTAGAATCATCGTACCTGAATCCACACATTTTGATGCTCCTGGATTTATGACATTGATTTCATGGCTGAGGGATATTCCATCGTACGAAAGTATCACAATTTTTTGAACCATTTTTATATTTCCTGGGATATTTAAGGTGTACACAAGTTGAGGTTCTTGTAAGCAGTGTAGTCCTAAATTTTGGAGTGGCTGTATCTTATTGATTTTCAGTTTTCCCAAGGTATATTCCCTAGACTGAAAGTGCCCTTGGCTCTGTAGCTCTGTTGTTTACTTGTTTTAGGGAACACAATGCAATCCTCCAGAGAGGCAGTTGGCAGTTTATGTCCCGCCCATCAGCATAACAAGGCTCCCTGTTCTCCAGGGCCTGTCTTGCTTTCTGTTTTTTACCCATTTTGTGGATGTCCCATTTGACCGGTGGAAAGTGATACTTCTTTGTAGTGCTGACTTGCATTGCCCACTTGCGTGCTTGGCCAAAAAGGGCATATGCGTTTTCTCCTGAATATATTCAGTAGAAAACTCATACGCCCTATTTGGCCAGGTGCATCATTGTCGAAATTGTGCCCATCTTCCTGTGCTTTAAAGGCGATTCCAACGTACCTCTTGAAATCTGTTTCATGCCATTCTTCCTCATTTTCCCTTCCACCTCGTGGCTTTCCCTCAACAGATTTTTCGAAGAGAGTAGTCCTTAATAACTCTGCAGGTTAGTGAATTGCTGTGGCCCTGAGCTCCATTTTTCAACTCGCGTTTTTGTGAGATGACTGCAAATCATCCATTTTGCTTCTGGATTTATACTGGTTCTGGGGGGCAGGCTGAGATTTTGGTTAATTCCTCTTTGTGACGGGAATTTAGAGAGACATGTGGCCGTCCAAATGCCTACAGCTACTCTCTCATTTGTTCTCTGTCTTCCCTTATATCCTCTGCACAATTTGCTAGCTGTGCGAACCAGGAGGTTATAGGGGCTGACTTTCCAAGTTGGGTGATTGATAGTAAAGAAGTTGGAATGTCAAACTGGATCACAAGGAGAGAAAAAAGTAGTAGAGTTTTAGAAACCTTTCACCATCAGCTGGTTTCCATTCTCTAGGTTCCCATACACGATATAACTGTAGTGATATTCCCTTCTACCTGGAGAGTTGGGAACCATGGAATGGTTGGCAGGCATTATTGCTTTAAACGGTCTGCATTTTTTCACCCAATCTCACCAATCCTCTCAGTCCCAAGTGACCAGCCTTATGCCACATCCAGCTGTCATTGTAGATATGGTCATTCCAGGTTTCATCAGAACCCCTGAAGGTATTGTGTAAGAATTTTACTGTTTTTATGTTTTGTTTTGAAATTCATTTTTAGTGGGTTTGAGCTGATTCTCACTGCCATGTTTATATCGTTCTAGACACACTTGGTTCCCTTACAGAGACATATCAATACATAGGATTTAAAATTCTTACTAGTCAGATATATTTCTCTGCGGGGAATAGGGATGTTGAGTTAAGTTCACTGAGGAAGGAGTAGGGCTTCTTTCTTCTGTTTTTGGATTATAGAACGGTACCTGTGCTAATATCAATCTTATGTTTTGTGCATCTCCCCACCTCTATTTCCCCTTAAGCAAGCGTTAGATTGTTTTCTAAATCTGAGACTCTGTTCTCTTCCCTAAATCAGTTCATATGTAGCCATGTTTACATTCCCTTCATAAGTGATATCTTTTGTCAGAATGCACCATGGCCGTTCTCATAATAATGCTCCATGACCCATGTCATAACAATGCACCATGCCCTGGTTATCACAATGCTCCCTGTCCCTTGTCATCACAATTCTCCACGGCCTTGTCATCACAAGGCTACATGACACTTCTCATCAAAATGTTACATGCTCTTGTCATCACAATTCTCCATCCAATTGACATTGCAATGCTCCATGCACTTGTCATCACAATGCTCCATGAACATGTCATCACAAAGCTCCATGCCCTTGTCATCACAATGCTCCATGACCCCTGTCATCACAATACTCCGTGACACCTGTCATCAGAATGCTTCATGCCACATGACACTTCTCATCAAAATGTTACATGCTCTTGTCATCACAATTCTCCATCCAATTGACATTGCAATGCTCCATGCACTTGTCATCACAATGCGCCATGCACATGTCATCACAAAGCTCCATGCCCTTGTCATCACAATGCTCCATGACCCCTGTCATCACAATACTCCGTGACACCTGTCATCAGAATGCTTCATGCCCCTTGTCATTTCAGTGCTCCCTGATGCTCGAGATCACAATTACCCAAGGGCTTCTCATCACAATGTTCATTGGCCAATATCATCACAATGCTCCATGACCACTGTCATCACAACACTCCATGACACCTGACAACACAATGATTCGGGACTCTTGTCATCACAATGTTCCATTCCCTAGTCATCACAATGCTCCATGACACCTGTCATCACAATACTCCATGAACATTTTCAGCCAATGTTCTATGACACTTGTCATCAAAATGATCCATGTCCTTGTCATCCCTATGCTCCATGACCACTGTTTTCACAATGCTCCGTGAAGCTTGTCATCACAATGCTCCATGACCCCTGTCATCACAATGCTCCATGCCTTTGTCAGCAAAATGCTACAAGGACTTGTCATTACAATGCTCTATGCGCTTGTCATCAAAATACTCCATTACCATTGTCATCACAATCCTCCATGAACATTGGGATCACATTGCTTCATGCCCTTGTCATCACAATGCTCCATGCTCCTTCAAAGCAAAATGATCCATGACCTCTGTCATCACAATGCTCCAATCCCTTGTGATCACAATGTTCCATAACCCCTGTCATCAAAATGCTCCATGACCCTTTTCGTCCCAAAGCTCCAAGACCCCTGACATCACAATGTTCTATAAACCCTGCCATCAAAATATTCCATTACACTTTTCATCCTATTGCTGCATGACCCGGTCATCTAAATGCTCCCTGCCCTTCTCATCACAATGCATCATGCCCTTGTCATCAAAATGCTCCATGACTTGTCATCACAAAGCTACATGACACTTGGTATCACAATGCTCCATGTCATTGTCATCACAATGCTCCATGAAACCTCTCATCACATTACTCAATGCCCTTGTCATCAGAAGGCTCGATGACACTTGTCATGATAATGCTCGATGCCCTTCTCATCACAATGCTCCATGCACTTGTCATTACAATCCTGCATGACCCATGTATAAAAGTGTTCTGTGCCCTTATCCTCACAAGGCTTCATGCCCACTCTCATCACAATAATCCATGAAACATTTCAGACCAATGTTCCATGCCCTTCTCATCAAAATGCTCCATTACACCTGTCATAACAATGCACCATGACCCCTGCCATCACAATGTTCCACGGCCTAGTCATCACAAGGTTCCATGACACTTGTCATCACAATGCTCAATACCACTGAAATCACAATGCTCCATGGCTTTGTCATCACAATGTTCCATGACGCATGTCATCAGAATGTTCCATCGCCTTCTCATCACCATGCTCCATGCCCTTGTCATCACAATGCTCCAAGACACTTGTAATCACAATGCTCCATGCCCCTTTTCATCTCACTGCTCCATGAACCCTGTCATCACAGTGCACCATGCCCATCATCATAATGCTTCAGGCTATTGTCATCACAATGAAATCAATATTCTCCATGACCTCTGTCATCAAAATGCTCCAAAACCTTGTGATCACAATGTTCCATAACACTTATCATCACAACACCCCATGACGCTCATCATCACAATTATCCATGGTCTCCTCATTACAATACTCCATGATCTTTGTCATCACAATGCTCAAAACACTTGTCATCACAATGCTCACTGACACTTGTCATCAGTATGATCCTTGAACCCTGTTATTACAAGGCTCCATGCTTTTTTCATCACAATGATCCATGCCCTTTTCATCACAATGCTCCAAGATCCCTGTAATAACAATGCTCCATGCCCTTGTCATCACAAAACTCCATGATGCATGTCATCAGAATGCTCCATGGCCTTCTCAACACAATGCTCCATGCCCTAGTCATCACAATGCTCCAAGACCCCTGTAATCACTATGCTGCATGCCCCTTTTCATCAGAATGCTCCATAACACTTGTCATCAAAAGTCTCCATGCTCTTCTCATCACAATGCTCCAGGACCTTGTCATCACCATGGTCCATTCCCTTGTCATCACAATGTTCCATGACCGCAGTCATCACAATAATCCATGAATATTTTCAGCCCAGTGCTCCACGACCTACTCATCACAATGCTCCATGGCCAATATCGTCACAATGCTCCTTGACCACTGTCATCACAACACTCCATGGCAACTGACAACACAATGATCCGGGACTGTTGTCATCACATTGCTCCATTCCCTAGTCATCACAATGCTCCATGACCCATGTCATCACAACACTCCATGAACATTGTCAGCCCAGTGCTCCATGAACCTTGTCATCACAGTGATCCATGCCCTTGTCATCCCAATGCTCCATGACCCCTGTATTCACAATGCTCCGTGACGCTTGTCATCACAGTGCTCCATGACACCTGTCATCACAATGCTCCATGCCTTTGTCAGAAAAATGCTACATGACCTTGTCATTACAATGCTCTATGCGCTTGTCATCACAATACTCCATTACCATTGTCATCACAATCCTCCTTGAACATTGGGATCACATTGCTTCATGCCCTTGTCATCACAATGCTCCATGTTCCTTGAAATCAAAATGATCCATGACCTCTGTCATCAAAATGCTCAAATCCCTTGTGATCACAGTGTTCCATAACACTTGTCATCACAACGCTCCATGATGCCTGTCATCAGAAAAATCCATGCCCTTTTCATCACAATGCTCCATGACCTTTGTCATCACAATTCTCAATACACTTGTCATCACAATGCTCCCTGACACTTGTCTTCAGAATGCTCCTTGAACCCTGTCACGAAAAGGCTCCATGCCTTTTTCATCACAGTGCCCCATGCCGTTTTCATCACAATGCTCCATACCATTGTCATCAAAATACTCCACAAGCTTGTCATCAGAATGTTCCATGACCCTTGTCATCACAAATCTCCATGCACTTGTCAGCACAATGCTCCCTGATCCTTGTCATCACAATACTCCAAGCCATTGTCATCACAATACTGTATTATCTTTTTTTTTTTTTTGTGGTACGTGGGCCTCTCACTGCTGTGGCCTCCCCCATTGAAAAGCACAGCCTCCAGACACGCAGGCGCAGCGGCCATGGCCCACGGGCCCAGCTACTCCGCGGCATGTGGGATCTTCCTGGACCGGGGCGCGATCCCGTGTCCCCTGCATCGGCAGGCGGACTCCAAACCACTGCACCACCAGGGAAGCCCCCTCAATTACCTTTGAGAGCAGAATCCTACATGACAAATGACATCACAATTCTCAATGCCCTTGTCATCACAATGCCCCATTCCAAATGTCATCACAATAATCCATGAAATTAAATAGACCAGTGTTCCATCCACTTGTCATCACAAAGCTCCATGCCCTTGTTATCACAATTCTCCATGACCCCATTCATCACAATGCTCCGTGACTCCAGTCATCACAATGCTTCATGAAATTTGTCATCATAATTGTCCATGTCCTCATCATCAACAGTCTCTGTGACCTTTTTAATCACAATGCTCCATGAAAATTTCATCACAATGCTCTTTGACCCTAGTCATCAAAATGCTCTATGCCATTCTCAGCACAATGCTCCATGACACATGTCATCACAATGCACCATGCACTTGTCATCACAATGCTCCACAAATTTCTCATCACAATGTTCCATAAAACTTGTCACCACAATGCTCCATGCACTTCTCATCAAAATGCTCTCTCACCACTGATATCACAATGCTACATCACTATTTGTCACAATACTCGCTCACCACTGTCATCACAATGTTTCATGGCATCTGTCATCACAAAGCTACATGCATTTATCATCACAATGTTCGATGACCACTGACATCAAAATGTTCCATAACACCTGTCATCAAACTGCTCCATGATCCTTTTCATCAAAATGCTCCATGACCCGTGACATCACAATGTTCCATAACACCTGTCATCAAATTGTTCCATGAACCTGTCATCAAAATGCTCCCTGCCCTTCTCATCAAAATGCACCACACCCTTGTCATCAAAATGCTCCATGACTTGGCATCACAATGCTCCATGCACTTGTCATCACAATGCTCCATGACCCTTCTCATCACAATGCTCCAAGAACCCTCTAATCACAATGCTCTATGCCCTTTTTCATCTCAATGATCCATGAACCCTGTCATCACAATGCACCATGCCCATCATCATAATGCTTCATGCTATTGTCATCACAATGAAATCAAAATGCTCCATGACCACTGTCATAAAAATGCTCCGTGACCCTTGCCATCACAATGTTCCACGGCCTAGTAATCACAAGGTTCCATAACACTTGTCATCACAATGCTCCAGACCCCTGAAATCACAATGCCCCATGCACTTGTCATCACAAAGCCCCATGACGCATGTCATCAGAATGTTCCATGCCCTTTTCATCTCAATGCTCCATGAACCCTGTCATCACAATGCACCATGCCCATCATCATAATGCTTCAGGCTATTGTCATCACAATGAAATCAATATTCTCCATGACCTCTGTCATCATAATGCTCCAAACCCTTGTGATCACAATGTTCCATAACACTTATCATCACAACACCCCATGACGCTCATCATCACAATTATCCTTGGTCTTCTCATCACAAAGATCCTTGATTTGTCATCACAATGCTCAATACACTTGTCATCACAATGCTCCCTGACACTTGTCGTCAGTATGCTCCTTGAACCCTGTCATGACAAGGCTCCATGCCTTTTTCATAACAAAGATCCATGCACTTTTCATCACAATGTTCCAAGATCCCTGTAATCACAAATGCTCCATGCCCTTGTCATCACAAAACTCCATGACGCATGTCATCAGAATGCTCCATGGCCTTCTCATCACAATGCTCCATGCACTAGTCATCACAATGCTCCAAGACCAATGTAATCACAATGCTCCATGCCCCTTTTCATCAGAATGCTCCATGAGACTTGTCATCACAAGTCTCCATGGTCTTCTCATCACAGTGCTCCAGGACATTTTCATCACCATGCTCCACTCCGTTGTCATCACAATGCTCCATAACACATGTCATCACAATGCTCCATGCCTTTGTCAGCAAAATGCTACATGACCTTGTCATTACAATGCTCTATGCGCTTGTAATCACAATACTCCATTTCCATTGTCATCACAATCCTCCATGAACCTTGGGATCACATTGATTCATGCCCTTGTCATCACAATGCTCCATGCTCCTTGAAATCAAAATGATCCATGACCTCTGTCATCACAATGCTCCAAACCCTTGTGATCAAAATGTTCCATAACACTTGTCAACACAACGCTCCATGATGCCTGTCATCACAATACTCAATGCCCTTTTCATCACAATGCTCCATGACCTTTGTCATCACAATTCTCAATACACTTGTCATCACAATGCTCCTTGAACTCTGTCATGAAAAGGCTCCATGCCTTTTCCATCACAATGCCCCATGCCGTTTTCATCACAATGCTCCATGCCATTGTCATCAAAATACTCCACAAGCTTGTCATCAGAATGCTCCATGCACTTGTCAGCACAATGCTCCCTGACCCTTGTCATCACAATGCTCCAAGCCATTGTCATCACAATGCTCCATTACCTTTGTCCTCAGAATCCTCCATGACACTTGGCAACACAATGCTCCATGCCATTGTCATCACAATGGGCCATTACATATGTCATCACAATCCTCCCTGACACCTGTCTTCACAATACTGCATGACCTGGTCATCACAATTCTCCATGCCCTTGTCATCACAATGTGCCATTCCAACTGTCATCGCAATAATCCATGAAACTTATTAGACCAATGTTCCATGCCCTTGTCATCACAATGCTCCATGCCCTTGTTATCACAATGCTCCATGACCCCTGTCATCACAGAGCTCTGTTACTGCAGTCATCACAATGCTTCATGACTTTGTCATCACAGTGGTTCATGCCCTCGTCATCAACAGTCTCTGTGACCTTTTTAACCACAATGCTCCATGAACTTTTCATCACAATGCTCTTTGACCCTTGTCATCACAATGCTCCATGCACTTGTCAGTACAATGCTCCATGACACATGTCATCACAATGCACCATGTGCTTGTCATCACAGTGCTCCACAATCTTGTTATCACAATCCTACATAAAATTTGTCATCACAGTGCTCCATGTACTTCTCATCAAAATGCTCTCTCACCACTGATATCACAATGCTACATCACTATTTGTCACAATACTCCCTCACCCCTGTCATCACAATATTCCATGACTGCTGTCATCACAATGCTACATGCTCTTATCATCACAATGTTCGATGACCCCTGACATAACAATGTTCCAGAACACCTGTCATCAAAATGTTCCATGACACTTTTCATCAAATTGCTCCATGACCCTGTCATCAGAATGTTCCCTGCCCTTCTCATCACAATGCACAACACCCTTGCCATCAAAATGCTCCATGACTTTTGTCATCACAAAGTTCCATGACCCTTGGCATCACAGTGCTCCATGTGATTGTCATCACAGTGCTCCATGAATGCTCTCATCCCATTGCTCCATGCCTTTGTCTTCACAAGGCTCCATGACACATGTCATCAGAATTCTCCATTGCCTTCTCATCACAATGCTCCATGCCCTTGCCATCACAATGCTCCATTACAACTGTCATAACAATGCTCCATGACCCCTGCCATCACTATATTCCATGGCCTTTTCATCACAAAGCTCCATGACCCATCTCATCACAATGCTCCAAGAACCCTGTAATCACAATGCTCTATGCCCCTTTTCATCTCAATGATCCATGAACCCTGTCATCACAATGCACCATGCACATCATCATAATTCTTCATGCTATTGTCATCAGAATGAAATCAAAATGCTCCATGACCTCTGTCATAACAATGCTCCAAACCCTTGTGATCACAATATTCCAAAACACTTGTCATCACAATGCCCCATGACGCTCGTCATCACAATTATACATGGTCTTCTCATCACAATGCTCCATGATCTTTGCCATAAAAATTCTCAAATACACTTGTCATCACAATGCTCCCTGACACTTGTCGTCAATATGCTCCTTGAACCCTGTCATGACAAGGCTCCATGCCATTTTCATCACAATGATCCATGCCATTTTAATCACAATGCTCCAAGACCCATGTAATCACAATGCTCCATCCCCTTGTCATCACAATGCTCCAAGACCCCTGTAATCACAAAACTCCATGCCCCTTTTCATCAGAATGCTCCATGAGATTTGTTATTACAAGGCTCAATGGTCTTCTCATTACAATGCTCCAGGAACTTTTCATCACAGTGCTCCATTCCCTTGTCATCACAATGCTCCATGACCCCTGTCCTCACAATACTTCCTGAACATTTTCAGTCCAATTATCCAGGAACTTCTCATCACAATGCTTCATGATCCCTATCATCACAGTGCTCCATGACCACAGTCTTCACAACGCTCCATGACCCCTGACAACACAGTGATCCGGGACTCTTGTCATCACAGTGCTCCATTCCCTAGTCATCACAGTGCTCCATGAATACTTTCAGCCCAATGCTCCATGACACTTGTCATCACAATGATGCATGGCCTTGCCATCCCTATGCTCCATGATCCCCTGTAATCACCATGATCCGTGATGCTTCTCATCACAGTGCTCCATGACCCTTATCATCACAATGCTCCATGCCTGTGTCAGCAAAATGCTACATGACCTTGTCATCACAATGCTCCATTTGCTTGTCATCACAATTCTCCCTTACCATTGTCTTCAAAATCCTCCATGAATCTTGGGATCACATTGCTTCATGCCCTTGTCATCACAATGCTCCATGCACCTTGAAAAAAAAATGATCCATGACTTCTATCATCACAATGCTCCAAACCCTTGTGATCACAATCTTCCATAACACTTGTCATCACAATGCTCCATGATGCCTGCCATCACAATACTCCATGTCCTTTTCGTCAAAATGCTCCATGATCTTTTTCATCACCATTCTCAATACACTTGTCATCACAATGTTCCCTGACACTTGTCGTCAGAATGCTCCTTGAAACCTGTCATGAAATGGCTTCATTCCTTTTTTATCACAATGCTCCATGCACTTTTCATTACAATGTTCCATGCCATTGTCGTCACAATACTCCACAAGCTTGTCATCAGAATGCTCCAAGACACTTGTCATCACAATGCTCCATGGCCACTGTCATCACAATGCTCCATACCCATTGTCATTACTGTGCTCCATGACGCTCGTCATCACAATTATCCATGGTCTTCTCATCACAATGCTCCACGCACTTGTCATCAAAATGCTCCATGACCCTTGTCATCACAATGCTCCATGGCCACTGTCTTCACAATGCTCCATTCCCCTTGTCATTACAGTGCTCCATAACGCTCGTCATCACAATTATCCATGGTCTTCTCATCAAAAAGCTCCACGGTCTTGCCATCACAATGCTCCATGCCCTGGTCATCACAATGCTCCATGTCCCCTGTCATCACAATTCTCCTCGTTCTTGGCATCACTGTGCTCCCTGACACTTCTCATCACCGTGTTATATGATTTGTCATCACAATTCTCTATGCACTTGTCATCGCAATGCTCCATGACCCCTGTCATAGGAAGCTCCATGTGCTTCTCATCACAATGCTTCATGAACTTGTCATTAAAATTCTCAATGGCCCTTGTCATCACAATGCTCCATGCCCTTGTCATCACAATGCTCCAAGCCCTTGTCATCAAAATGCTCCATTACATTTGTCATCACAATCCTCCATGACACTTGGCATCACAATATTCCATTCCATTGTCATCGCAATGGACCATGACATATGTCATCACAATGCTCCCTGAGACCTGTCTTCAAAATACTCCATGACCTTCTCATCACAATGATCCATGCCTTTGTCATCACATTGCACCATGCCCACTGTCATCACAATAATCCACGAAACATGTCAGGCCAATGCTCCATGCCCCTGTCATCACAATGCTCATTGCCTTTTCATCACAAAGCTCTATGACCCCTGTCATCACAATGCTCCGTGACTCCAGTCATCACAATGCTTCATGACCTTTGTCATCACAATTGTCCATGCCCTCGTCATCACAAGGCTCTGTGACCTTTGTCACCAAAATGCTCCATGAAATTTTCATCACAATGCTCGGTGACACTTGTCATCACATTGCTCAATGCCTTTGTCAGCACAAAGCTCCATGATGCATGTCATCAAAACGCTCTATGACATTCTCATCCCAATGTTCCATGCCCTTGTCATCATAATGCTCCAAGACCCCTGTAATCACAATGCTCCATGACCCTTTTCATCAGAATGCTCCATGAGACTTGTCATCACATGGCTCCATGGTCTTCTCATCACAATGCTCCAGTACCTTGTCATCACAATGCTCCTTGACCCCTGTCATCACAATACTCCATGAACATTTTCAGCCCAATGCTCCATGACTTTCTCATCACAATGCTCCATGCCCTCTGTCATCACAATGCGCCATGACAACTGTCATCACAACGCTCCATGAACCCTGACAACAGAATGATCCGGGAATCTTGTCATCAAAATGCTCCATGCCCTTGTCATCCCAATGCTCCATGAACCCTGTAATCACAATGCTCCATGACGCTTGTCATCACAGTGCTCCATGAACCTTGTCATCACAATGCCTTTGACAGCAAAATGATACATAATCTTGTCATCACAATGCTCCATACACTTGTCATCACAATCCTCCATGACCCTTGGGATCATATTGCTTTATGCCCTTGTCATCTCTATCTTGCCTTTCTGGTTTTTACAGATTTTCGTATGTCCTTTTGGACCGGTGGGAAGTGAAAATTCTTTGTAGTGTGGATTTGCATTGCACGCTTGCTTGATTGGCCAAAAAGGGCCTATGCCTTTTCTCTTGAATATATTCAGGAGTAAAGTCATACGCTGGTTTTGGCCAAGTGCATCATTCTCGAAGTTGTGATGCCTTTCCTGTGCTTTAAAGGCGATTCCAATTTACCTCTTGAAATATGTTTTGTGCAATTCTGCCTCATTTTCAAGTCCGCTTTGTTGCCTTCCCTCAACAGATTTTTGGAAGAGAGTAGTCCTTTATAACTCTGCAGGTTTTTGATTTGCTTTGCCCCTGAGCTCCAATTTTCAAATCCCATTATTGGGAGCTGACCGCAATTCCACTATTTTGCTTCAGGACCTATACTGGTTCCAGGGGTGGCTATACTGGTTCCCTGTGGGTGGCTGAGGCTTTGGTTAATTCTTCTTCCTGACGGGAATTTAGAGTGACATGTGTCCGTCCAAAGGCCTACATCTACTCTCTGATTGGTTCTCCCTCTTCCCTTTCATCCTCTGCACAATTAGCAAACTGTGCGAACCAGGAGGTTATAGGGGATGACTCTCCTAAGTTGGGAGATTGATAGTAAAGTTGTTGGAATGCCAAACTGTAGCACAAGGAGAGGAAAAAGTAGGAGACTTTCAGAAACCTTTCGCCATCAGAGGGTGTCCATTCTCTAGGTTTCCCATACATGTTATAACTGTAGTGATATTCCCTTCTACCTGGAAATTTGGGACCCATGGAATGGTGGCATGCATTACTACTTTAAAGGGTCTGCATTTTCTCTCCCAATCTCACCAGTCCTCTCAGTCCCAAGTGTCCAGCCTTATGTCTCATCCAGCTGTCTTTGCAGATAGGGTCATTCTAGGTTTCATCAGAAACCCTGAAGGAATTGTTTAAGAATTTCACTGTTTTTTTGTTTTGTTTTTGAAATTCATTTTTATAATGGGGTTGAGCTGATTTTCCCTGACGTGTTTATGCCGGTCTAGACACACTTGATTCGCTTACAGAGGCATATCAATACATAGGTTTTAAGATTCTTACTAATCAGATATATTCCTCTGTGGGGAATAGGGGTTTTGACTCCCGTTCACTGAGGAAGGTGTAGGTCTTGCCTATTCTGTATTTGGTTTATGGAATGGTACCTGTGCTAATATCAAACTCTGGTTTTATGCATCACCCCACCTCTCCTTTCCCCTTAAGGAGGCATAAGAGTGTTTTCTAAATGTGAGACGCTGCTCTCTTTCCTAATTCAGTTCATGTGTTGTGATGTTGACATTCCCTCTCTAAGTGATATCTTATGATAAGATTATTTTTCTGTGTGACTAATTTCCCTTAGAATCATCATACCTAAATCCTCTCATTATGCTGCTACTGGCCTTATGACATTGATTTCACGTCTGAGTGATATTCCGTTGTACAAAATTACCACAAGTTCTTTATGCATTTCTCTTTTTCCTGGGATACTTTAGGTGTACCGAAGTTGAGGTTCTTGTATGCAGAGCAGCCCTAAACTTTGGGGTGCCTGTGTCTTGTTGATATTTAGTCTTCCCAAGTTATATGTCCATGAGTTGAAGTCCCCTTTGCTCGGGGGCTTTGTATTTTAGATGTTTTAGGAAACAGCATACACTTCTTCAGAATAGCTCTTTGATATTTATACCCCACCCATCAGCGTGACTAGTCTCCCTGTTTTCCATGGCCTCCCCTGCATTTTTGATTTGTACACATTTTTTTGATGGACTTTCTGAGCAGCGGAAATTGAGACTTCTTTATTGTGCGGATTTGCATTTCCCTCTTGCTTGGTTGGCCAAAAACTCTGTATGTGTTTTTTTCCTGAAGATATTCACGAAAAAAACGCATACACCCTTTTGCCCAACTGCATCATTTTAGAAATTCTGCTGCTTTTCATATGCTTTAAATGTGAGTACAATCTACCTTTTGAAAAATGTTTCCTGCAATTCTGCCTCTCATTCAGAACCACTTCGTTGCCTTACCTGAATATATTTTTGGACGTTGGTTATCATTTATATCTTTGCAGGTCTTTGAATTGTCTGCTCCTGAGCTCCATTTTGCAACTCGCTTTTTGTGAGCTGACCGCCAAAGTATTGGATTGATTCCGGCCCTATTCTGATCCTGGGGAGGCAGGCTGAGCCTTTGGTTAATTCTTCTTCCTAATGGGAAATTAGAGTGATATGTGCCTGTCAAAATTCCTACAGCTAATCTCTCATTGGTTCCTCCTCTTCCCATTTATCCTCTGCAAAAATTGCAAACTATGTGAAAGAGGAGGTTAAAGGTGCTGATTCTCCATGTCGGGAGATTGTTAGTAATGTGGCTGGAATGGCGAACCCCAGCACCAGGAGATGAAAAATGAGGTGTATTTTAGACACCTCTCCTGAGCACACGGTGTACATTCATCTCGGTTTCCCAGGCATGTTTTCCCTGTCAGAAGATTCCCTAGAAACTGCAGATTTGGGACCCATAGAATGGGTATCAGGCAGTATTACTTTAAAAGGTCTGCATTTCCTCACCCAGCTTCTCTAACATCTCTTAGCGTGCATAGCTTCCAGCCTTATATATCTTCCTGCTGTGGGTCTACATGTGTTCAATCCATGTTACATCGTAGGCCTTCAACAAAAGTTGTAAGAATTTTTGTCTCTCTCACTGTTTTTATAAATATATTTAAATTTATTTTTATATTGGTTACAGCTGATTTTCAAAGCTCTGTTTTTTGCTGCTGTACATCCACTTGATTCATGTACTGTGAGACAACAATAAATTCTTTCTCAGATGCTTATGAGTCATATGTATTATTTTCCAGTGACTTGAGTGTACTGAGTGCAGTTCTTTGAGGTACCGTGTAGGCCTTGCCAGTTATTTAATTCGGTACTTGGAATGGTATCTTTGCTAATTTCAAACTCCTGGATAATACCTCACGATTCCCCACCTTTCCCATTTAGCAGCCTTATGTCTCTTTTCTACATATTTGACTATGTTTCTGTTTTATAGTTTATTTCATGTGTAGCCATTTTTGATTCCACCTTTAAGTGACATCTTATGATATGTGTCTTTTTCTTTCGGACATGTGTCACTTAGAATGATCGTATGTAACTCCTCCAGAGTTGTTACAACTGGCCTTATTTCATTGATTTCTGGATGAGTAATATTCCACTCTACATAAGTACCCCATCTCTTTTATCCATTTTATCCTTCCAGGGACATTTAGGTTATATCCAAGTGGAGGCCCTTTTTAACAGAGAGGTGGTAAACGTCGGGGTGCCTGTTTTCTGTCATTTTTTGTTTTTCCCAAGGTATACGCCCATGAGTGCAAGTGCCCTATGCTCTGTAGCTCAGTTTTCAGATGTTTTAGCAAACACAATACACTTCTCCAGCGTGGCCGTTGGCAAATTACATTTCCACTATCAGCCTCACAGGGCTCCCTTTTCTCCTCACCCTGTCCTGCATTTCTGGTGTTTACACTTTATGTGGATGACCCTTCTGACTGATGTGAAGTGATACATTTTGTAGTATTGATTTCCAGTGCCCACCTGTTTGGTTGGATAAAAAGTGTGTATGGCCTTTACTTGAATATATTCAGAAAAAAATGCATAAGCCCTTTTGGGCCAACTGCATCATTGGCGATGTTCAGCCCCATTTCTTGTGCTTTAATGGGGAGTCCTTTCTACCTCTTCAAATCTGTTTCCTGCCACTCCCCCTTGCTTACAAGTCCTTTTCTGTGACTTACCTCAAGACATTTTTCAACAATAGATATTTTCAACTCTGCAGTTTCATGAATTTTAGTGCCCCTGAGTTCCATTTTTCAACTTGTGTTTTTGGAAACTGGAAACAAAACAGCGGGATTTCCTCTAGCCCTATTCTCTTTCCGTGGGCAATTCTAGCCTTTGATGAATTTGTCTTCCGGATTGGAAATTAGAGTGGCATGTGCCTGTCCGAAAACCTAAGACTTGTCTCTAAATTTTTCTCATCTTTCCGCTTCATCCTCTGGACAAATTCCAAACTGTGTGCAACAGGATGTTGACGGTGCTGATATCCCCAAGTGAGGAGATTTTTAGGAAAGATGCTGGAGGGGTGAACCCGAGCACCAGGCGCTGAGGAGATGAGGTGCCTTTTCCAAACTCTTTCTGATCAAACAGTATACCATCCTCTAGGTGTGACAGGCATGTTTTAGCTGTACGAAGGGTCCCGTGCATGGAAGGAGAACACCACGGATTTTTCCAAATCAGTGCCTCCCCGAACCCCAAACTGGGGAATTTTTAAGCTACGGCTACACGTATGTCCATTAAGGGCCTTGGGAAATAGGCAGAGCCCAACTTTAGATGATTGAAATCTTCAGGTTCAGAAGCGCTCACCATCGGCCTTGCTTAGGTTACATTTTATCTGTCATTGATAGATGATGTCAATAAAAAATATCGATTCTTTTTCAGATTATTTCCCCTTATAGGTTATTGCAAAATATTCAGTGTAGTTCCCTGTGCTATACAGTAGTTCCTTGTTGATGATCTATTTTATACATAGCAGTGTGTATGTGTTAATCCCAAACTGTTAATTTATCCCTTCTCCTACCTTTCCCCTTTGGTAATAATAAATTATAAGATTTTATACTTCTCAGGAATGGGGGAGCTGAAAGAGAGGTATCCTTTTCAATGGAAAAGCATTCAAAACAAGATTGAAGCTTCAGCCAAGAGTATTCGATGTACAACCATGGAAATAAATCACTTCATTTCTCTAATGTTGACCTGAGAAATAAGACAGACGTCTTCACTGAACTTGCTTACAGTAAAGTGATGGAATTATCAAATATAAGTCTTAGAAACATCTTATTTTACCCGAGCATTATACACTGCTCTATGTTAACTACAGTTTGGCTCACACATCTGTTCATTGAAGTTACAATGTTCTCAATTTCTGTTACTGATCCTCCAGAGTGGACCCCAACAGGAGTCCCCGTGC
Organism: Mesoplodon mirus; assembly: GCF_964341445.2. Taxonomy (NCBI): domain Eukaryota; kingdom Metazoa; phylum Chordata; class Mammalia; order Artiodactyla; family Ziphiidae; genus Mesoplodon; species Mesoplodon mirus. The sequence goes on along the minus strand of NW_028295800.1, from coordinate 3,936,679 downwards.
TCAGTGTCATAGGAGCCAACAGATGAAGACTGAGTTTGTTTCAGAAGCAAAGGAAACATTATTTTGAAAACCGAATGGAGAGGTGAGAGCATGCCCTCCCCCACGGGCTGTGGGCTGGGCTGCTGTGTAGGGATCCTGGCAGCGTCAGTGGGAGTTAGGGGATGGAGCTCTCGAGGGCTGGGTTGGCTGCAGCTCAGGCTCTATGCCGTGGAGTCTGCATGGGACTCCGCTAGCTGAGGTGTCGAACCAGCCATTCTTCACTAGGAAATCGCGTCTGAAGTGCCGGGTGTGGGACCTCTGCATGCGGAACCCTAGGAGCACGAGAAATTAGACAAAGCACAAAGGAAAAACAGGTTAGACTTTATTTTATTGCCCAGATTCTCTTTTTATCTCCCAGGAATTTTTAATGAACGTTGCCAGAGGTGAACCCCTCCTCTGCTTTTTGTTCCGTTCCTCATTCTTGGGGTGTTGAGGGTGCAGACCCCTCTTTTGTAACTGCTTCATGCTGTGGTGGCAGCCCTGATACCTGGGGGGAGGGGCAAAACGTCTCCCCACCAGCCTCCAGGTGAGGTTGATTGTCCCAAGGCCTCCTGCCTCACTTCTCGTCCGCCTGAGAACCAGCATTGGAAGTGTTATAGATTCTAATGACCTTTAAGGGTCCAGGAAAGAGATGCGCAGAGATGCTGTGGTGGCAGGTTTCACCCCACCCCACATTTGTTCGGTGACATTAGGCTGACGTTTTTTGCCAGCCTAGATGCTCTGACCAGTAGTCTGTGCTTTCTTTAATTAGGTCCCTGAATTAATGTACAAACAGCACCATGTGTCAGAGCCCTGCCCGTGCAAATCCCAGACAGTCCAGTGTCAGTGGTGATCCAGGACCATGACGTCCACTGAGTCAACGGCCTTTAGATGTAGCCTGCAGTCCAGCCGGTCATATTGGCCACCATCACCGTGGTGTCTGTAGGGATTTCTATGATGAAAGCATGATATACGTTTCCCCCGCCAAGCTTATTAGCTCCCCTCTGGGTGCAGTAAGTCCTGCAAGCAGTAGTCTGCTCTTTCGGGGCACAGTCTTGTTGTTTTCTGAGAGAAACTCCAGGTCAAGTGATGGTCACACGAGTCATCTTGGGGGCCCGTTGCCCCCATGTGTCTCTCTGGAGGTTGGAGTTGGAGGGCCTCCTCACTCGAGGTCAGTGTGTCCACAGAGCGACCCCTGCAACTTCAGGGCATGATGGGTGGTTAGGATCACGACGTGGGGTCCTTTTCCCTTAGGAGGGAGCTGGCCTTGTGGGCTGCTGATTTCCACCTTTTTAGATACCCCAGTATCCTGGCCTGATGAGTCGGTGGGCAAAGCCCTTGGTGACCATAGTTTATCATACCTGAAGGGCATTCTTGTGTTGCTCCATTTCAAGTGGTCCCAGTTTTTGCACTAAGGCTCCAAGGGCGATTAAACTTTGACCGGGTATGTAATGGTCAAAGGGTTTAGCTAAATTAGCGAGTTCCTGGGCAAGGATCTGAATTGACTGCTCTTTCCATTCTTGAAAGGCTGCTTCTGGATTCTATTCAAAAGGATCATCATCTTTTCGTGTCAGTGTTTCATGTAGAGGCCCAGCTATTAGACTGTAGTTAGGGATCCAGATGCAGAAAACCTTGGCCTCCCCAGGAACCCCTAAGCTGTCTTCTAGTTTTAGAAGAGGTAAGGCTGCAAATGGCTTCTTCCCTATCCTGGGATGCGTTTCTCCGAATATCTGTGAGAATGAAGCCCAGGCATGTCACCTGAGCCTGGGATATTTGAGCCTTTTTCTTGGACACCTTCTATCCTTTCTTGGCTAGGTAGTTCAGAGGCGTCTTTAGTAGGCCTGGTGATCAGAATGTCATCTGCATATTGAAGGAGGGTTCCCTTTTAAAGAGGTATAACTTTTAGGTCTTTAGAGGACATTCCCCCAATGATGGTGTGGGGATTTTTGAACCATTGGGGAAGGACAGCCCAGCATTATTGCTTGTGTTGCATGTTGTGTCCTGCCACTCACAAGCCAACAATTCTTGTGACTCTGAGATGAATGGAATACAGAAGAAGGCATCATTGAAGTGTAATACAGAATGCCATGGCCTGGTGGATGGTAGAATGAGCAGCAGGGTGTAGGAAATAGGAGCTACTGGATGTATATCCTCGGTGGCTTCACTGACTGTCCTGATATCCTTTACCAGGTCTCCAGCAGCCCATGGGGCTCTCGTGGTCAGGCCAATCCCAGGATATGGAGATCAACTGGGCTGCATCCCGCACCCCACAGCCCACGGGGCTCTCATGGTCAAGTCCCTCCCAGGGTATGGAGCTCACCTGTGCAGCTACCCAGCAGCCCATGGGGCTCTCATAGTCAGGCCCTTCCCAGGATACAGAACTCCCCTGGGCAGGTACCACAGCAGGGCTGGACACACAGGAACTGTGCACATAGCCCACCTTGCAGAGAGCCCCCAGCTCACCTGTCGCTCACAGCTGACACAGAACACCTCAGAGCAGGACTTGAACTAACAAACAGCAGCTCTGACAGGTCTGTGACCCTGGCTATCACTCCGTGCAGCCTCTCTCTGCCTGGTCTTCCAGACACTTCCAATGCAGCCAGGGCACCAGGCCTCTGTCTCCACCCACCATCACTCCTCTCCCTGACTCCTGGGTTCCTCTCATTAGGATAGGGTCTTCTTGAAGTTGTTTTCCACTCATGGACCAGATAAAATGATAAGAAAACAAGCCGCAGCTGCAGCCCCTTGTCTATCCTGACTCTCAAGAGCCCACACCTGTTCCTTGGGACTGACCCGTTTAGCAAGGTTCATTTTCTGCAACTGTGAGCCCCTGAGGGGTGAGGATTGGCTGATTTGGGCAGCCTGACACTGCCTGCCAGCCCCCCCCACAGGTGTGCCTGGGTTGAGGTCAATATAAACACCTCTCCAGTCAGCAAGAGCACCTGTAGCTGTGCCTGAAGCCATATTGTCTGCCCCGTCAGCAGTTTTGGGGCTGGGGTGGTGGGAGGGAGTGAGGGGCCGTGGCTTTGTGGGTGGCCCAATGTGAGTGGGGCTCTGCTGGACTTTCTGCAGGAGTTGCCAGGCTGCCACCTGCTAAAGAAGAGGATGTGTCATCCATACCTGCCACTGGAATTTCTCCCCAGGCAGAGGTGAGGAAGTAAAAAAGCAGTGGGTGCCGTGGCAGGAGGGGTATCACAGGCAGGGAAATGGAAAGCTTCCAGAAGAGCATCTGGGGCCAGGACCATCCTGGCTGGCCTGCAGGCACCAAGTCGGCCTGCGTGCTCTCGCTAGTGTGGCTCCACAGCCCTTCCTCTAGGCTTGCAAGTGCTTGTACATATTCAGGTGTTTTACCTGGAAATGTTGGGAAGAGTTCAGCTGCAGCAGGACTGGGGCTCAGCTCACATTTACTCACAGATGCCTCGACACAGTCCCCCAGCTTTGCAATGAGGATTCTCCTTGTAGGGGCAGCACTGCTGAGTGCATGGGAGACGATATCCCACCTCTGACCAACATAAGAATTTTTTACCACTGGAGCAAGTGCCCTGATACGATATTCCTCTGTATAACTGGTGAGTTCTGTTTTATTTTCCTTTTTTTCTTTTTGGTTCAAGTTAGATTTTATTTATTCCTCTTTTTTTTTAATTTGGAGATATAAACATGGAAATAATGCATTAATATAAACACGTCTATGTGAAGGGAAAAACTTTTTTTCTGTTTTATTTTATTAAATGTTATTTATTTATTTTTAATTTTTTTTAAATTTATTTCTTTTATACAGCAGGTTCTTATTGGATATCTATTTTATACATATAAGTGTGCACATGTGAATCCCAGTCTCCCAATTCATCCCACCACCACCCTCACATGGCGTTCCCTCCTTGGTGTCCATATGTTTGTTCTCTACATCTGTCTCTATCTCTGCCCTGCAAACTGGTTCATCTGTACCATTTATCTAGGTTCCACATATATGCATTAATATACAATATTTGTTTTTCTCTTTCTGACTTACTTCACTCTGTATGACAGTCTCTAGATACATCAAGGTCTCTACAAATGACCCAATTGCATTCCTATGTATGGCTGAGTAATATTCCGTTGTATATATGTACCACGTCTTTATCCATTCGTCTGTCTGTGGGCACTTAGGTTGCTTTCATTACATGTCTATTGTAAATAGTGCTGCAATGAACATTGTGGTGAATGTGTCTTTTTGATTTATGGTTTTCTCTGGGTATATGCCCAGTAGTGGGATAGCTGGATTATATGGTAATTCTATTTTTGTTTTTTAAGGAACCTCCATACTGTTCTCCATAGAGACTGTATCGATTTACATTCCCACCAATAGTGGAATAAGGATCCTTTTCTCCACACCCTCTCCAGCATTTGTTGTTTGTAGATTTTCTGATGATGCCCATTCTAACAGGTGTGACGTGATACCTCATTGTAGTTTCGATTTCCATTTCTCTAATAATTAGTGATGTTGAGCAGATTTTCATGTGCGTACTGGCCATCTCTATGTCTTCTTGGAAGAATTGTCTATTTAGATCTTCCATTTTTTGTATTGGGTTGTTTGTTTTATTAATATTGAGCTGCATGAGCTCTTTATATATATTGGAGATTAATCATTTGTCCATTGATTCGTTTGAAATATTTTCTGCCATTCTGAGGGTTGTCTTTTCGTCTTGTTTGTAGTTTCCTTTGCTTTGCAAAAGCTTTTGCGTTTCATTAGGTCCCATCTGTTTAGATTTCTTTTTAATTTCATTGCTATAGGAGGTGGATCAAAAAAGATCTTGCTGTGATTTACGTCAGAGTATCCTTCGTAAGTTTTCCTGTCAGAGTTTTATACTGTCCGGTCTTACATTAAGGTCTCTAATCCATTTTGAATATATTTTTATGTATGGTGTTGGGGAGTGTTCTAATTTCATTCTTTTACATGTAGCTCTCCATATTTCCCAGCACCAATGATTGAAGAGACTGTCTTATCTCCATTGTATAGTCTTGCCTCCTTTGCCATAGATCACTTGACCATAGGTGTGTAGGTTTATCCCTGGGCTTTCTTTTTTTTTTTTTCCTTTTACACGTTTATTGGAGTATAATTGCTTTACAATGGAGTGTTCGTTTCTGCTGTATAACAAAGTGAATCAGCTATACATATACAAATATCACCAGATCCCCTCCCTCTTGCATCTCCCTCCCACACTCCATATCCCACCCCTTTATGTGGTCACAAAGCACCGAGCTGATCTCCCTGTTCTATGTGGCTGCTTCCCAGTAGCTATTGGTGTTACATTTGGTAATGTATTTATGTCCATGCCACTCTCTCACTTCGTCCCAGCTTACCCATCCCCCTTCCGATGTCCTCAAGTCCTTTCTCTATGTCTGTGTCCTTAATCCTGTCCTGCCACTAGGTTCTTCAAAATCTTTTTTTTTTCTTCATTAGATTCCATATATCTCTGTTAACATACAGTATTTGTTTTTCCCTTTCTGACTTACTTCACTGTGTAGGACAGATTCAAAGTCCATCCACCTCAGTACAAATAACTCAGTTTTGCTTCTTTTTATGGTTGAGTAATATTTGATTGTATATATGTGCCAGATCTTCTTTATCCATTCATCTGTCGATGGACACTTAGATTGCTTCCATGTCCTGGCTAATTCAAATAGAGCTGCAATGAACATTTTTGTACATAACTCTTTTTGAATTATGGTTTTCGCAAGGCAAATGCCCAGTAGTTGGATTGTTGTGTCGTATGGTACTTCTATTGTTAGTTATTTAAAGGACCCTCCGTACTGTTCTCCCTAGTGCCCATATCAATTTACATTCCCACCCACAGTGCAATTGTGTTCCCTTTCCTCCAATAAAGGCCTCTCCAGCATTTATTGTTTTGTAGATTTTTTTGATGATTGCCACTCTGATTGCTGTGAGGTGATACCTCAGGGTAGTTTTGATTTGCATTTCTCTAATGATTAGTCATGTTCAGCATCGTTTCATGTGTTTCTTGGTAATCTGTATATCTTCTTTGGAGAAATGTCTATTAGGTCTTCTGCCCGTTTTTGGATTGGGTTGTTTGTTTTTGTGATATTGAGCTACATGAGGTGCTTGTAAAGTTAGGAGATTAATCCTTTGTCAATTGCTTCATTTGAAAATATTTTCTCCCATTCTGAGGGTTGTTTTTGCATCTTGTTTATGTTTTCCTGTACTGTGTAAAAGCTTTTAAGTTTCATTAGGTCCCATTTGTTGATTTCTGTTTTTATTTCCATTTCTCTAGGAGGTGGGTCCAAAAGGATCTTGCTGTGATTTATGTCATAGAGTGTTCTGCCTATGGTTTCCTCTAAGTGTTTTATAGTGTCTGGTCTTATATTTAGATCTCTAATCAATTTAGAGTTTATTTTTGTGTATGGTGTTATGGAGTGTTCTAATTTCATTCCTTTATGTGTAGGTGTCCAGTTTTCCCAGCACCAATTACTGAAGAGACTGTCTTTTCTCCATTGTATATCCTTAGCTCCTTTGTCATAGATGAGATAGCCATAGGTATGTAGGTTTATCTCTGGGCTTTCTGTCCTGTTCCATTGATCTGTGTTTATGCCAATCTACATACACTTGATTCCATTATGGAGACATATAAATACATAGGTTTCAAGGTTATTACCAGTCAGATATATTCCTCTTCAGTGAATAGGGTGTTTTGTGTCCAGTTTATTGAGAAAGGAGTAGGTCTTGTCTATTACATATTTGGTATATGGAATGGGATCTGTGCTAATTTCAAACTCTGCTTTTACACATCACCCCATGTCACCTTTCCCCTAAGGGAGGCATAAGTTTATTTTCTAAATGTGTAACTCTGTTCTCTTTTGAAATTCAGTTCATGTGTAGCCATGTTTACATTTCCTCTATAAGTGATATATTACAATAAGTTTCTTTTTCTTTGTGGCTCATTTCACTTAGCATCATCGTACCTAAAGCCACTCATTATGCTGCTATTGGCCTTATGACATTGATTTTATGTCTGAGTGACATTCCATTGTATATAAGTACTACAACATCTATACCCATTTTTTTTTCTTTTCTGGGATATATAAAGTGTACCGAAGTCGAGGTTCTTGTAAACAGAGCAGCCCTAAACTTTGGGCTGGCTGTGTGTTGTGGATTTTTAGTTTTCTCAAAATACACGCCCATGAGTGGAAGTGTGCTATGCTCTGTAGCTCTGTTTTAGAAAACAACATACAGTTCTCCAGAGAGGCTCTTGGCAATTTACATCCTGTCCATCGGCGTAACCAGGCTCCCTTTTCTCCATGGCCAGTCCTGCATTTGTGGTTTTTACACTATTTGTGGATGGCCCTTTTGACTGGAGGTAAGGGACACTTCTCTGTAGTGTGGATTTGCAATGCCTGAGGGCTTGCTTGGCCAAAAAGGGCATATGCATTTTTCCCGAATATATTCAAGAAAATACACATAATCCCTTTTCAGCCAAGGGCAACATTGTCGAAATTCTGTCGCTTTTCATGTGCTTTAAAGACGACTCCAGTCTACCTCTTGTAATCTGTTTCCTTCAATTCTGCCTTGCATTCAAATCCTCTTCACTGCCTTTCCTCAATATATTTCTGGATGATAGTTGTCCTTTATAACTCTGCAAGTTTGTGAATTGCTGTGCCCCTGATTTCCATTTTTCAATTCGCCTCTTTGTGAGCTGGCTGCAATACCGCAGGATGGCTTTAGGCCCTAGTCTGGTTCCGGGGCTTCAGGCTGAGCCTTTGGTTAATTCTTCTTCCTGATGGGAAACTAGAGTGACATGTGCTCATCCAAACACCTACAGCTAATCTCTCATTTATTTCCCCTCTTCCTGTTCATCCTCTGCACAATTTGCAAATTGTGCGCAACGGGAGGGTAAAGGCGCTGACACTCCAAGTGGGGAGATTTTGAGTAATGCAGATGGAATGGCGAAGCCGAGCACGACAAAAGAAAAATGAGGTACCTTTTAGAAAACATTCCCAATTACACAGTGTACCATCCACTGGGTTTCCCATGCATGTTTTAACTGGAGGAAGATTCCCTTTAACCTGGAGAGTTGGGACCACTAGAATGGATAGCACACAGTACTGCTCTAAGTGGTATTCTTTTGTTCACACAACCTCAGAAATCTTGTCAGCCCCAAGTGTCCAGTCTTATGTCTCATCCAGCTGTGGGTGTAAAGGTGGTCAATCTAGCTTGCATCACAGGCTCTGAACGTAGTTTTTAAAACTTTCTATCTGTTTTTGCATTTTGCTTTTGAAATTTATTTTTATAAGTGGGTTTAACTGAATTTCAGTGCTGTGTTCATGCCGTTATACACACACATGATTCCATTATGGAGACATGAGAATACATATGTTTTAAAATACTTTGAGTCAGACATATTCCTCTGCAATGAACAGGGGGTGTTGAGTCCAGTTCATTGTGCCGGGAGTAGGTGTTGTCTATTACATACATGGTTTATATAACGGTATCTGTGCTAATTTAAAACTGTGGTTTTATGCATCACCCCACCTCGGCTTTCCCATTAAGCAGGCAGAAGATGTTTTCTAAATGTGTGAATCTGTTGTGTTCGTCATTCAGTTCATGTGTAGTCATGTGTACATTCCCGCTATGAGTGATACCTTATGATAAGATTAGTTACTATGTAATCTTTCCTAACTCCGTTCATGTGTAGCCATGTTTACAGGACCTTCATAAGTGATATCTTATGATAAGTTTCTTTTTCTGTGTGACTAATTTCACTTAGAATCATCGTACCTGAATCCACTCATTTTGCTGCTACTGGTCTTATGACATTGATTTCATGGCTGAGGGATATTCCATCGTACAAAAGTTCCACAATTTTTTGAACCATATTTATCTTTAGTGGGATACTTAAGGTGTACCCAAGTTGAGGTTCTTGTAAGCAGTGCAGCCCTACATTTTGGGGTGGCTCTGTGGTACTGATTTTCAGTTTTCCAAAGGTATATTCCCTAGACTGGAAGTGCCCTTGGCTCTGTAGCTCTGTAGTTTACTTGTTTTAGGGAACACAATGCACTCCTCCAGAGAGGCAGTTGGCAATTTACATCCCGCCCATCAGCATAACAAGGCTCCCTGTTCTCCAGGGCCTGTCTTGCCTTTCTGATTTTTAGACATTTTGCGGATGTCCCTTTTGTCCGGTGGGAAGTGAAAATACTTTGTAGTGCAGATTTGCATTGCCTGCTTGCTGGCTTGGCCAAAAAGGGCGTATGCATTTTCTCCTGAATATATTCAGTAGAAAACACAAACGCCCTTTTTGGCCAAGTGCATCATTGTCGAAGTTGTGACCCTCTTCCTGTGCTTTAAAGGCGATTCCAACGTACCTTTTGAAATCTGTTTCCTGCTCTTCTGCCTCGCTTTCAAGTCCACCTCGTTGCCTTCCCTCAACAGATTTTTGGATGATAGTTGCCCTTTATTACTCTGCCTGTTTGTGAATTGCTGTGCCCCTGAGCTCCATTTTTTATCTCGTTTTTTGTGAGCTGAACACAAGTCCAATATTTTGGTTCAGAACCTATACTGGTTTTCGGTGGGTGGCTGAGACTTTGGTTAATTCTTCTTCCTCCTGGGAAATAAGAGTGACATGTGCCCGTCCAAATGCCTAACAGCTACTCTCTCATTTGTTCTCCCTCTTCCCTTTCATCATTTGCGAAATTGGCAACCTGTGCGAACCAGGAGGTTAAAGGTGCTGTCTCTCCAAGTTGGGAGATTGATAGTAAAGCAGTTGGAAAGTCAAACTGGCGCACAAGGAGAGGGACTATTCGCTGAGATTTAGAAAACTTTCGTATTCACAGTGTGCCCATTCTTAGGTTTCCCTTACATGTTATAGCTATAGTAATATACCCTTCAACCTGGAGAGTTGGGACCCATGGAATGGTTGCCATGCATTATTGCTTTAAAGGGTCTGCCTTTGCTCACCCAATCTCACCAATCCTCTCAGTCCCATGTGTCCAGCTTTATGCCACATCCAACTGTCGTTGTAGATAGGGTCATTCCAGGTTTCATCAGAGACCCTGAAGTAATTCGAAAAAACTTCCCTTTTTTATTTGTTTTCTTTTGAAATTCCTTTTTATAGTGGGTTTGAGCTGATTCTCACTGTCATGTTTATGCCAGTCTAGACACACTTGATTCCCTTATGGAGACATATCAATACATAGGTTTTAAGATTGTTACTAGTCAGATATATTCCTCTGTGGGAAATATGGGTTTTTGAGTCCCTTTTACTGCGGAAGGTGTAAGTCTTTTCTATTCCATAGTTGGTTTTTGAACGGTACCTGTGCTTATATCAAACTCTGGTTTTATGCATTACCCCACTTCTCCTTCCCCCTTATGCAGGCATAAGAGTGTTTTCTAAATGTGAGACTCTGTTCTCTTTCCTAACTCTGTTCATGTGTAGCCATGTTTACAGGATCTTCATAAGTGATATCTTATGATACGTTTCTTTTTCTGTGTGACTTAATTCACTTAGAGTCATCGTACCTGAATCCACTCACTTTGCTGCTACTGGTCTTATGACATTGATTTCATGGCTGAGGGATATTCCATCATACGTAAGTACCACACTTTTTTGAACCATTTTTATCTTTCCTGGGATATTTAAGGTGTACCCAAGATGAGGTTCTTGTAAGCAGTGCAGCCCTAAATTTTGGGGTAGTTTTGTCTTATTGATTTTCAGTTTTCCCAAGGTATATTCCCTAGACTGGAAGTGCCCTTGGCTCTGTAGCTCTGTTGTTTACTTGTTTCAGGGAACACAATGCACTCTTCCAGATAGGCAGTTGGCAATTTACATGCCACCCATCAGCATAAGAATGCTCCCTGTTCTCCAGGGCCTGTCTTGCCTTTCTGTAGTTTACTTTTTTCAGGGAACACAATGCACTCCTCCAGATAGGCAGTTGGCAATTTACATGCCACCCATCAGCATAAGAAGGTTCCCTGTTCTCCAGGGCCTGTTTTGCCTTTCTGTTTTTTACCCATTTTGTGGATGTCCATTTTGACCGGTGGAAAGTGATACTTCTTTGTAGTGCAGATTTGCATTGCCCGCTTGCTTGCTTGGCCAAAAAGCGCGTATGCATTTTCTCCTGAATATATTCAGGAGAAAACGCAAACGCGCTTTTTGGCCAAGTGCATCATTTTCGATGTTGTGACCCTCTTCCTGTGCTTTAAAGGCGATTCCAACGTACATTTTGAAATCTGTTTCCTGCTATACTGCCTTGCTTTCAAGTCCGCCTCGTTGCCTTCACTCAACAGATTTTTGGACGATAGTTGCCCTTTATTACTCGGCCAGTTTGTGAATTGCTGTGCCCCTGAGCTCCATTTTTTATCTTGTTTTTTGTGAGCTGAACGCAAGTCCAATATTTTGGTTCAGAACCTATACTGGTTTTCGGTGGGTAGCTGAGTCTTTGGTTAATTCTTCTTCCTCCCAGGAAATAAGAGTGACATGTGCCCATCCAAATGCCTAACAGCTACTCTCTCATTGGTTCTCCATCTTCCCTTTCATCATTTGCCAAATTGGCAACCTGTACGAACCAGGAGGTTAAAGATGCTGTCTCTCCAAGTTGGGAGATTGATAGTAAAGCAGTTGGAACGTCAAACTGGCGCACAAGGAGAGGGACTATTCGTTGAGAATTAGAAACCTTTCATATTCACAGTGTGTCCATTCTTAGGTTTCCCTTACATGTTATAGCAATAGTAAAATACCCTTCAATCTGGAGAGTTGGGACACATGGAATGGGTGCCATGCATTATTGCTTTAAAGGGTCTGCATTTGCTCACCCAATCTCACGAATCCTCTCAGTCCCATGTGTCCAGCCTTATGCAACATCCAGCTGTCGTTGTAGATAGGGTCATTCCAGGTTTCATCAGAGACCCTGAAGTAATTGGAAATAATTTCCCTGTTTTTATGTTTTGTTTTGAAATTCCTTTTTATAGTCGGTTTGAGCTGATTCTCACTGCCATGTTTATGCCAGGCTAGAAACACTTGATAGCCCTTATGGAGACATATCAATACATAGGTTTTAAGATTCTTACTAGTCAGATATATTCCTCTGCGGGAAATATGGGGTTTTGAGTCCCTTTCTCTGAGGAAGGTGTAGGTCTTGTCTATTCCATAGCTGGTTTTTGGAACGGTACCTGTGCTTATATCAAATTCTGGTTTTATGCATCATCCCTCATCTCCTTCCCCCATAAGCAGGCATAAGAGTGTTTTCTAAATGTGAGACTCTGTTCTCTTTCCTAACCCAGTGCATGTGTAGCCATGTTTACAGGATCTTCATAAGTGATATCTTATGATAAGTTTCTTTTTCTGTGTGACTTATTTCACTTAGAATCATCGTACCTGAATCCACTCATTTTGCTGCAACTGGTCTTATGACATTGATTTCATGGCTGAGGGATATTCCATCGTACGTATGTACCACAATTTTTGAGCCATTTTTATCTTTCCTGGGATATTTAAGGTGTACCAAAGATGAGGTTCTTGTAAGCAGTGCAGCCCTAAATTTTGGGGTGGCTCTGTCTTATTGATTTTCAGTTTTCCCAAGGTATATTCCCTAGACTGGAAGTGCACTTGGCTCTCTAGCTCTGTTGTTTACTTGTTTTAGGGAACACAATGCACTCCTCCAGAGAGGCAGTTGTCATTTTACATCCCGTCCATCAGCATAAAAAGGCTCCCTGTTCTCCAGGGCCTGTCTTGCCTTTCTGGTTTTTACCCATTTTGTGGATGTCCCTTCTGACCGGTGGGAAGTGATACTTTTTGTAGTTCAGATTTGCATTGCCCACTTGCTTGCTAGGCCAAAATGGGGGTATGCGTTTTCTCCTGAATATATTCAGGAGAAAACGCATACGCCCTTTTTGGCCAAGTGCATCATAGTCGAAATTGTGCCCCTCTTCCTGTGCTTTAAAGGCGATTCCAACGTACCCCTTTAAATCTGTTTCCTGCTATTCTGCCTTGCTTTCAAGTCCCCCTAGTTGCCTTCCCTCAACAGATTGTTGGACGATAGTTGCCCTTTATTACTCTGCCAGATTGTGAATTGCTGTGCCCCTGAGCTCCACATTTTAACTCGTATTTTGTGAGCTGAACGCAAGTCCAAAATTTTGGTTCAGAACCTAAACTGGTTTTCGGTGGGTGGCTGAGACTTTGGTTAATTCTTCTTCCTCCCAGGAAATAAGAGTGACATGTGCCCGTCCAAATGCCTAACAGCTACTCTCTCATTGGTTTTCCTTCTTCCCTTTCATCCTTTGCCAAATTGGCAACCTGTGCGAACCAGGAGGTTAAAGGTGCTGTCTCTCCAAGTTGGGAGATTGATAGTAAAGCAGTTGGAAAGTCAAACTGGCGCACAAGGAGAGGGACTATTCGTTGAGATTTAGAAACCTTTCGTATTCACATTGTGTCCATTCTTAGGTTTCCCTTACATGTTATAGCTAGAGTAATATTCCCTTCAACCTGGAGAGTTGGGACACATGGAATGGGTGCCATGCATTATTGCTTTAAAGGGTCTGCATTTGCTCACCCAATCTCACCAATCCTCTCAGTCCCATGTGTCCAGCCTTATGCCACATCCAGCTGTTGTTGTAGATAGGGTCATTCCAGGTTTCATCAGAGACCCTGTAGGAATTGTAAAGAATGTCCCTGTTTTTTTGTTTTGTTTTTGAAATTCCTTTTTATAGTGGGTTTGAGCTGATTATCGCTGCCATGATTATGCAGGTCTAGAAACACTTGATTCTCTTACATAGAGATATCGATACATAGGTTTTAAGATTCTTACTAGTCAGATATATTCCACTGCGGGAAATATGGGGTTTTGAGTCAATTTCACTGAGGAAGGTGTAAGTCTTTTCTATTCCATAGTTGGTTTTTGAACGGTACCTGTGCTTATATCAAACTCTGGTTTTATGAATCACCCCACCTCTCCTTCCCCCTTAAGCAGGCATAAGAGTGTTTTCTAAATGTGAGACTCTGTTCTCTTTCCTAACTCAGTTCATGTGTAGCCATGTTTACAGGATCTTCATAAGTGATATCTTATGATAAGTTTCTTTTTCTGTGTGACTTATTTCACTTAGAATCATCGTACCTGAATCCACTCATTTTGCTGCAACTGGTCTTATGACATTGATTTCATGGCTGAGGGATATTCCATCATACGTATGTCCCACACTTTTTTGAACCATTTTTATCTTTCCTGGGATATGTAAGGTGTACCCAAGATGAGGTTCTTGTAAGCAGTGCAGCCCTAAATTTTAGGGTAGTTCTGTCTTATTGATATTCAGTTTTCCCAAGGTATATTCCCTAGACTGGAAGTGCCCTTGGCTCTGTAGCTCTGTTGTTTACTTGTTTTAGGGAACACAATGCACTCCTCCAGATAGGCAGTTGGCAATTTACATCCCGTCCATCAGCATAAGAATGCTCCCTGTTCTCCAGGGCCTGTCTTGACTTTCTGGTTTTTACCCATTTTGTGGATGTCCCTTTTGACCGGTGGGAAGTGATACTTCTTTGTAGTGCAGATTTGCATTGCCCGCTTGCTTGCTTGGCCAAAAAGCGCGTATGCATTTCATCCTGAATATATTCAGGAGAAAACGCAAACGCCCTTTTTGGCCAAGTGCATCATTGTCGAAGTTGTGACCCTCTTCCTGTGCTTTAAAGGCGATTCCAACGTAACTTTTGAAATCTGTTTCCTGCTCTTGTGCCTCGCTTTCAAGCCCGCCTCGTTGCCTTCCCTCAACAGATTTTTAGACGATAGTTGCCCTTTATTACTCTGCCAGTTTTTGAATTGCTGTGCCCCTGAGCTCCATTTTTTATCTCGTTTTTTGTGAGCTGAACTCAAGTCCAATATTTTGGTTCAGAACCTATACTGGTTTTCGGTGGGTAGCTGAGTCTTTGGTTAATTCTTCTTCCTCCCAGGAAATAACAGTGACATGTGCCCGTCCAAATGCCTAACAGCTACTCTCTCATTGGTTCTCCCTCTTCCCTTTCATCATTTGGCAATTTGGCAACCTGTACGGACCAGGAGGTTAAAGGTGCTGTCTCTCCAAGTTGGGAGATTGATAGTAAAGCAGTTGGAAAGTCAAACTGGCGCACAAGGAGAGGGACTATTTGTTGAGATTTAGAAACCTTTCATATTCACTGTGTGTCCCTTCTTAGGTTTCCCTTACATGTTATAGCTATAGTAATGTACTCTTCAACCTGGAGATTTGGGATACATGGAATGGGTGCCATGCATTATTGATTTAAATGGTCTGCATTTGCTCACCCCATCTCACGAATCCTCTCAGTCCCATGTGTCCAACCTTAGGCAACATCCAGCTGTCATAGATAGGGTCATTCCAGGTTTCATCAGAGACCCTGAAGTAATTGGAAACAATTTCCCTGTTTTTATGTTTTGTTTTGAAATTCATTTTTATAGTGGGTTTGAGCTGATTCTCGCTGCCATGTTTATGCCAGGCTAGAAACACTTGATTCCCTTACGGAGACATATCTATACATAGGTTTTAAGATTCTTACTAGTCAGATATATTCCTCTGTGGGAAATATGGGGTTTTGAGTCCCTTTCTCTGAGGAAGGTGTAGGTCATGTCTATTCCATAGCTGGTTTTTAGAATGGTACCAGTGCTTATATCAAACTCTGGTTTTATGCATCACCCCTCCTCTCCTTCCCCCATAAGCAGGCATAAGTGTGTTTTCTAAATGTGAGACTCTGTTCTCTTTCCTAACTCAGTGAATGTGTAGCCATGTTCACAGGATCTTCATAAGTGATATCTTATGATAAGTTTCTTTTTCTGTGTGACTTATTTCACTTAGAATCATCGTACCTGAATCCACTCATTTTGCTGCAACTGGTCTTATGACATTGATTTCATGGCTGAGGGATATTCCATTGTACGTAAGTACCAGAATTTTTGAGCCATTTTTATCTTTCCTGGGATATTTAAGGTGTACCCAAGATGAGGTTTTTGTAAGCAGTGCATCCCTAAATTTTGGGGTGGCTCTGTCTTATTGATTTTCAGTTTTCCCAAGGTATATTCCCTAGACTGGAAGTGCCCTTGGCTCTGTAGCTCTGTTGTTTACTTGTTTTAGGGAACACAATACACTCCTCCAGAGAGGCAGTTGGCAATTTACATCCCGTCCATCAGCATAAAAAGGCTCCCTGTTCTCCAGGGCCTGTCTTGCCTTTCTGGTTTTTACCCATTTTGTGGATGTCCCTTCTGACCGGTGGGAAGTGATACTTTTTGTAGTTCAGATTTGCATTGCCCACTTGCTTGCTAGGCCAAAATGGGGGTATGCGTTTTCTCCTGAATATATTCAGGAGAAAACGCATACGCCCTTTTTGGCCAAGTGCATCATAGTCGAAATTGTGCCCCTCTTCCTGTGCTTTAAAGGCGATTCCAACGTACCCCTTGAAATCTGTTTCCTGCTATTCTGCCTTGCTTTCAAGTCCCCCTAGTTGCCTTCCCTCAACAGATTGTTGGACGATAGTTGCCCTTTATTACTCTGCCAGTTTGTGAATTGCTGTGCCCCTGAGCTCCACATTTTAACTCGTATTTTGTGAGCTGAACGCAAGTCCAAAATTTTGGTTCAGAACCTAAACTGGTTTTCGGTGGGTGGCTGAGACTTTGGTTAATTCTTCTTGCTCCCAGGAAATAAGAGTGACATGTGCCCGTCCAAATGCCTAACAGCTACTCTCTCATTGGTTTTCCCTCTTCCCTTTCATCCTTTGCCAAATTGGCAACCTGTGCGAACCAGGAGGTTAAAGGTGCTGTCTCTCCAAGTTGGGAGATTGATAGTAAAGCAGTTGGAAAGTCAAACTGGCGCACAAGGAGAGGGACTATTCGTTGAGATTTAGAAACCTTTCGTATTCACATTGTGTCCATTCTTAGGTTTCCCTTACATGTTATAGCTAGAGTAATATTCCCTTCAACCTGGAGAGTTGGGACACATGGAATGGGTGCCATGCATTATTGCTTTAAAGGGTCTGCATTTGCTCACCCAATCTCACCAATCCTCTCAGTCCCATGTGTCCAGCCTTATGCCACATCCAGCTGTTGTTGTAGATAGGGTCATTCCAGGTTTCATCAGAGACCCTGTAGGAATTGTAAAGAATGTCCCTGTTTTTTTGTTTTGTTTTTGAAATTCCTTTTTATAGTGGGTTTGAGCTGATTATCGCTGCCATGATTATGCAGGTCTAGAAACACTTGATTCTCTTACATAGAGATATCGATACATAGGTTTTAAGATTCTTACTAGTCAGATATATTCCACTGCGGGAAATATGGGGTTTTGAGTCAATTTCACTGAGGAAGGTGTAAGTCTTTTCTATTCCATAGTTGGTTTTTGAACGGTACCTGTGCTTATATCAAACTCTGGTTTTATGAATCACCCCACCTCTCCTTCCCCCTTAAGCAGGCATAAGAGTGTTTTCTAAATGTGAGACTCTGTTCTCTTTCCTAACTCAGTTCATGTGTAGCCATGTTTACAGGATCTTCATAAGTGATATCTTATGATAAGTTTCTTTTTCTGTGTGACTTATTTCACTTAGAATCATCGTACCTGAATCCACTCATTTTGCTGCAACTGGTCTTATGACATTGATTTCATGGCTGAGGGATATTCCATCATACGTATGTCCCACACTTTTTTGAACCATTTTTATCTTTCCTGGGATATGTAAGGTGTACCCAAGATGAGGTTCTTGTAAGCAGTGCAGCCCTAAATTTTAGGGTAGTTCTGTCTTATTGATATTCAGTTTTCCCAAGGTATATTCCCTAGACTGGAAGTGCCCTTGGCTCTGTAGCTCTGTTGTTTACTTGTTTTAGGGAACACAATGCACTCCTCCAGATAGGCAGTTGGCAATTTACATCCCGTCCATCAGCATAAGAATGCTCCCTGTTCTCCAGGGCCTGTCTTGACTTTCTGGTTTTTACCCATTTTGTGGATGTCCCTTTTGACCGGTGGGAAGTGATACTTCTTTGTAGTGCAGATTTGCATTGCCCGCTTGCTTGCTTGGCCAAAAAGCGCGTATGCATTTCATCCTGAATATATTCAGGAGAAAACGCAAACGCCCTTTTTGGCCAAGTGCATCATTGTCGAAGTTGTGACCCTCTTCCTGTGCTTTAAAGGCGATTCCAACGTAACTTTTGAAATCTGTTTCCTGCTCTTGTGCCTCGCTTTCAAGCCCGCCTCGTTGCCTTCCCTCAACAGATTTTTAGACGATAGTTGCCCTTTATTACTCTGCCAGTTTTTGAATTGCTGTGCCCCTGAGCTCCATTTTTTATCTCGTTTTTTGTGAGCTGAACTCAAGTCCAATATTTTGGTTCAGAACCTATACTGGTTTTCGGTGGGTAGCTGAGTCTTTGGTTAATTCTTCTTCCTCCCAGGAAATAACAGTGACATGTGCCCGTCCAAATGCCTAACAGCTACTCTCTCATTGGTTCTCCCTCTTCCCTTTCATCATTTGGCAATTTGGCAACCTGTACGGACCAGGAGGTTAAAGGTGGTCTCTCTCCAAGTTGGGAGATTGATAGTAAAGCAGTTGGAAAGTCAAACTGGCGCACAAGGAGAGGGACTATTTGTTGAGATTTAGAAACCTTTCATATTCACTGTGTGTCCCTTCTTAGGTTTCCCTTACATGTTATAGCTATAGTAATGTACTCTTCAACCTGGAGATTTGGGATACATGGAATGGGTGCCATGCATTATTGATTTAAATGGTCTGCATTTGCTCACCCCATCTCACGAATCCTCTCAGTCCCATGTGTCCAACCTTAGGCAACATCCAGCTGTCATAGATAGGGTCATTCCAGGTTTCATCAGAGACCCTGAAGTAATTGGAAACAATTTCCCTGTTTTTATGTTTTGTTTTGAAATTCATTTTTATAGTGGGTTTGAGCTGATTCTCGCTGCCATGTTTATGCCAGGCTAGAAACACTTGATTCCCTTACGGAGACATATCTATACATAGGTTTTAAGATTCTTACTAGTCAGATATATTCCTCTGTGGGAAATATGGGGTTTTGAGTCCCTTTCTCTGAGGAAGGTGTAGGTCATGTCTATTCCATAGCTGGTTTTTAGAATGGTACCAGTGCTTATATCAAACTCTGGTTTTATGCATCACCCCTCCTCTCCTTCCCCCATAAGCAGGCATAAGTGTGTTTTCTAAATGTGAGACTCTGTTCTCTTTCCTAACTCAGTGAATGTGTAGCCATGTTCACAGGATCTTCATAAGTGATATCTTATGATAAGTTTCTTTTTCTGTGTGACTTATTTCACTTAGAATCATCGTACCTGAATCCACTCATTTTGCTGCAACTGGTCTTATGACATTGATTTCATGGCTGAGGGATATTCCATTGTACGTAAGTACCAGAATTTTTGAGCCATTTTTATCTTTCCTGGGATATTTAAGGTGTACCCAAGATGAGGTTTTTGTAAGCAGTGCATCCCTAAATTTTGGGGTGGCTCTGTCTTATTGATTTTCAGTTTTCCCAAGGTATATTCCCTAGACTGGAAGTGCCCTTGGCTCTGTAGCTCTGTTGTTTACTTGTTTTAGGGAACACAATACACTCCTCCAGAGAGGCAGTTGGCAATTTACATCCCGTCCATCAGCATAAAAAGGCTCCCTGTTCTCCAGGGCCTGTCTTGCCTTTCTGGTTTTTACCCATTTTGTGGATGTCCCTTCTGACCGGTGGGAAGTGATACTTTTTGTAGTTCAGATTTGCATTGCCCACTTGCTTGCTTGGCCAAAATGGGCGTATGTGTTTTCTCGTGAATATATTCAGGAGAAAACGCATACGCCCTTTTTGGCCAAGTGCATCATAGTCGAAATTATGCCCCTCTTCCTGTGCTTTAAAGCCGATTCCAACGTACCCCTTGAAATCTGTTTCCTGCTATTCTGCCTCGCTTTCAAGTCCGGCTAGTTGCCTTCCCTCAACAGATTGTTGGACGATAGTTGCCCTTTATTACTCTGCCATTTTGTGAATTGCTGTGCCCCTGAGCTCCACTTTTTAACTCATTTTTTGTGAACTGAACGCAAGTTAAAAGTTTTGGTTGACGACCTATACCAGTTCCCGGTCGGTGGCTGAGACTTTGGTTAATTCTTCTTCCTGCCACGAAATTAGTGTCACATGTGTCCCTCCAAATACCTAACAGCTACTCTCTCATTGGTTCTTCCTCTTCCCTTTCATCCTCTGCCAAATTGTCAACTTGTGCAAACCAGGAGGTTAAAGGTGCTGTCTCTCCAAGTTGGGAGATTGATATTAAAGGCATTGGAAAGTGAAACCGGAGCACCAGGATAGGGACTATTCGTTGAGTTTTAGAAACCTTTCATATTCACAGTGGGTCCATTCTCTTGGTTACCCATACATGTTATAGCTCTAGTAATATTACCCTCATCCTGGAGAGTTGGGACCCATCGAATGGCTGCCACACATTATTGCTTTAAGGTTCTGCATTTGCTCACCCAATCTCACCAATCCTCTCAGTCCCATGTGTCCAGCCATATGCCACATCCTGCTGTCATTGTAGATAGAGTCATACCAGGTTTCATCAGAGACCCTGAAGTAAATGTAAATAATTTCCCTGTTTTTTTGGTTTGATTTTGAAATTCCTTTCTATAGTGGGTTTGAGCTGATTCTCACTGCCATGTTTATGCCAGTCTAGACATACTTGATTCCCTTATGGAGATATATCAATACATAGGTTTTAAGATTCTTATTAGTAAGATATATTCCTCTGCGGGGAATATGGTTTGTTGTGTCCCTTTCCCTGAGGAAGGTGTAGGTCTTGTCTATTCTGTATTAGGTTTTTGGAAAGGTACCTGTACTAATTCAAACTCTGGTTTTATGCATCACCCCACCTCTAAATCCCCCTTAAGCAGGCATAAGAATGTTTTCTAAATGTGAGTCTCTCTTCTCTTTCCTAACACAGTTCATGTGTAGCCATGTTTACAGGATCTTCATAAGTGATATCTTATGGTAATTTTCTTTTTCTGTGTGACTTATTTCACTTAGAATCATCGTACCTGAATCCACTCAATTTGCTGCTACTGGCCTTATGACATTGATTACATGGCTGAGGGATATTCCTTGTACATAAGTACCACAATTTCTTGAACCATTTTTGTCTTTCCTGGGATATTTAAGGTGTACCCAAGTTGAGGTTCTTGAAAGAAGTGAAACCCTAAATTTTGGGGTGGCTCTGTCTTATTGATTTTCAGTTTTCCCAAGGTATATTTCCTAGACTGGACGTGCCCTTGGCTCTGTAGCTCTGTTGTTTATTTGTTTTACGGAACACAGTGCACTCCTCCAGAGAGGCAGTTGGCAACTTAATCCCGCCAATCAGCATAACAAGGCTCCCAGTTCTCCAGGGGCTGTCTTGCCTTTCTGGTTTTTATACATTTTGCGGATATCCCTTTGGACTGGTTTGAGGTGATAATTCTTTGTAGTGCAGATTTGCATTGCCTGCTTGCTGGATGGCCAAAAAGGGCGTATTCGTTTTCTCCTGAATATATTCAGGAGAAAAGGCATACGCCCTTTTTAGCCAAGTGCATCATTGTCGAAGTTGTGCCCCTCTTCCTGTGCTTTAAAGGCAATTCCAACATACCTCTCGAAATCTGTTTCCTGCTATTCTGCCTCGTTTTCAAGTCCGCCTCCTTGCCTTCCATTAAACAAATATTTGGACGATAGTTGTCCTGTATTTCTCTGCCAGTTTGTGAATTGCTGTGCCCATGAGCTCCATTTTTCAACTCGTTTTTTTGTGAGCTGAATGCAAGTCCAAACTTTGGTTCAGTATCTATACTTGTGTGTGGTGGGTGGCTGAGACTTTGGTTAATTCTTCTTCCGGCCAGGAAATTAGAGCTACATGTTCCCGTCCAAATGCCTAACAGCTACTCTCTTATTGGTTCTTCCTCTTCCCTTTCATCCTCTGCCAAATTGGCAACCTGTGAGAACCATGAGGTTAAAGGGGCTGTCTCTCCAAGTTGGGAGATTGATAGGAAAGCAAATGGAAAGTCAAACCGGAGCACCAGGAGAGGGAATGTTAGTTGAGTTTTAGAGATCTTTCGTATTCACAGTGTGTCCATTCTCTAGGTATCCCGTACATGTTATAGCTGTAGTAATATTCCCTTCAACCTTGAGAGTTGGGACCCATGGAATGGGTGCCACTCATTATTGCTTTAAAGGGTCTGCATTTGCTCACCCAATCTCACCAATCCTCTCAGTCCCAAGTGTCCAGCCTTATGCCACATCCAGCTGTCATTGTAGATAAGGTCATTCCAGGTTTCATCAGGTACCCTGAAGGAATTGTAAGAAATTTCCCTGTTTTTTGGTTTTGTTTTTGAAATTCCTTTTTATAGTGGGTTTGAGCTGATTCTCGCTGCCATGTTTATGCCAGTCTAGACACACTTGATTCCCTTACGGAGACATATCAATACATAGGTTTTAAGATTCATACTAGTAAGTTATATTACTCTGTGGTTAATATGAGGTGTTGAGTCCCTTTCACTGAGGAATGTGTATGTCTTGTCTATTTCGTATTTGGTTTTTGGAACGGTACCTGTACTAATATCAAAATCTGATTTTATGCATCACCCCACCTCTCCTTCCCCCTTAAGCAGGCATAAGAATGTTTTCTAAATGTGAGTCTCTCTTCGCTTTCCTAACTCAGTTCATATGTAGCCATGTTTACAGGATCTTTATAAGTGATATCTTATGATAAGTTTCTTTTTCTGTGTGACTTATTTCACTTAGAATTATCGTACCTGAATCCACTCATTTTGCTGCTACTGGCCTTATGACATTGATTTCGTGGCTGAGCGATATTCCATCATACGTAAGTACCACAATTTCTTGAACCATTTTTGTCTTTCCTGGGATATTTAAAGTGTACACAAGTTGAGGTTTTTGTAAGCAGTTCATCCCTGAATTTTGGTGTGTACTTGTCGTATTTATTTTCAGTTTTCCCAAGGTATATTCCCTAGACTGGAAGTGCCCTTGGCTCTGTAGCTCTGTTGTTTACTTGTTTTAGGGAACACAATGCACTCCTCCAGAGAGGCAGTTGGCAATTTACATCCCGCCCATCAGCATAAGAAGGCTCCCTGTTTTCCAGGGCCTGTCTTGCCTTTCTGGTTTTTACCCATTTTGTGGATGTCCCTTTTGACCGGTGGGAAGTGATACTTCTTTGTAGTGCAGATTTGCATTGCCCCCTTGCTTGCTTGTCCAAAATGGGCATATGCGTTTTCTCCTGAATATATTCACGTGAAAACCCATATGCCCTTTATGGCCATTTCCATAATTTTCGAAGTTGTAATGCTTTTCCTGTGTTTAAAGGCGATTCCAATGTACCTCTTGAAATCGGTTTCATGCAATTCTGCCTCATTTTCCCTTCCGCCTCGTGGCTTTCCCTCAACAGATTTTTCGAAGAGAGTAGTCCTTTATAACTCTGCAGGTTAGTAAATTGCTGTGGCCCTGAGCTCCATTTTTCAACTCGCATTTTTGTGAGCTGACCGCACATCAACAGATTTGCTTCTGGACTTATAGTGGTTCTGAGGGGCAGGCTGAGACTTTGGTTAATTCCTCTTTGTGATGGGAAATTAGAGAGTCATGTGGCCATCCAAATACCTACAGCTACTCTCTCATTGGTTTTCTCTCTTCCCTTATATCCTCTGCACAATTTGCCAACTGTGTGAACCAGGAGGTTATAGGGGCTGACTTTCCAAGTTGGGAGATTGATAGTCAAGCAGTTGGAATGTCAAACTGGAGTACAAGGAGAGAAAAAAGTAGTAGAGTTTTAGAAACCTTTCACCATCAGATGGTTTCCATTCTCTAGGGTCCCATACACGTTATAACTGTAGTGATATTCCCTTTTACCTGGAGAGATGGGAACCATGGAAAGGGTGGCAGGCATTATTGCTTTAAACGGTCTGCATTTTTTCACCCAATCTCACCAATCCTCTCAGTCCCAAGTGACTAGCCTTATGCCACATCCAGCTGTCATTGTAGATACGGTCATTCCAGGTTTCTTCAGAACCCCTGAAGGTATTGTGTAAGAATTTTACTGTTTTTATGTTTTGTTTTGAAATTCATTTTTATAGTGGGTTTGAGCTGATTCTCACTGCCATGTTTATGTCATTCTAGACACACTTGGTTCCCTTATGGAGACATATCAATACATAGGTTTTAAAATTCTTACTAGTCAGATATATTTCTCTGTGGGGAATAAGGTTGGTGAGTTCCGTTCACTGAGGAAGGAGTAGGGCTTGTCTCTTCTGTTTTTGGATTATGGAACGGTACCTGTGCTAATATCAATCTTATGTTTTGTGCATCTCCCCACCTCCCTTTCCCCTTAAGCAAGCGTTAGAATGTTTTCTAAATCTGATACTCTGTTCTCTTCCCTAAATCAGTTCATATGTAGCCATGTTTACATTCCCTTCATAAGTGATATCTTATGTCAAAATGCACCATGGCTGTTCTCATAATAATGCTCCATGACCCTTGTCATCACAATGCACCATGCCCTGGTTATCAAAATGCGCCATGTCCCTTGTCATCACAATTCTCCACGTCCTTGTCATCACAATGCTACATGACACTACTCATCAAAATGTTACATGCTCTTGGCATCAAAATTCACCATCCACTTGACATTGCAATGCTCCATGCACTTGTCATTACAATGCTCCATGCACATGTCATCACAAAGCTCCATGCACTTGTCATCAAAATGCTCCATGACCCCTGTCATCACAATGCTCACTGACACCTGTCATCACAATGCTTCATGCCCCTTGTCATTACAGTGCTCCATGATGCTCGAAATCACAATTACCCAAGGTCTCCACATCACAATGCTCCATGGCCAATATCATCACAATTCTCCATAACCACTGTCATCACAACACTCCATTACACCTGACAACACAATGATTCGGGACTCTTGTCATCACAAAGCTCCATTCCCTAGTCATCACAATGCTCCATGACACCTGTCATCACAATACTCCTTGAATATTTTCAGCCCAATGTTCCATGACCCTTGTCATCACAGTGATCCATGTCGTTGTCATCCCTATGCTCCATGACCACTGTTTTCACAATGCTCCGTGACGCTTGTCATCACAGTGCTCCATGACACCTGTCATCACAATGCTCCATGCCTTTGTCAGCAAAATGCTACATGACCTTGTCATTAAAATGCTCTATTTGCTTGTCATCACAATCCTCCATGAAACTTGGGATCACATTGCTTCATGCCCTTGTCATCACAATGCTCCATGCTCCTTGAAATCAAAATGATCCATGACCTCTGTCATCACAATGCTCCAAACTCTTGTGATCACAATGTTCCATAACATTTGTCATCACAACGCTCCATGATGCCTGTCATCACAATACTCCATGCCCTTTCCATCACAATGCTCCATGACCTTCTCATCACAATTCTCAATACACTTCTCATCACAATGCTCCCTGACACTTGTCGTCAGAATGCTCCTTGAACCCTGTCACGAAAAGGCTCCATGCATTTTTCATCACAATGCCCCATGCCGTTTTCATCACAATGCTCCATGCCATTGTCATCAAAATACTCCACAAGCTAGTCATCAGAATGCTCCATGACCCTTGTCATCACAATTCTCCATGCACTTGTCAGCACAATGCTCCCTGACCCTTGTCATCACAATGCTCCAAGCCATTGTCATCACAATGCTCCATTACCTTTGTCATCAGAATCCTCCATGACACTTGGCATCACAATGCTCCATGCCACTGTCATCAGAATGGGCCATTACATATGTCATCACAATGCTCCCTGACACCTGTCTTCACAATACTGCATGACCTACCTGGTCATCACAATAATCCATGCCCTTGTTATCACAATGCTCCATGACCCCTGTCATCACAATGCTCCATGACTCCAGTCATCACAATGCTTCATGACCTTTGTCACCACAATGGTCCATGCCCTCGTCATCAACAGTTTCTGTGACCTTTTAAACCACAATGCTCCATGAAATTTTCATCACAATGCTCTTTAAACCTTGTCATCACAATGCTCTATGCCTTTCTCAGCACAATGCTCCATGACCCTTGACATCACAATGCTCCATGCACTTGTCAGCACAATGCTCCATGACACATGTCATCACAATGCTCCATGACCCCTGTCATCACAATGCTCCGTGACTCCAGTCATCACAATGCTTCATAACGTTTGTCATCACAATGGTCCATGCCCGTGTCATCACAAGGCACTTTGACCTTTGTAACCACAATGCTCCATGAAATTTTCGTCACAATTCTCTGTGACCCTTTTCATCACAATGCTCCATTTCTTTGTGAGAACAATAGTCCATGACCATTGTCTTCAAAATGTGCCACGCACATTTCATCACAACGGTCCACAAAATTGTCATTGCCATGCTCCATAAACCTTGTAATCACAATGCTCCATGCACTTCTCATCAAAATGCTCTCTCACCAGAGATATCACAGTGTTCCATCACTAGTCATCACAATACTCCCTCACCCCTGTAATCACAATGTTCCATGACCCTGTCATCAAACTGCTACATCCCCTTATCGTCACAATGTTCCATGACCCCTGACATCACAATGTTCCATAACCCCTGTCATCAAAATGCTCCATGATCCTTTTCATCCCAAAGCTCCAAGACCCCTGACATCACAATGTTCTATAACCCCTGCCATCAAAATGTTCCATTACACTTTTCATCAAATTGCTGCATGGCCCGGTCATCAGAATGCTCCCTGCACTTCTCATCACAATGCACCATGCCCTTGTAAACAAAATGCTCCATGACTTGTCATCACAAAGCTCAATGAACACTCCAATCATATTGCTCAATGCCCTTGTCATCACAAAGCTCCATGACACTTGTCATCACAATGCTCGATGCCCTTCTTATCACAATGCTCCATGCCCTTGTCATTACAATCTTCATGACCCGTGTATCATAGTGTTCTGTACCTTTGTCATCAAAATGCTCCATGCCCACTCTCATCACAGTAATCCCAGAAACATTTCAGAGCAATGTTCCATACCCTTCGCATCACAATGCCCCAGTAGCTCTGTCATAACAATGCACCATGACCCCTGCCATCACAATGTAACACGGCCTATTCATCACAAGGTTCCATGACAACTGTCATCACAATGCTGAAGGCCACTTAAATCACAATGCTCCATGCCCTTGTCATCACAAAGCTCCATGACACATGTCATCAGAATGTTCCATGCCCTTCACATCACAATGCTCCATGCCCTTGTCATCACACTGCTCCAAGACCCCTGTAATCACAAAGCTCCATGACCCTTTTCATCTCAATGCTCCAAGAACCCTGTCATCACAATGCACCATGCCCATCATCATAATGCTTCAGGCTATTGTCATCACAATGAAATCAATATTCTCCATTATCTCTGTCATCATAATGCTCCAAACCCTTGTGATCACAATTTTCCATAACACTTATCACCACAATACGCCATGACGCTCATCATCACAATTATCCATGGTCTTCTCATCACAATGGTCCATGATCTTTGTCATCACAATGCTCAATACACTTGTCATCACAATGCTCCCAGACACTTGTCGTCAGTATGCTCCTTGTACCCAGTCATGAAAAGGCTCCATGCCTTTGTCATCACAATAATACATGCGCTTGTCATCACAATGCTCCAAGACCCCTGTAATCAAAATGCTCCATTACCCTTTTCATCAGAATGCTCCATGAGATTTGTCATCACAAGTCTCCATGGTCTTCTAATCACAATGCTCCAGCACCTTGTCATCACCATGCTCCATTCCCTTGTCATCACAATGCTCCATGACCCCGGTCATCACAATACTCCATGAACATTTTCAGCCCAATGCTCCATGAACCTTGCCATCACAATGATCCATGCCCTTGTCATCACAATGCTCCATGACCCCTGTATTCACAATGCTCAATGACGCTTGTCTTCACAGTGCTCCATGACCCCTGTCATCACAATGCTCCATGCCTTTGTCAGCAAAATGCTACATGGCCTTGTCATTACAATGCTCTATGCACTTGTCATCACAATACTCCATTACCATTGTCATCACAATCCTCCATGAACGTTGGGATCACATTGCTTCATGCCCTTGTCATCACAATGCTCCATGCTCCTTGGAATCAAAATGATCCATGACCTCTGTCATCAAAATGCTCAAATCCCATGTGATCACCTTGTTCCATAACACTTGTCATCACAACGCTCCATGATGCCTGTCATCACAATACTCCATGCCCTTTCCATCACAATGCTCCATGACATTTGTCATCACAATTCTCAATACACTTGTCATCACAATGCTCCCTGATACTTGTCGTCAGAATGCTCCTTGATCCCTGTCACGAAAAGGCTCCATGCCTTTTTCATCACAATGCCCCATGCCGTTTTCATCACAATGTTCCATGCCATTGTCATCAAAATACTCCACAAGCTTGTCATCAGAATGTTCCATGACACTTTTCATCACAAATCTCCTTGCACTAGTCAGCAAAATGCTCCCTGACACTTGTCATCACAATGCTCCAATCCATTGTCATCACAATGCTCAAGTATCTTTGACAGCAGAATCCAACATGACAATTGGCATCACAATTTTCCATGCCATTGTCATAACAATGCCCCATTCCAAATTTTATCACAATAATCCATGAAACTAAATAGACCACTGTTCCATCCCCTTGTCATCACAATGCTCCATGCCCTTGTTATCACCATGCTCCATGACCCCTGTCATCACAATGCTCCATGACTCCAGTCATCACAATGCTTCATGAACTTTGTCATCACAATTGTCCATGCCCTCGTCATCAACAGTTTCTGTGACCTTTTTAACCCCAATGCTCCATGAAATTTTCATCACAATGCTCTTTGACCCTTGTCATCACAATGCTCTATGCCTTTCTCAGCACAATGCTCCATGACCCTTGACATCACAATGCTCCATGCACTTGTCAGCACAATGCTCCATGACACATGTCATCACAATGCTCCATGACCCCTGTCATCACAATGCTCCGTGACTCCAGTCATCACAATGCTTCATAACGTTTGTCATCACAATGGTCCATGCCCGTGTCATCACAAGGCACTGTGACCTTTGTAACCAAAATGCTCCATGAAATTTTCGTCACAATTCTCTGTGACCCTTTTCATCACAATGCTCCATTTCTTTGTGAGAACAATAGTCCATGACCATTGTCTTCAAAATGTGCCACGCACATTTCATCACAACGGTCCACAAAATTGTCATTGCCATGCTCCATAAACCTTGTAATCACAATGCTCCATGCACTTCTCATCAAAATGCTCTCTCACCAGAGATATCACAGTGTTCCATCACTAGTCATCACAATACTCCCTCACCCCTGTAATCACAATGTTCCATGACCCTGTCATCAAACTGCTACATCCCCTTATCGTCACAATGTTCCATGACCCCTGACATCACAATGTTCCATAACCCCTGTCATCAAAATGCTCCATGATCCTTTTCATCCCAAAGCTCCAAGACCCCTGACATCACAATGTTCTATAACCACTGCCATCAAAATGTTCCATTACACTTTTCATCAAATTGCTGCATGACCCGGTCATCAGAATGCTCCCTGCACTTCTCATCACAATGCACCATGCCCTTGTAAACAAAATGCTCCATGACTTGTCATCACAAAGCTCAATGAACACTCCAATCATATTGCTCAATGCCCTTGTCATCACAAAGCTCCATGACACTTGTCATCACAATGCTCGATGCCCTTCTTATCACAATGCTCCATGCCCTTGTCATTACAATCTTCATGACCCGTGTATCATAGTGTTCTGTACCTTTGTCATCAAAATGCTCCATGCCAACTCTCATCACAGTAATCCCAGAAACATTTCAGAGCAATGTTCCATACCCTTCGCATCACAATGCTCCAGTACCTCTGTCATAACAATGCACCATGACCCCTGCCATCACAATGTAACACGGCCTATTCATCACAAGGTTCCATGACAACTGTCATCACAATGCTGAAGGCCACTTAAATCACAATGCTCCATGCCCTTGTCATCACAAAGCTCCATGACACATGTCATCAGAATGTTCCATGCCCTTCACATCACAATGCTCCATGCCCTTGTCATCACACTGCTCCAAGACCCCTGTAAACACAAAGCTCCATGCCCCTTTTCATCTCAATGCTCCAAGAACCCTGTCATCACAATGCACCATGCCCATCATCATAATGCTTCAGGCTATTGTCATCACAATGAAATCAATATTCTCCATTATCTCTGTCATCATAATGCTCCAAACCCTTGTGATCACAATTTTCCATAACACTTATCACCACAATACGCCATGACGCTCATCATCACAATTATCCATGGTCTTCTCATCACAATGGTCCATGATCTTTGTCATCACAATGCTCAATACACTTGTCATCACAATGCTCCCAGACACTTGTCGTCAGTATGCTCCTTGTACCCAGTCATGAAAAGGCTCCATGCCTTTGTCATCACAATAATACATGCGCTTGTCATCACAATGCTCCAAGACCCCTGTAATCAAAATGCTCCATTACCCTTTTCATCAGAATGCTCCATGAGATTTGTCATCACAAGTCTCCATGGTCTTCTAATCACAATGCTCAAGCACCTTGTCATCACCATGCTCCATTCCCTTGTCATCACAATGCTCCATGACCCCGGTCATCACAATACTCCATGAACATTTTCAGCCCAATGCTCCATGAACCTTGCCATCACAATGATCCATGCCCTTGTCATCACAATGCTCCATGACCCCTGTATTCACAATGCTCAATGACGCTTGTCTTCACAGTGCTCCATGACCCCTGTCATCACAATGCTCCATGCCTTTGTCAGCAAAATG
The DNA here is from genome assembly GCF_964341445.2 of Mesoplodon mirus. Lineage (NCBI taxonomy): Eukaryota > Metazoa > Chordata > Mammalia > Artiodactyla > Ziphiidae > Mesoplodon > Mesoplodon mirus. Next base: position 3,905,699 of record NW_028295800.1, on the reverse strand, counting down.
CTACATGGCCTTGTCATTACAATGCTCTATGCACTTGTCATCACAATACTCCATTACCATTGTCATCACAATCCTCCATGAACGTTGGGATCACATTGCTTCATGCCCTTGTCATCACAATGCTCCATGCTCCTTGGAATCAAAATGATCCATGACCTCTGTCATCAAAATGCTCAAATCCCATGTGATCACCTTGTTCCATAACACTTGTCATCACAACGCTCCATGATGCCTGTCATCACAATACTCCATGCCCTTTCCATCACAATGCTCCATGACATTTGTCATCACAATTCTCAATACACTTGTCATCACAATGCTCCCTGATACTTGTCGTCAGAATGCTCCTTGATCCCTGTCACGAAAAGGCTCCATGCCTTTTTCATCACAATGCCCCATGCCGTTTTCATCACAATGTTCCATGCCATTGTCATCAAAATACTCCACAAGCTTGTCATCAGAATGTTCCATGACACTTTTCATCACAAATCTCCTTGCACTAGTCAGCAAAATGCTCCCTGACACTTGTCATCACAATGCTCCAATCCATTGTCATCACAATGCTCAAGTATCTTTGACAGCAGAATCCAACATGACAATTGGCATCACAATTTTCCATGCCATTGTCATAACAATGCCCCATTCCAAATTTTATCACAATAATCCATGAAACTAAATAGACCACTGTTCCATCCCCTTGTCATCACAATGCTCCATGCCCTTGTTATCACCATGCTCCATGACCCCTGTCATCACAATGCTCCATGACTCCAGTCATCACAATGCTTCATGAACTTTGTCATCACAATTGTCCATGTCCTCGTCATCAACAGTCTCTGTGACCTTTTTAACCCCAATGCTCCATGAAATTTTCATCACAATGCTCTTTGACCCTTGTCATCAAACTGCTCTATGCCTTTCTCAGCACAATGCTCCATGACACATGTCATCACAATGCACCATGCGCTTGTCATCACAATGCTCCACAAATTTGTCATCACAATACTCCATAAAACTTGTCATCACAATGCTCCATGCACTTCTCATCAAAATGCTCTCTCACCACTGATATCACAATGCTACATCACTATTTGTCACAATAATCCCTCACCACTGTCATCACAATGATTCATGGCCTCTGTCATCACAATGCTACATGCATTTATCATCACAATGTTCGATGACACCTGACATCAAAATGTTCCATAACACCTGTCATCAAACTGCTCCATGATCCTTTTCATCAAAATGCTCCATGACCCCTGACATCTCAATGTTCCATAACACCTGTCATCAAAATGTTCCATGACCCTTTTCATCAAATTGTTCTATGAACCTGTCATCAAAATGCTCCCTGCCCTTCTCATCAAAATGCACCACATACTTGTCATCAAAATGCTCCATGACTTGTCATCACAATGCTCCATGCCCTTGTCATCACAATGCACCATTCCAACTGTCATCGCAATAATCCATGAAACTTATTAGACCAATGCTCCATGCCCTTGTCATCACAATGTTCCATGCCCTTGTTATCACAATGCTCCATGACCCCTGTCATCATAATGCTCCATGACACCAGTCATCACAATGCTCCATGACCTTTTTCATCACAATGATCAGTACACTTGTCATCAAAATGTTCCCTGACACTTGTTGTCTACATGCTCCTTGAATCCTGTCATGACAAGGCTGCATGCATTTTTCATCACAATGGACCATGCCCTTTTCATCACAATGCTCCAAGACCCCTGTAATCAAAGTGCTCCATGCCCTTGTCATCACAAAGCTCAATGACACATGCCATTAGAATGCTCCTTGGCCTTTTCCTCACAATTCTCCATGCCCTTGTTATCACAATGTGCCAAGACCCCTCTAATCACAATGCTCCATGCCCGTTTTCATCAGTATGCTCCAGGAGACTTGTCATCACAAAGCTCCATGGTTTTCTCATCACAGTGCTCCAGGACATTGTCATCACAATGCTTCACGACCTTGTCATGAAAATTCTCAATGGCCATTGTCATCATAATGCTCCAAGCCCTAGTCATCACAATGCTCCATTATATTTGTCATCACAATCCTCCATTACATTTGGCATCACAATACTCCCAGCCATTGTCATTGCAATGGACCATGACTTATGTCATCACAATGCTCCCTGACACCTGTCTTCACAATACTCCATGACCTTCTCTTCACAATGATCCATGCCCTTGTCATCACAATGCACCATGTCCACTGTCATCACAATAATCTATGAATCTTGTCAGACCAATGCTCCATGCCCCTGTCATCACAAAGCTCCATGCCCTTGTCATCACAATGCTCCATGATTTGTCATCACAAAGCTCCATGACCCATGTATCACAGTGTTCCATGCCCTAGTCATCACAATGCTCCAAAACCCCTGTAATCACCATGCTCCATGCCCCTTTTCATCAGAATGCTCCATGAGAATTGTCATCATAAGTATCCATGGACTTCTCATCACAGTGCTCCAGGAACTTGTCATCACCATGCTCCATTACCTTGTCATCACAATGCTCCATGACCCCTGTCATCACAATAATCCATGAATATTTTCAGCCCAATGCTCCACGACCTATTCATCACAATGCTCCAGGGCCAATATCATCTCAATGCTTCATGACCACTGTCATCAAAACACTCAATGACACCAGAGGACACAATGATCCGGGACTATTGTCATCATAGTGCTCCATTCCCTACTCATCACTATGCTCCATGACCCCTGTCATCACAACACTCCATGAACATTTTCTGCCCAGTGCTCCATGACACTTGTCATCACAATTATCCATGCCCTTGTCATCCCAATGCTCCATGACCCCTGTATTCACAATGATCTGTAACGCTTGTCATCACAGTGTTCCATGACAATTGTCATTAAAATGTTCCATGCCTTTGTCAGCAAAATGCTACATGACCTTGTCATTACAATGCTCTATGGGCTTGTCATCAAAATACTCCATTTCTATTGTCATCACAATCCTCCAAGAACATTGGGATCACATTGCTTCATGCTCTTGTCATCACAATGCTCCATGCTCCTTGAAATCAAAATGATCCATGACCTCTGTCATCACAATGCTCCAAACTCTTGTGATCAAAATGTTCCATAACACTTGTCATCACAACGCTCCATGATGCCTGTCATCACAATACTCCATGCCCTTTTCATCACAATGCTCCATGACATTCTCATCATAATTCTCAATACACTTGTCATCACAATGCTCCCTGACACTTGTCGTCAGAATGCTCATTGTACCCTGTCACGAAAAGGCTCCATGCCTTTTTCATCACAATGCCCCATGCCATTTTCATCACAATGCTCCATGCCATTGTCATCAAAATACTCCACAAGCTTGTCATCAGAATGTTCCATGACCCTTGTCATCACAAACCTCCATGCACTTGTCAGCACAATGCTCCCTGACCCTTGTCAGCACAATGCTCCAAGCCATTGTCATCACAATGCTCAATTATCTTTGACAGCAGAATCCTACATTACAATTGGCATCACAAGTCTCCATGCCCTTGATATCACAATGCCCCATTCCAACTGTCATCACAATAATCCATGAAACTAAATAGACCACTGTTCCATCCCCTTGTCATCACAATGCTCCATGCACTTGTTATCACAATGCTCCATAACCCCTGTATTCCCAATTCTCCGTGACTCCAGTCATCACAATGCTTCATGAACTTTGTCATCAAAATTGTCCAGGTCCTCGTCATCAACAGTCTTTGTGACCTTTTTAACCACAATGCTCCATGAAATTTTCATCACAATGCTCTTTGACCCTTGTCATCAAAATGCTCTATGCCTTTCTCAGCACAATGCTCCATGACACATGTCATCACAATGCACCATGCGCTTGTCATCACAATGCTCCACAAATTTGTCATCACAATACTCCATAAAACTTGTCATCACAATCATCCATGCACTTCTCATCAAAATGCTCTCTCACCACTGATATCACAATGCTACATCACTATTTGTCACAATACTCCCTCACCACTGTCATCACAATGTTTCATGGCATCTGTCATCACAATGCTACATGCACTTATCATCACAATGTTCGATGACACCTGACATCAAAATGTTCCATAACACCTGTCATCAAACTGCTCCATGATCCTTTTCATCAAAATGCTCCATGACCCCTGACATCACAATGTTCCATAACACCTGTCATCAAAATGTTCCATGACCCTTTTCATCAAATTTTTCCATGACCCTGTCATCAAAATGCTACCTGCCCTTCTCATCAAAATGCACCACACTCTTGTCATCAAAATGCTCCCTGACTTGTCATCACAATGTTCCATTCCCTTGCCATCACAGTGCTCCATTACACCAGTCATAAAAATGCTCCATGACCCCTGCTATCACGATGTTGCATAGCCTTGTCATCACAAAGCTCCAGGACCCTTCTCATCACAATGCTCCAAGAACCTTCTAATCACAATGCTCTATGCCCCTTTTCATCTCAATGATCCATGAACCCTGTCATCACAATGCACCATGCCCATCATCATAATGCTTCAGGCTATTGTCATCACAATGAAATCAAAATGCTCCATGACCTCTGTCATAACAATCCTCCAAACCCTTGTGATCACAATATTCCATATCACTTGTCATCACAATGCCCCATGACGCTCGTCATCACAGTTATCCATGGTCTTCTCATCAAAATGCTCCATGCCCTTTGTCATCACAATGCTCAGTACACTTGTCATCAAAATGTTCCCTGACACTTGTTGTCTGCATGCTCCTTGAATCCTGTCATGACAAGGCTCCATGCATTTTTCATCACAATGATCCATGCCCTTTTCATCACAATGCTCCATGGTCCCTGTAATCACAGTGCTCCATGCCCTTGTCCTCACAAAGCTCAATGATGCATGCCATCAGAATGCTCCTTGGCCTACTCCTCACAATGCTCCATGCCCTTGTCATCACAATGGGCCAAGACCCCTCTAATCACAATGCTCCATGCTCATTTTCATCAGTATGCACCAGGAGACTTGTCATCACAAGGCTCCATGGTTTTCTCATCTCAATGCTCCAGGACCTTGTCATCACAATGCTTCACGACCTTGTCATGAAAATTCTCAATGGCCATTGTCATCATAATGCTCCAAGCCCTAGTCATCACAATGCTCCATTTTATTTGTCATCACAATCCTCCATTACATTTGGCATCACAATACTCCCAGCCATTGTCATCACAATGGACCATGACATATGTCATCACAATGCTCCCTGACACCTGTGTTCAAAATACTCCATGACCTTCTCTTCACTATGATTCATGCCCTTGTCATCACAATGCACCATGTCCACCATGTCATAACAATAATCTATGAATCTTGTCAGACGAATGCTCCATGCCCCTGTCATCACAATGCTCCATGCCCTTGTCATCACAATGCTTCATGACTTGTCATCACAAAGCTCCATGACCCATGACCCATGTATCACAATGTTCCATGTCGTAGTCATCACAATGCTCCAAGACCCCTGTAATCACAATGCTCCATGCCCCTTTTCATCAGAATGCTCCAGGAGAATTGTCATCATAAGTATCCATTGTCTTCTCATCACAATGCTCCAGGACCTTGTCATCACCATGCTCCATTACCTTGTCATCACAATGCTCCATGACCCCTGTCATCACAATAATCCATGAATATTTTCAGCCCAATGCTCCACGACCTATTCATCACAGTGCTCCATGGCCAATATCATCTCAATGCTCCATGACCACTGTCATCACAACACTCCATGACACCTGACAACACAATGATCCGGGACTCTTGTCATCACAATGCTCCATTTCCTAGTCATCACAATGCTCCATGACCCTTGTCATCACAACACTCCAAGAAAATTTTCAGCCCAGTGCTCCATGACACTTGTCATCACAATTATCCATGCACTTGTCATCCCAATGCTACATGACCCCTGTATTCACAATAATCCATGATGCTTGTCATCACAGTGCTCCATGACACATGTCATTAAAATGCTCCATGCATTTGTCAGCAAAATGCTACATGACCTTGTCATTAAAATGCTCTATTCGCTTGTTATCACAATACTCCATTTCCATTGTCATCACAATCCTCCATGAAACTTGGGATCACATTCCTTCATGCCCTTGTCATCACAATGCTCCATGCTCCTTGAAATCAAAATGATCCATGACCTCTGTCATCACAGTGCTCCAAAGACTTGTGATCACAGTGTTCCATTACACTTGTCATCACAACGCTCCATGATGACTATCATCACAATACTCCATGTCCTTTTCATCACAATGCTCCATGACCTTTCTCATTACAATTATCAATACACTTGTCATCACAATGCTCCCTGACACTTGTCGTCAGAATTCTCCTTGAAACCTGTCACGAAAAGGCTCCATGCTTTTTCATCACAATACCCCATGCCGTTTTCATCACAATGCTCCATGTCATTGTCATCAAAATACTCCAGAAGCTTGTCATCAGAATGCTCCATGACCCTTGTCATCACAATTCTCCATGCACTTGTCAGCACAATGCTCCCTGACCCTTGTCATCACAATGCTCCAAGCCATTGTCATCACAATGCTCCATTACCTTTATCATCAGAATCCTCCATGACAATTGGCATCACAATGCTCCATGCCATTGTCATCACAATGGGCCATTACATATGTCATCACAATGCTCCCTGACACCTGTCTTCACAATACTGCATGACCTGGTCATCACAATGCTCCATGCCCTTGTCATCACAATCCACCATTCCAACTGTCATATCAATAATCCATGAAACTTATTAGATCAATGCTCCAAGCCCTTGTCATCACAATGCTCCTTGCCCTTGTTATCACAATGCTCCATGACCTCTGTCTTCACAATGCTCTGTGACTCCAGTCATCACAATGCTTCATGACCTTTGTCACCACAGTGGTCCATGCCCTCGTCATCAACAGTCTGTGTGACCTTTTTAACCACAATGCTCCATGAAATTTTCATCACAATGCTCTTTGACCCTTGTCATCACAATGCTCTATGCCTTTCTCAGCACAGTGCTCCATGACCCTTGACATCACAATGCTCCATGCACTTGACAGCACAATGCTCCATGACACATGTCATCACAATGCTCCATGACCCCTGTCATCACAGTGCTCCGTGACTCCAGTCATCACAATGATTCATAACGTTTGTCATCACAATGGTCCATGCCCGTGTCATCAAAAGGCTCTGTGACCTTTGTAACCACAATGCTCCATGAACATTTCATCACAATTCTCTGTGACCCTTGTCATCACAATGCTCCATTTCTTTGTGAGAACAATGCTCCATGACCATTGTCTTCAAAATGTGCCACGCACATTTCATCACAACGGTCCACATACTTGTCATTGCCATGCTCCATAAACCTTGTAATCACAATGCTCCATGCCCTTCTCATCAAAATGCTCTCTCACCACTGATATCACAATGCTACATCACTATTTGTCACAATACTCCCTCACCCTTGTCATCACAATGTTCCTTGACTCCTGTCATCACAATGCTACATGCACTTATTATCACAATGTTTGATGACCCCTGACATCACAATGTTACATAGCACCTGTCATCAAAATGTTCCATGACACTTTTCATCAAATTGCTCCATGACCCTGTTATCAGAATGCTCCCTGCCTTTCTCATCACAATGCACAACGCCCTTGCCATCAAAATGCTCCATGTCGAGAGACTTCCGGGTAAGATGGCGGAAGAGTAAGACGCGGAGGTCACCGCCCTCCCCACGGATACACCAGAAATAAAGCTGCACGTGGAGCAACTTCTACAGAACACCTGCTGGATGCTGGCAGAGGACCCCGGACCTCCCAAGAGGCAAGAAACTCCCCACATTCCTTGGTAGGGCAAAGCAGAGAGATTCCCGCACAGAGGATCGGTGCCGAGTGGCACTCACCAGCCCGAGAGGCTTGTCCGCTCGCACCGGCGTCGCTGGAAGCTGAGGCTCGGGCTTTGGTCAGAGTGCAGGGAGAGGAATGGGGCTGGCGGCGAGAACTCAGCCGGAAGGGGGCTAATGAGCCACAGCTAGCCGGCAGGGAGTCCGGGAAAACTCTGGAGCTGCCAAAGAGGCAAGAGACTTTTTCTTCCCTCTTGGTTTCCTGGTGCACGAGGAGAGGGTATTAAGAGCGCTGCTTAAAGGGGCTCCACAGATGGGCGCAAGATGCGACAGAAGGCGAGGAGCCCGGTGACGGGCTTGGGACGCTGGGGCTGCTGCTGCCACCAGAAAGGTGCCTGTGTGCGAGCGTGGGTCACTGTCCACACTGCACTTCCTGGAGCCTGTGCAGCCCGCCACTGCCGGGGTCCCGGGATCCAGGGGCGGCTTCCCTGGGAGAACGCACGGTGCGCCTCGGGCTGGTGCAACATCACGCCGACCTCTGCCGCTGCAGGCTCGCCCTGCACTCCGTGCCCCTCCCTCCCGCCCGGCCTGAGTGAGCCAGAGTCCCCAAAGAGGCTGCTCCTTTAACCCTGTCCTGTCTAAGTGAAGAACAGATGCCCTCTGGCGACCTACATGCAGAGGCGGGGCCAAATCCAAAGCTGAGACCCAGGAGCTGTGAGAACAAAGAGAAAGGGAAACCTCTCCCAGCAGCCTCAGAAGCAGCGGATTAAAGCTCCACAATCAACTTGATGTACCCTGCATCTGTGGAATCCATGAATGGACAACAAATCATCACAAATTGAGGAGCCTGGAGTCAGTGCTGTGCCTCTGAGTTGGGATAGCCAACTTCAGGACACTGGTCCACAAGAGACCTCCCAGCTCCACATAATATCAAACGGCGAAAATCTTCCAGAGATCTCCATCTCAACACCAGCACCCAGCTTCACTCAATGACCAGCAGGCTACAGTGCTGGACACCCTATGCCAAACAACTAGCAAGACAGGAACACAACGCCACCCATTAGCAGAGAGGCTGCCTAAAATCATAAAAAGTCCGCAGACACCCCAAAACACACCACCAGACGTGGACCTGCCCACCAGAAAGACAAGATCCAGCCTCACCCACCAGAACACAGGCACTAGTCCCCTCCACCAGGAAGCCTACACAACCCACTAAACCAACCTTAGCCACTGGGGACAGACAACAAAAACAACGGAAACTACGAACCTGCAGCCTGAAAAAAGGAGACCCCAAACACAGTAACATAAGCAAAATGAGAAGACAGAAAAACACACAGCAGGAGAAGGAGCAAGATAAAAACCCACCATACCTAACAAATGAAGAGGTAATAGGCAGTCTACCTGAAAAAGAATTCAGAATAATGATGGTAAAGATGATCCAAGATTCTATTTCCCAGATCCAAAATCTTGGAAATAGAATAGACAAAATGCAAGAAACAGTTAACAAGGACCTAGAAGAACTAAAGATGAATCAAGCATCAATTAAAAACACAATAAATGAAATAAAAAGTACTCTAGATGGGATCAATAGCAGAATAACTGAGGCAGAAGAACGGATAAGTGAGGTGGAAGATAAAATAGTGGCAATAACTGCTGCAGAGCAAAATAAAGAAAAAAGAATGAAAAGAACAGAGGACAGTCTCAGAGACCTCTGGGACAACATTAAACGCACCAACATTCGAATTATAGGGGTTCCAGAAGAAGAAGAGAAAAAGAAAGGGACTGAGAAAATATTTGAAGAGATTATATTTGAAAACTTCCCTAATATGGGAAAGGAAATAGTTCATCAAGTCCAGGAGGCACAGAGAGTCCCATACAGAATAAATCCAAGGAGAAATACGCCAAGACACATATTAATCAAACTGTCAAAAATTAAACACAAAGAAATATTAAAAGCAGCAAGGCAAAAACAACAAATATCACACAAGGGAATCCCCATCAGGATAACAGCTGATCTCTCAGCAGAAACTCTACAAGCCAGAAGGGAGTGGCAGGACATAATTAAAGTGATGAAAGAGAAAAACCTGCAACCAAGATTACTCTACCCAGCAAGGATCTCATTCAGATTTGATGGAGAAATTAAAACATTTACAGACAAGCAAAAGCTGAAAGCGTTCAGCACCACCAAACCAGCTTTACAACAAATGCTAAAGGAACTTCTCTAGGCAAGAAACACAACAGAAGGAAAAGACCTACAATAACGAACCCAAAACAATTAAGAAAATGGGAATAGGAACATACATATCGATAATTACCTTAAATGTAAATGGGCTAAATGCTCCCACCAAAAGACACAGATTGGCTGAGTGGATACAAAAACAAGACCCATATATATGCTGTCTACAAGAGACCCACTTCAGACCTAGAGACACATACAGACTGAAAGTAAGGGGATGGAAAAAGATATCCCATGCAAATGGAAACCAAAAGAAAGCTGGAGTAGCAATTCTCATATCAGACAAAATAGACTTTAAAATAAAGACTACTAGAAGAGACAGAGAAGGACACTACATAATGATCAAGGGATCGATCCAAGAAGAAGATATAACAAATATAAATATTTATGCACCCAACATAGGAGCACCTCAATACATAAGGCAAGTACTAACAGCCATAAAAGGAGAAATCAACAGTAACACAATCATAGTAGGGGACATTAACACCCCACTTTCACCAATGGACAGATCATCCAAAATGAAAATAAATAAGGAAACACAAGCTTTAAATGATACATTAAACAAGATGGACTTAATTGATATTTATAGGACATCCCATCCAAAAACAACAGAATACACAGTTTTCTCAAGTGCTCATGGAACATTCTCCAGGACAGATAATATCTTGGGTCACAAATCAAGCCTTGGTAAATGTAAGAAAATTGAAATTGTATCAAGTATCTTTTCTGACCACAATGCTATGAGACTAGATATCAATTACAGGAAAAGAGCTGTAAAAAATACAAACACATGGAGGCTAAACAATACACTACTTAATAACAAAGTGATCACTGAAGAAATCAAAGGGGAAATTAAAAAAATACCTAGAAACAAATGACAATGGAGACACGACGACCCAAAACCTATGGGACGCAGCAAAAGCAGTTCTAAGGGGGAAGTTTATAGCAATACAATCCCACCTTAAGAAACAGGAAACATCTCGAATAAACAACCTAATCTTGCACCTAAAGCAATTAGAGAAAGAAGAACAAAAACATCCCAAAGTTAGCAGAAGGAAAGAAATCATAAAAATCAGATCAGAAATAAATGAAAAAGAAATGAAGGAAACGATAGCAAAGATCAATAAAACTAAAAGCTGGTTCTTTGAGAAGATAAACAAAATTGATAAACCATTAGCCAGACTCATCACGAAAAAAAAGGAGAAGACATAAATCAATAGAATTAGAAATGAAAAAGAAGTAACAACTGACACTGCAGAAATACAAAGGATCATGAGAGATTACTACAAGCAACTCTATGCCAATAAAATGGACAACCAGGAAGAAATGGACAAATTCTTAGAAATGCACAGCCTGCCAAGACTGAATCAGGAAGAAATAGAAAATATGAACAGACCAATCCCAAGCACTGAAATTGAAACTGTGATAAAAAATCTTCCAACAAACAAAAGCCCAGGGCCAGATGGCTTCACAGGTGAATTCTATCAAGCATTTAGAGAAGAGCTAACACCTATCCTTCTCAAACTCTTCCAAAATATAGCAGAGGGAGGAACACTCCCAAACTCATTCTATGAGACCACCATCACCCTGATACCAAAACCAGACAAGGATGTCACAAAGAAAGAAAACTATAGGCCAATATCACTGATGAACAGAGATGCAAAAATCCTCAACAAAATACTAGCAAACAGAATCCAACAGCACATTAAAAGGATCATACACCATGATCAAGTCGGGTTTATTCCAGGAATGCAAGGATTCTTCAATATACGCAAATCAATCAACGTGATACACCATATTACCAAATTGAAGGAGAAAAACCATATGATCATCTCAATAGATGCAGAGAAAGCTTTCGACAAAATTCAACACCCATTTATGATAAAAACCCTGCAGAAAGTAGGCATAGAGGGAACTTTCCTCAACATAATAAAGGCCATATATGACAAACCCACAGCCAGCATCGTCCTCAATGGTGAAAAACTGAAACCATTTCCACTAAGATCAGGAACAAGACAAGGTTGCCCACTCTCACCACTCTTATTCAACATAGTTTTGGAAGTTTTAGCCACAGCAATCAGAGAAGAAAAGGAAATAAAAGGAATCCAAATCGGAAAAGAAGAAGTAAAGCTGTCACTGTTTGCAGATGACATGATACTATACATAGAGAATCCTAAAGATGCTACCAGAAAACTACTAGAGTTAATCAATGAATTTGGTAAAGTTGCAGGATACAAAATTAATGCACAGAAATCTCTGGCATTCCTATATACTAATGATGAAAAATCTGAAAGTGAAATTAAGAAAACACTCCCATTTACCATTGCAACAAAAAGAATAAAATATCTAGGAATAAACCTACCTAAGGAGACAAAAGACCTGTATGCAGAAAATTATAAGACACTGATGAAAGAAATTAAAGATGATACAAATAGATGGAGAGATGTACCATGTTCTTGGATTGGAAGAATCAACATTGTGAAAATGACTCTACTACCCAAAGCAATCTACAGATTCAATGCAATCCCTATCAAACTACCACTGGCATTTTTCACAGAACTAGAACAAAAAATTTCACAATTTGTATGGAAACACAAAAGACCCCGAATAGCCAAAGCAATCTTGAGAACGAAAAATGGAGCTGGAGGAAGCAGGCTCCCTGACTTCAGACTATATTACAAAGCTACAGTAATCAAGACAGTATGGTACTGGCACAAAAACAGAAATATAGATCAGTGGAACAGGATAGAAAGCCCAGAGATAAACCCACGGACATATGGTCACCTTATCTTTGATAAAGGAGACAGGAATGTACAGTGGAGAAAGGACAGTCTCTTCAATAAGTGGTGCTGGGAAAACTGGATAGGGACATGTAAAAGTATGAGATTAGATCACTCCCTAACACCATACACAAAAATAAGCTCAAAGTTGATTAAAGGCCTAAATGTAAGGCCAGACACTATCAAACTCTTAGAGGAAAACATAGGCAGAACACTCTATGACATAAATCACAGCAAGATCCTTTTTGACCCACCTCCTAGAGAAATGGAAATAAAGACAAAAATAAACACATGGGACCTAATGAAACTTCAAAGCTTTTGCACAGCAAAGGAAACCATAAACAAGACCAAAAGACAACCCTCAGAATGGGAGAAAATATTTGTAAATGAAGCAACTGACAAAGGATTAATCTCCAAAATTTATAAGCAGCACATGCAGCTCAATAACAAAAAAACAAACAACCCAATCCAAAAATGGGCAGAAGACCTAAATAGACATTTCTCCCCAGAAGATATACAGACTGCCAACAAACACATGAAAGGATGCTCAACATCTTTGCTCATTAGAGAAATGCAAATCAAAACTACAATGAGATATCATCTCACACCAGTCAGAATGGCCATCATCAAAAAATCTAGAAACAATAAATGCTGGAGAGGGTTTGGAAAAAAAAGAACACTCTTGCACTGCTGGTGGGAATGTGAATTGGTACAGCCACTATGGAGAACGGTATGGAGGTTCTTTAAAAAACTGCAAATAGAACTACCATATGACCCAGCAATCTCACTACTGGGCATATACCCTGAGAAAACCATAATTCAAAAAGAGACATGTACCAAAATGTTCATAGCAGCCCTATTTACAATAGCCCGGAGATGGAAACAACCTAAGTGTCCATCATCAGATGAATGGATAAAGAAGATGTGGCACATATATACAATGGAATATTACTCAGCCATAAAAAGAAATGAAATTGAGCTATTTGTAATGAGGTGGATGGACCTAGAGTCTGTCATACAGAGTGAAGTAAGTCAGAAAGAGAAAGACAAATACTGTATGCTGAAACATATATATGGAACTTAAGAAAAAAATGTCATGAAGAACATAGGGGTAAGACAGGAATAAAGACACAGACCTACTAGAGAATGGACTTGAGGATATGGGGAGGGGGAAGGGTAAGATGTGACAAAGTGAAAGAGCGGCATGGACATATATACACTACCAAACGTAAGGTAGATAGCTAGTGGGAAGCAGCCGCATAGCACAGGGAGATCAGCTCGGTGCTTTCTGACCGCCTGGAGGGGTGGGATAGGGAGGGTGGGAGGAAGACGCAAAAGGGAGGGGATATGGGAATATAGGTATATGTATAACTGATTAAATTTGTTATAAAGCAAAAAAAAAATTTTTTTCAGGAGGAAAAATAAAAGAAACAAAGTCCCAACACAGCAAAAATAAATAAATTAAATAATAAAAACTCCTACACCCAACATTTAAAAAAAATGCTCCATGTCCTTTGTCATCACAAAGATCCATGACCCTTGGCATCACGATGCTCAATGTCATTGTCATCACAATGCTCCATGAACACTCTCATCACATTGCTCCATGCCCTTGTCTTCACAAAGCTCCATGACACATGTCATCAGAATGCTCCATGGCCTTCTCATCACAATGATCCATGCCCTTGCCATCACAATGCTCCATTACCCCAGTCATAACAATGCTCCATGACCCCTGCTATCACGATGATCCATGACCTTCTCATCACAAAGCTCCATGACCCTTCTCATCACAATGCTCCAAGAACACTGTAATCACAATGCTCTATTCCCCTTTTCATCTCAATGATCCATGAATCCTGTCATCAAAATACACCATGCCCATCATCATAATGCTTCATGCTATTGTCATCACAATGAAATCAAAATGCTCCATGACTTCTGTCATAACAATGCTCCAAACACTTGTGATCACAATATTCCATATCACTTGTCATCACAATGCTCCATGACGCTTGTCATCACAATTATCAATGGTCTTCTCATCACAATGCTCCATGACCATTGTCATCACAATGCTCAATACACTTGTCATCAAAATGCTCCCTGACACTTGTTCTCTGTATGCTCCTTGAATCCTGTCATGACAAGGCTCCATGACATTTTCATCACAATGATCCATGTCCTTTTCATCACAATGCTCCAAGACCCATGTAATCTCAATGCTCCATGCCCTTGTCATCACAAAGCTGAATGACGCATGCCATCAGGATTCTCCTTGGTGTTCTCCTCACAGTGCTCCATGCCCTTGTCATCACAATGCTCCAAGACCCCTGTAATCACAATGCTCCAAGCCCGTGTCATCAAAAAACTCCATGACACATGTCATCAGAAGGCTCCATGGCCTTCTCATCACAATGCTCCATGCCCTAGTCATCACAATGCTCCAAGACCCCTGTAATCACAATGATCCATGCCCCTTTTAATCAGAATTATCCATGAGACTTATCATCACAAGTCTCCATGATCTTCTCATCACAGTGCTCCACAACCTTGTCATCACCATGCTCAATTCCCTTGTCATCACAATGCTCCAAGACCCCTGTCATCACAATAATCCATGAACATTTTCAGCCCAATGCTCCACGACCTACTCATCACAATGCTCCATGGCCAATATCATCACAATGCTCCCTGACCACTGTCATCACAGCACTGCATGACACCCGACAACACAATGATCCGGGACATTTGTCATCACAATGCTCCATTCCCTAGTCATCACAATGCTCCATGACCCCTGTCATCACAACACTCCATGAACATTTTCAGCCCAGTGCTCCATGACACTTATCATCACAATGATCCATGCCCTTGTCATCCCAATGATCCATGACCCCTGTATTCACAATGCTCCGTGACGCTGGTCATCACAGTGCTCCATGACACATATCATCACAATGCTCCATGCCTTTGTCAGCAAAATGCTACATGACCTTGTCATTACAATGCTCTATGCGCTTGTCATCACAATACTCCATTTCCATTGTCATCACAATCCTCCATGAACCTTGGGATCATATTGCTTCATGCCCTTGACATCACAATGCTCCATGCTCCTTGAAATCAAAATGATCCATGACCTCTCTCATCACAATGCTCCAAACACTTGTGATCACAGTGTTCAATAACACTTGTCATCACAACGCTCCATGATGCCTGTCATCACAATAATCCATGCCCTTTTCATCACAATGCTCCATGACCGTTGTCATCACAATTCTCAATACACTTGTCATCAAAATGCTCCATGCGCTTGTCAGCACAATGCTCCATGACACATGTCATCAAAATGCACCATGCTCTTCTCATCACAGTGCTCCTTAAAATATTTCATCACAATGCTCCATGCACTTCTCATCAAAATGCTCTCTCACAAGTGATATCACAATGCTACATCACTATTTGTCACAATACTCTCTAACCCCTGTCATCACAATGTTCCATGACTCCTGTCATCACAATGCTGCATGCACTTATCATCACAATGTTGGATGACCCCTGACATCACAATGTTCCATAACACCTGTCATCAAAATGTTCCATGACACTTTTCATCAAATTGCTCCATGACCCAGTCATCAGAATGCTCCCTGCCTTTCTCATCACAACGCACAACGCCCTTGCCATCAAAATGCTCCATGACCTCTGTCATCACAAAGATCAATGGCCCATGGCATCACAATGCTCCATGTCATTGTCATCACAATGCTCCATGAACGCTCTCATCACATTGCTCCATGCTCTTGTCTTCACAAAGCTCCATGACACATGTCATCAGAATGCTCCATGGACTTCTCATCACAATGCTCCATGCCCTTACCATCACAATGCTCCATTACCCTGTGATAACAATGCTCCATGACCCCTGCCATCACGATGTTCCATGGCCTTGTCATCACAAACCTCCATGACCCTTCTCATCACAATGCTCCAAGAACCCTGTAATCACAATGCTCTATGCCCCTTTCCATCTCAATGATCCATGAACCCTGTCATCACAATGCACCATGCCTTTCATCATAATGCTTCATGCTATTGTCATCACAATGAAATCAAAATGCTCCATGACCTCTGTCATAACAATGCCACACACCCTTGTGATCACAATATACCAAAACACTTGTCATCACAATGTCCCATGACTCTCGTCATCACAATTATCCATGGTCTTCTCATCACAATGCTCCATGATCTTTGTCATCACAATTCTCAAATACACTTGTCATCACAATTCTCCCTGACACTTGTCATCAATATGTTCCTTGAACCCTGTCATGACAAGGCTCCATGCCATTTTCATCACAATGCTCCATGCCCTTTTCATCACAATGTTCCAAGACCCATGTAATCAAAATGCTCCATGCCCTTGTCATCACAAAGCTCCATGTCTTTGTCAGAACAATGCTAAATGACCATAGTCATCACAATTTGCAACGCACATTTCATCACAACGGTCCACAACCTTGTCATTGCTATGCTTCATAAACCTTGTAATCAGAGTGGTCCATGCACTTCTCATCAAAATGCTCTCTCACCAGAGATATCACAATGTTCGATCTCTAGTCATCACAATACGCCCTCACCCCTGTAATCACAAAGTTCCAGGACCCTGTCATCACAATGCTACATCCCCTTATCATCACAATGTTCCATGACCCCTGACATCACTATGTTCCATAACCCCTGTCTTAAAAATGCTCCATGACCCTTTTCATCGCAAAGCTCCAAGACCCCTGACATCACAATGTTCTATAACCCCGGCCATCAAAATATTCCTTTACAGTTTTTATCAAATTGCTGCATGACCTGGTCATCAAAATACTCCCTGCACTTCTCAGCACAATGCACCATGCCCTTGTCATCAAAATGCTCCATGACTTGTCATCACAAAGCTCCATGACGCTTGGCATCACAATGCTCCATGTCATTGTCATCACAATGTTCCATGAAATCTCTCATCACATTGCTCCATGCCCTTGTCATCACCAACTCCATGACACTTGTCATCACAATGCTCGATGCCCTTCTCATCACAATGCTCCATGCCCTTGTCATTACAATCCTGCATGACCCATGTATCACAGTGTTCCGTGCCCTTGTCATCACAGTGCTCCATTCCCACTCTCATCACAATAATCCATGAAACATTTCAGACCAATGTTCCATGCGCTTCTCATCAAAATGCTCCATTACACCTGTCATAACAATGCACCATAACCCTTGCCCTCACAATGTTCCACAGCCTAGTCATCACAAGGTTCCATGACACTTGTCATCACAATGCTCCAGACCCCTGAAATCACAATGCTTCATGCTCTGGTCATCACAAAGCTCCATGACGCATGTAATCAGAATGTTCCATGGCCTTCTCATCACAGTGCTCCATGCCCTTGTCATCACAATGCTCCAAGACCCTTGTAATCACAATGCTCCATACCCCTTTTCATCTCAGTGATCCAGGACCCCTGTCATCAAAATGCACAATGCCCATCATCATAATGCTTCAGGCTATTGTCATCACAAAGAAATCAATATTCTCCATGACATCTGTCATCATAATGCTCCAAACCCTTGTGATCACAATGTTCCATAACACTTATCATCACAACACCCCATGACACTCATCATCACAAATATCCATGGTCTTCTCATCACAATGCTCCATGATTTTTGTCATCACAATGCTCAATACACTTGTCATCACAATGCTTCCTGACCCTTGTCGTCAGTATGCTCCTTGAACCCTGTCATGACAAGGCTCCATGCCTTTATCATAACAATGATCCATGCACTTTTCATCACAATGCTCCAAAATCCCTGTAATCACAAATGCTCCATGCCCTTGTCATCACAAAACTCCATGACGCATGTCATCAGAATGCTCCATGGCCTTCTCCTCACAATGCTTCATGCCCTAGTCATCACAATGCTCCAAGACCCCTGTAATCACAATGCTCCATGCCCCTTTTCATCAGAGTGCTCCATGAGAATTCTCATCAGAAGTCTCCATAGTCTTCTCATCACAATGCTCCAAGACTATGTCATCACCATGCTCCATTCCGTTGTCATCACAATGCTCCATGACACATGTCATCACAATGCTCCATGCCTTTGTCAGCAAAATGCTACATGACCTTGTCATTACAATGCTCTATGTGCTTGTCATCACAATACTCCATTTCCATTGTCATCACAATCCTCCATGAACCTTGGGATCACATTGCTTCATGCCATTGTCATCACAATGCTCCATGCTCCTTGAAATCAAAATGATCCATGACCACTGTCATCACAATGCTCCAAACCCTTGTGATCACAGTGTTCCAAAACACTTGTCATCACAATGCTCCATGATGCCTGTCATCACAATACTCCATGCACTTTTCATCACAATGCTCCATGACATTTGTCATCACAATTCTCAATACACTTGTCATCACAATGCTCCCTGACACTTGTCGTCAGAATGCTCCTTGAAAACTGTCACGAAAATACTCCAAGACATTTTCATCACAATGCCCCATGCAGTTTTCATCACAATGCTCCATGTAATTGTCATCAAAATACTCCACAAGCTTGTCATCAGAATGCTCCATGACCCTTGTCATCACAATTCTCCATGCACTTGTCAGCACAATGCTCCCTGACCCTTGACATCACAGTGCTCCAAGCCATTTTCATCACAATGCTCCATTACCTTTCTCATCAGAATCCTCCATGACACTTGGCATCAGATGCTCCATGCCATTTTCATCACAATGGGCCATTACATATGTCATCACAATGCTCGCTGACACCTGTCTTCACAATACTTCATGACCTGGTCATCACTATGCTCCATGCCCTTGTCATCACAATACGCCATTCCAACTGTCATCACAATAATCCATGAAGCATATTAGAACAATGTTCCATGCCCTTGTCATCACATTGCTCCATGCCCTTGTTATCACAATGCTTCATGACCCCTGTCATCACAATGCTCCGTGATTCCAGTCATCACAATGCTTCATGACTTTTGTCATCACAATTGTCCAAGCCCTCGTCATCAACAGTCTCTGTGACCTTTTTAACCACAATGCTCCATGAACTTTTCATCACAATGCTCTTTGACCCTTGTCATCACAATGCTACATGTGCTTGTCAGCACAATGCTCCATGACACATGTCATCACAATGCACCATACACTTGTCATCACAGTGCTCCACAATTTGGTCAACAGAATTCTACTTAAAATTTGTCATCACAATTCTCCATGCACTTCTCATCAAAATGCTATCTCACCAATGATATCACAATGCTATATCACTATTTGTCACAATACTCCCTCACCCCTGTCATCACAATGTTCCATGACTCCTGTCATCACAATGCTACATGCACTTATCATCACAATTTTCGATGACCCCTGACATCACAAGGTTCCATAACACCTGTCTTCAAAATGTTCCATGACACTTTTCATCAAATTGCTCCATGACCCTCTCATCAGAATGCTCCCTGCCCTTCTCTTCACAATGCACAACGTACTTGCCATCAAAATGTTCCATGACTTTTGTCATCACAAAGATCCATGACACTTGGCATCATAATGCTCCATGTCATTGTAATCACAATGCTCCATTAAGGCACTCATCACATTGCTCCATGCCCTTGTCTTCACAAAACTCCATGACACATGGCATCAGAATGCTCCATGGCATTCTCATCACAGTGATCCATGCCCTTGCCATCACAATGCTCCATTACTCCAGTCATAACAATGCTCCATGACCACTGCCATCACGATATTCCATGTCCTTCTCATCACAATGCTCCAAGACCCATGTAATCTCAAAGCTCCATGCACATGTCATCACAAAGCTCAATGATGCATGTCATCAGAATGCTCCATTGCCTTCTCATCATAATGCTCCATGCCCTTGTCATCACAGTGCTCCATGACACCTGTCATCACAATGCTCCATGCCTTTGTCAGCAATATGCTATATGACATTGTCATTACAATGCTCTATGTGCTTGTCATCAAATTACACCATTTCCATTGTCATCACAATCCTCCATGAATCTCGGGATCACATTGCTTCATGCCCTTGTCATCACAATGCTCCATGCTTCTGGAAATCCAAATGATCCATGACCTCTGTCATCACAATGCTCCAAATCCTTGTGATTACAGTGTTCCATAACACTTGTCATCACAATGCTCCATGATGCCTGTCATCACAATACTCCATGCCCTTTTCATCACAATGCTCCATGACCTTTGTCATCACAATTCTCAATTCACTTGTCATCACAATGCTCCCTGACACTTGTCATCAGAATGCTCCTTGAACCCTGTCACGAAAAGGCTCCATGCATTTTTCTTCACAATTACCATGCCGTTTTCATCACAATGCTCCATGCCATTGTCATCAAAATACTCCACAAGCTTGTCATCAGAATGCTCCATGACCCTTGTCATCACAATTCTCCATGCACTTGTCAGCAAAATGCTCCCTGACCCTTGTCATCAGATTTCTCCATGCACTTGTCTGCACAATGCTCCCTGACCCCTGTCATCACAATTTTCCATGACCCCTGTCATCACAATGCTACATCCCCTTATCAACACAATGTTCCATGACCCGTGACATCACAATGTTCCATAAGCCCTGTCATCAAAATGCTCCATGACCTTTTTCATCAGAATGCTCCATGAGACTTATCATCACAAGTCTCCATGGTCTTCTCATCACAGTGCTCCAAGACATTGTCATCACCATGCTCCATTCCCTTGTCATCACAATGCTCCATGACCCCTGTCATCACAATAATCCATGAACATTTTCAGCCCAATGCTCCACGACCTACTCATCACAATGCTCCATGGCCAATATCATCACAATGCTCCATGACCACTGTCATCACAACACTCCATGACACCTGAAAACACAATGATCTGGGACTTTTGTCATCACAGTGCTCCATTCCCTAGTCATCACAACGCTCCATGACCCCTGTCATCACAACACTCCATGAACATTTTCAGGCCAGTGCTCCATGACCCTTGTCATCACAATGATCCATGCCCTTGTCATCCCAATGCTCCATGACCCCTGTACTCACAATGCTCCGTGATGCTTGTCATCACAGTGCTCCATGACACCTGTCATCACAATGCTCCATGCCTTTGTCAGCAAAATGCTACATGTCCTTGTCTTTACAATGCTCTATGCGCTTGTCATCAAAATACTCCATTTCCATTGTCATCAAAATCCTCCATGAACCTTGGGATCACATTGCTTCATGCCCTTGTCATCACAATGCTCCATGCTCCTTGAAATCATAATGATCCATGAGCTCTGTCATCACAATGCTCCAAACACATGGGATCACAGTGTTCCATAACACTTGTCATCACAACGCTCCATGATGCCTGTCATCACAATACTCCATGCCCTTTTCATCACAATGCTCCATGACCATGGTCATCACAATTCTTAATACACTTGTCATCACAATGCTCACTGACACTTGTCATCAGAATGCTCCTTGAACCCTGTCAGGAAAAGGCTCCATGCTTTTTGCATCACAATGCCCCATGCCGTTTTCATCACAATGCTGCATGACATTGTCATCAAAATACTCGACAAGCTTGTCACCAGAATGCTCCATGACCCTTGTCATCAGATTTCTCCATGCACTTGTCTGCACAATGCTCCCTGACCCTTGTCATCACAATGCTCCAAGCCATTGTCATCTCAATGCTCCATTACCTTTGTCATCAGAATCCTCCATGACACTTGGCATCACAATGCTCCATGCCATTGTCATCACAATGGACTATTACATGTGTCATCACAATGCTCCCTGACACGTGTCTTCACAATACTGCATGACCTGGTCATCACAATGCTCCATGCCTTTGTCATCACAATGTGCCATTCCAACCGTCATCACAATAATCCATGAAACTTATTAGACCAATGTTCCATGCCCTTGTCTTCACAATGTTCCATGCCCTTGTTATCACAAAGCTCCATGACCCCTGTCATTCCAATGCTCCGTTACTCCAGTCATGACAATGCTTCATGAATTTTGTCATCACAATGGTCCATGCCCTCGTCATCAACAGTCTCTCTGACCTTTTTAACCACAATGCTCCATGAACTTTTCATCACAATGTTCTTTGACCCATGTCATCACAATGCTCCATGCGCTTGTCAACACAATGCTCCATGACACATGTCATCACAATGCACCATGCGCTTGTCACCACAGTGCTCCACATTCTTGTCATCACAATGGTCCTTAAAATTTGTCATCACAATGCTCCATGCAATTCTCATCAAAATGCTCTCTCACCACTGATATCACAATGCTACATCACAATTTATCACAATACTCCCTCACACCTGTCATCACAATGTTCCATGACTCCTGTCATCACAGTGCTAAATGCACTTCTCATCACAATATTCGATGACCCCTGACATCTCAGTGTTCCATAACACCTGTCATCAAAATGTTCCATGACACTTTTCATCAAATTGCTCCATGACCCTGTCATCAGAATGTTCCCTGCCCTTCTCATCACAATGCACAATGCACTTGCCATCAAAATGCTCCATGTCCTTTGTCATCACAAAGATCCATGACCCTTGGCATCACAATGCTCCGTGAACCCTGTCATCACAATACTCCATGAACATTTTCAGCCCAATGCTCCATGATATTCTCATCACAATGCTCCATGACAAATATCATCAAAATGCTCCATGACCACGGTCATCACAACACTCCATGACACCTGACAACAAAATGATCTGGGACTCTTGTCATCACAATGCTACAACCCCTACTCATCACAATGCTCCATGACCCATGTCAACACAAAACTCCATGAACATTTTCAGCCCAATGCTCCATGATCCTTGTCATCACAATCATCCATGCCCTTGTCATCCCAATGCTCCATGGCCCATGTATTCACAAAGCTCCGTGACGATTGTCATCACAGTGCTCCATGACACATGTCATCACAATGCTCCATGACTTTGTCAGCAAAATGCTACATGACATTGTCATTACAATGTTCTATGCACTTGTCATCACAATACTCATTACCATTGTCATCACAATCCTCCATGAACCTTGGGATCACATTGCTTCATGCCCTTGTCATCACAATGCTCCATGCTCTTTGAAATCCATATGATCCATGACCTCTGTCATCACAATGTTCCAAACCCTTGTGATCACAATGTTCCATAACACTTGTCATCACAACGCTCCATGATGCCTGTCATCACAATACTCCATGCCCTTTTCATCACAATGCTCCATGACCTTTGTCATCACAATTCTCAATACACTTGTCATCACAATGCTCCCTGACACTTGTCATTAGAATGCTCCTTGAACCCTGTCACGAAAAGGCTCCATGCATTTTGCATCACAAAGCCCCATGCCATTTTCATCACAATGCTCCATGCCATTGTCATCAAAATACTCCACAAGTTTGTCATCAGAATGCTCCATGACCCTTGTCATCACAATTATCCATGCACTTGTCAGCACAATGCTCCCTGACCCTTGTCATCACAATGCTCCAAGCCATTGTCATCACAATGCTCCATTACCTTTGTCAACAGAATCCTCCATGACACTTGGCATCACAATGCTCCATGCCATTGTCCTCACAGTGGGCCATTAAATATGTCATCACAGTGCTCCCTGACACCTCTCTTCACAATACTGCAAGACCTAGTCATCCCAATGCTCCATGCCCTTGTCATCACAATGCGCCATTCCAACTGTCATCGCAATAGTCCATGAAATTTATTAGACCAATGACCCATGCCCTTGTCATCACAATGCTCCATGCCCTAGTTATCACAATGTTCCATGACCTCTGTCATCACAATGCTCCGTGACTCCAGTCATCACAATGCTCCATGACCTTTGTCATCACAATTGTCCATGCCCTCATTATCAACAGTCTCTGTGACCTTTTTAAGCACAGTGCTCCATGAACATTTCATCACAATGCTCTTTGACCCTTGTCATCACAATGCTCTATGCCTTTCTCAGCACAATGCTCCATGCACGTCTCATCACTTTGCTCCATGACCCCTGTCATCACAATGCTCTGTGACTCCTGTCATCACAATTCTTCATAATATTTGTCATCACAAGTGTCGATGCCCGCGTCATCAAAAGGCTCTATTACCTTTGTAACCACAATGCTCAATGAAATTGTCATCACAATGCTCCATGCCTTTGTCAGAAAAATGCTCCATGACCCTTGTCATCACAATGTGCCACGCGCTTTTCATCCCAACGGTCCACAATTTTGTCTTTGAAATGCTCCATAAACCTCGTAATCACAATGTTCCATGCCTTTCTCATCACAATGCTCCATTACCCCTGTCGTAAAAATGCTCCATGACACCTGCCATCACAATGTTCCACGGCCTTGTCATCACATGGCTCCATGACCCTTGTCATCACAATGCTCCACGACTCCTGTAATCACAATGCTCCATGCCCTTGTCATCACAAAGCTCCATGACACATGTCATCAGAATGTTCCATGGCCTTCTCATCAAAATGCTCAATGCCCTTGTCATCACAATACACCATGTCCAATGTCATCACAATAATCTATGAAACTTGTCAGACCAATGCTCCATGACCCTGTCATCACAATGCTCCATGCACTTGTCATCACAATGCTCCGTGACTCCAGTCATCACAATGCTTCATAACGTTTGTCATCACAACGGTCCATGCCCGCGTCATCACAAGGCTCTGTGACCTTTGTAACCACAATGCTCCATGAACTATTCATCACAATTCTCTGTGACCCTTGTCATCACAATGCTCCATGTCTTTGTCAGAACAATGCTCCATGACCATTGTCTTCACAATGTGCCACGCAAATTTCATCACAACGGTCCACAAATTTGTCATTGCAATGCTCCATAAACATTGTAATCACAATGCTCCATGCACTTCTCATCCAAATGCTCTCTCACCAGAGATATCACAGTGTTCCATCACTAGTCATCACAATACTCCCTCACACCTGTAATCACAATGTGCCATGACCCCTGTCATCACAGTGCTACATACACTTATCATCACAATGTTCCATGACCCCTGACATCAAAATGTCCATATCCCCTGTCATCAAAATGCTCCATGACCCTTTTCATCCCAAAGCTCCATGACCCCTGGCATCACAATGTTCTACAACCCCTGTCATCAAAATGTTCCATTACACTTTTCATCAAATTGCTGCATGACACTTTCACTAAATGCTCCCTGCCTTTCTCATCACAATGCACCACACCCTAGTCATCAAAATGCTCCATGACATTTGAAATCAAAAAGCTCCATGGGGCCTCCCTGGTGGCGCAGTGGTTGAGAGTCCGCCTGCCGATGCAGGGGATACGGGTTCCTGCCCCGGTCTGGGAGGATCCCATATGCCGCGGAGCGGCTGGCCCGTGAGCCATGGCAGCTGAGCCTGCGCATCCGGAGCGTGTGCTCCGCAACGGGAGAGGCTACAACAGTGAGAGGCCCGCATACGGGGAAAAAAAAAAAAAAAGCTCCATGACCCTTGGCATCACAGTGCTCCATGTCATTGTCATCACAATGCTCCATGAACACTCTCATCACATTGCTCCATGCCCTTGTCATCACAAAGCTCCATGACAGTTGTCATCACAATGATTGATGCACTTCTCATCACAATGTTCCATGCCCTTATCATTACAATCCTCCATGACCCATGTATCACACTGTTCCGTGCCCTTGTCATCAGAATGCTCCATGCCCACTCTCATCACAATAATCCATGAAACATTTCAGACCATTGCTCAATGCCCTTCTCATCACAATGCTCCATTACTTCTGTCATAACAATGCTCCATGACCCCTGCCATCCCAATGTTCCACGGGTTGTCATCACAAGGCTCCATGACCCTTGTCATCACAATGCTCCAAGACCCATGTAATCACATTGCTCCATGACCTTGTCATCACAAAGTTCCATGACGCATGTCATCAGAATGTTCCAAGGACTTCTCCTCACAATGCTCCATGCCCTTGTCATCTCAATGAACCAAGAACCCGTAAGCACAATGCTCCATGCCCCTTTTCATCAGAATGCTCCATTAGACTTGTCATCACAAGTCTCCATGGTCATCTCATCACAATGATCCAAGACCTTGTCATCACCATGCTCTATTCCCTTGTCATCAAAATGAACCAGGCCCTTGTCATCCTAATGCTCCATGACCCCTGTATTCACAATGCTCCATGACGCTTGTCATCACAGTGCTCCATGACACCTGTCATCACAATGCTCCATGCCTTTATCAGCAAAATGCTACATGACCTTGTCATTACAATGCTCTATGCGCTTGTCATCACAATTCTCCATTTCTATTGTCATCACAATCCTCGATGAACCTTGGGATCACATTGCTTCATGCCCTTGTCATCACAATGCTCCATGCTCCTTGAAATCAAAATGATCCATGACCTCTGTCATCGCAATGCTCCAAACCCTTGTGATCGCAATGTTCCATAACACTTGTCATCACAACGCTCCATGGTGCCTGTCATCACAATACTCCATGCACTTTTCATCACAATGCTCCATGACATTTGTCATCACTATTCTCAATACACTTGTCATCACAATGCTCCCTGACACTTGTCGTCAGAATGCTCCTTGAACCCTGTCACGAAAAGGCTCCATGCATTTTTCAACACAATGCCCCATGCCGTTTTCATCACAATGCTCCACGCCACTGTCATCAAAATACTCCACAAGCTTGTCATGAGAAAGTTCCATGACCCTTGTCATCACAATTCTCCATGCACTTGTCAGCACAATGCTCCCTGACCCTTGTCATCTCAATGCTCCAAGCCACTGTCATCTCAATGCACCATTACTTTGTCATCAGAATCCTCCATGACACATGGCATCACAATGCTCCATGCCATTGTCATCACAATGGGCCATTACCTATGTCATCACAATGCTCCCTGACACCTGTCTTCACAATACTGCATGACCTGGTCATCACAATGCTCCATGCCCTTGACACCACAATGCACCATTCCAACAGTCATCAAAATAATCCATGAAACTTATTAGACCAATGCTCCATGCCTTGTCATCACAATGCTCCATGACCCTTGTCATCACAATGCTCCATGAACTTTTCATCACAATGCTCTTTGATCGTTGTCATCACAATGCTCTATGCCTTTCTCAGCACAATGCTCCATGACCCTTGTCATCACAATGCTCCATGCGCATGTCAGCACGATGCTCCATGACACATGTCATCACAATGCACCAGGCGCTTGTCATCACAGTGCTCCACAATCTTGTCATCACAATGCTCCATAAAACTTGTCATCACAATAGTCCATGCACTTCTCATCAAAATGCTCTCTCACCACAGATATCACAATGTTACATCACTATTCGTCACAATACTCCCTCACCCCTGTTATCACAATGTTCCATGACTCCTGTCATCACAATGCTACATGCACTTATCATCACAATGTTCGATGACCTGTGACATCACAATGCTCCATAACCCCTGTCATCAAAATTCTCCATGACCCTTTTCATCATAATGCTCCATGAACCCTGACATCACAATGTTCCATAATCCCTGTCATCAAAATGTTCCATGACCTTTTTCATCAAATTGCTCCATGACCCTGTCATCACAATGCTCCCTGCCCTCCTCATCACAATGCACAGCGCCCTTGTCATCAAAATGCTCCATGGCCATTGTCATCACAAAGATCCATGACACTTGGCATCACAATGCTCCATTTCATTGTCATCACAATGCTCCATGATCACTCTCATCACATTGCTCCATGCCCTTGTCATCACAAAGCTCCATGACACATGTCCTCAGAATGCTCCATGGCCTTCTCATCACAATGCTCCATGCCCTTGCTGTCACAATGCTCCATTACCCCAGTCATGAAAATTCTCCATGACCCCTGCCATCACGATGTTCCATGGACTTGTCATCACAAGGCTCCATGACCCTTCTCATCACAATGCTCCAAGAACCCTGTAATCACAATGCTCCATGCCCCTTTCCATCTCAATGATCCATGAACCCTGTCATCACAATGCACCATGCCCATCATCATAATGCTTCATGCTATTGTCATCACAATGAAATCAAAATGCTCCATGACCTCTGTCATAACAATGCTCCAAACCCTTTTGATAACAATATTCCATAACCCTTGTCATCACAGTGCCCCATGACGCTCGTCATCACAATTATCCATGGTCTTCTCATCACAATGCTCCATGACCTTTGTCATCACAATGCTCAATACACTTGTCATCAAAATGCTCCCTGACACTTGTTGTCTGTTTGCTCCTTGAACCCTGTCATGACAAGGCTCCATGCCATTTTCATCACAATGATCCATGCCCTTTTCATCACAATGCTCCAAGACCCCTTTAAACACAATGCTCCATGCCCTTGTCATCACAAATCTCAATGAAACATGTCTTCAGAATGCTCCTTGGCCTTCTCCTCACAATGCTCCATGCCCATGTGATCACAATGTTCCAAGACCCCTGTAATCACAATGGTCCATGAACTTTTTCATCCGTATGCTCCATGAGATTTGTTATCACAAGTCTCTATAGATTTCTCATCACAATGCTCCAGGACCCTGTCATCACAATGCTTCACGACCTTGTTCTGAAAATTCTCAATGGCCCTTGTTCTCATAATGGTCCAAGCCCTAGTCATCACAATGCTCCATTATATTTGTCATCACAATCCTCCATTACATTTGGCATCACAATGCTCCCTGCCATTGTCATTGCAATGGACCATGACATATGTCATCACAATGCTCCCTGACACCAGTCTTCACAATACTCCATGACCTTCTCATCACAATGATCCATGGCCTTGTCATCACAATGCACCATGTCCACTGTCATCACAATAATCTATGAAACTTGTCAGACCAATGCTCCATGCCCCTGTCACCACAATTCTCCATGCCCTTGTCATCACAATGCTCCATGAACCCAGTCATCACAGTGCTCCGTGACTCCAGTCATCACAATGCTTCATAACATTTGTCATCACAGTGGTCCATGCCCGCATCATCACAAGGCTCTGTGACCTTTATAACCACAATGCTGCATGAACTTTTCATCACAATGCTCCGTGACACTTTTCATCAAAATGCTCCATGCCTTTGTCAGAAAAATGCTCCATGACCCTTGTCATCACAATGTTTTACGCACTTTTCATCACAACGGTCCACAAATTAGTCATGGTATTGCTCCATAAACTTTGTAATTACAATGTTCCATGCCCTTCTCATCACAATGCTCCATTCCCCTGTCATAACAATGGTACATGACCCCTGCCATCACAATATTCCACGGCCTTGTCAGCACAAGACTCCATGACACTTGTCATCACAATGCTCCAAGACCCCTGTAATCACAATTCTCCATGCCCTTGTCATCACAAAGCTCCATGACACATGCCATCAGAAAGTTCCATGGCCTTCTCATCAAAATGTTCCATGCCCTTGTCATCACAGTGCTCCAAGACCTCTGTAATCACAATGCTCCATGCCCCTTTTCATCTCAATGCTCCATGAACCCAGTCAGCACAATGCATCATGCCCATCATCATAATGCTTACGGCTATGGTCAGCACAATGAAATCAGAATTCTCCTTGACCTGTGTCATCACAATGCTCCATGGCCCCTGTCATCACAATACTCCATGAACATTTTCAGCCCAATGCTCCATGACACTTGTCATCACAATGATCCATGCACTTGTCATCCCAATGCTCCATGACTCTTGTCATCACAGTGCTCCATGACACCTGTCATCACAATGCTCCATGCCTTTGTCAGCAAAATGCTACACTACCTTGTCATTACAATGCTCTATGCGCTTGTCATCACAATACTCCATTACCATTGTCATCACAATCCTCCATGAACCATGGGATCACATTGCTTCATGCTCCTGTCATCACAATGCTCCATGTTCCTTGAAATCAAAATGATCCATGACTTCTGTCATCACAATGCTCCAAACCCTTGTGATCACAGTGTCCCATAACACTTGTCATCACAATGCTCCATGATGCCTGTCATCACAATACTCCATGCCCTTTTCATCACAATGCTCCATGACAATTGTCATCAGAATGCTCCTTGATCCCTGTCACGAAAAGGCTCCATGCCTTTTTCATCACAATGCCCCATGCCATTTTAATCACAATGCTCTGTGACCATTGTCATCAAAATGCTCCATTCCTTTGTCTGAAAAATGTTCCATGACCCTTGTCATCACAATGTGCCATTCGCTTTTCATCACAATGGTCCAGAAATTTGTCATTGCAATGCTCCATAAACCTTGTAATCACAATGCTCCATACACTTCTCATCAAAATGCTCTCTCTCCAGAGATATCACAGTGTTCCATCACTAGTCCTCACAATACTCCCTCTCCCCTGTAATCACAATATCCCATGACCCCTGTCATCACAATGCTACATCCCTTTATCATCACAATGTTCCATGACCCCTGACATCACAATATTCTATAACCCCTGTCATCAAAATGTTCCAATACACTTTTCATCATATTGCTGCATGACACTGTCATCAAAATACTCCCGGCCCTTCTCATCACAATGCACCATGCACTTGTCAACAAAATGCTCCAATACCTTTGTCATCACAAAGCTCCATGACCCTTGGCATCACATTGCTCCATGCTATTGTCATCACAAAGCTCCATGACACTTGTCATCACAATGCTCGATGCCCTTCTCATCACAATGCCCCATGCCCTTGTCATTACAATCCTCCATGACCCATGTATCACAGTTTTCCATGCCCTTATCATCCCAATGCTCTATGCCCACTCTCATCACAATAATCCATGAAACATTTCAGACCAATGCTCCATGCCCTTCTCATCACAATGCTCCTTTACCTCTGTCATAACAATGCTCCATGACACCTGCCATCACAATGTTCCACGGCCTTGTCATCAGAAGGCTCGAAGACACTTGTCATCACAATGCTCCACGACCCCTCTAATCAAAATGCTCCATGCCCTTGTCATCAAAGAGCTCCGTGACACATTTCATCAGAATGTTCCATGGCCCTTTCATCACTATGCTCCATGCCCTTGTCATCACAATGCTCCAAGACCCTTGTAATCAAAATGCTCCATGCGTGTTTTCATCTCAAAGCTCCATGAACCCTGCCATCACAATGGACCATGCCCATCATCATAATGCTTCAGGCTATTGTCATCACAATGAAATCAATATTCTCCATGACCTCTGTCCTCATAATGCTCCAATCCCTTGTGATCACAATGTTCCATAACTCTTATCATCACAACACCCCTTGACGCTCATCATCACAATTATCCATGGTCTTCTCATCACAATGCTCCATGACCTTTGTCATCACAATGCTCAATACACTTGTCATCACAATGCTTCCTGACACTTGTCATCAGTATGCTCCATTAACCCTGTCATGGCACGTCTCCATGCCTTTTTCATCACAATGATCCATGCCCTTTTAATCATAATGCT
This sequence comes from Mesoplodon mirus, assembly GCF_964341445.2. NCBI lineage: Eukaryota > Metazoa > Chordata > Mammalia > Artiodactyla > Ziphiidae > Mesoplodon > Mesoplodon mirus. Next base: position 3,873,000 of record NW_028295800.1, on the reverse strand, counting down.
CCAAGACCCCTGAAATCACAATGCTCCATGACCTTGTCATGACAAAGCTCAATGACGCATGTCATCAGAATTCTCCATGGCCTTCTCCTCACAATGCTCCATGCCCTTGTCATCACAATGCTCCTAGACACCTGTAATCACAATGCTCCATGTCCCTTTTCATCAGAATGATCCATGAGACTTGTCATCACAAGTCTCCATTGTCTTCTCATCAAAGTGCTCCAGGAACTTGTCATCAAAATGCTCCATGATCCCTGTCATCACAATAAACCATGAATATTTTCAGCCCAATGCCCTATGACCTTCTCATCAAAATGCTCCATCACCCCTGTCATCACAATACTCCATGAACATTTTCAGCCCAATGCTCCATGTCATTTGTCATCACAATGATCCATGCCCTTGTCATCACAATGCTCCATGACCCCTGTATTCAGAATGCTCCGTGACGCTTGTCATCACAGTGCTCCATGACACCTGTCATAACAATGCTCCATGCCTTTTTCTGCAAAATGCTACCTGACCTTGTCATTGCAATGCTCTATTCGCTTGTCATCACAATACTCCATTACCATTTTCATCACAGTCCTCCATGAACATTGGGGTCAGATTGCTTCATGCCCTTGTCATCACAGTGCTCCATGCTCCTTGAAATCAAAATGATCCATGACCACTGTCATCACAATGCTCCAAACCCTTGTGATCACAATGTTCCATAACACTTGTCATCACAACGCTCCATGATGCCTATCATCACAATACTCCATGCCCTTTTCATCACAATGCTCCATGACTTTGTCATCACAATTCTCAATACACTTGACATCACAATGCCTCATGCCTTTTTCATCACAGTGTTCCATGCCATTGTCATCAAAATACTCCACAAGCTTTTCATCAGAATACTCCATGACCCTTTTAATCGCAATTCTCCATGCACCTGTCAGCACAATTCTCCCTGACCCTTGTCATCACAATGCTCCAAGCCATTGTCATCACAATGCTCCATTACCTTTCTCATCAGAATCCTCCATGACACTTGTCATCACAATGCTCCAAGCCATTGTCATTACAATGCTCCATTAGCTTTCTCATCAGAATCCTCCATGACCCCTGTCATCACAGTGCTACATCCCCTTATCATCACAATATTCCATAACCCCTGTCATCAAAATGCTCCATGACCCTTTTCATCCCAATGCTCTATGACCCCTGCCATCACAATGTTCTATATCCCCTCTCATCAAAATGTTCCATTACACTTTTCATCAAATTTCTGCATGAACCTGTCATCAAAATGCTCCCTGCCCTTCTCATCACAATGCACCACACACTTGTCATCAAAATGCTCCATTACCTTTGTCATCACAAAGCTCCATGACCCTTGGCATCACAATGCTCCATGTCATTGTCATCACAATTCTACATGAACACTCTCATCACATTGCTCCAAGCCCTTCTCATCACAAAGCTCCATGACACTTGTCATCACAATGCTCGATGCCCTTCTCATCACAATGCTTCATGCCCTTGTCATTACAATCCTCCATGACCCATATATCACAGTGTTCCATGCCCTTGTCATCACAATGCTCCATGACACATGTCATCAGAATGCTCCATGGCTTTCTCATCACAATCCTCCATGCCATTGCTATCACAATGTTCCATTACCCCTGTCATAACAATGCTCCATGACCCCTGCCATCACGATGTTCCATGGCCATGTCATCACAAGGCTCCATGACCATTCTCATCACAATGCTCCTAGACCCCTGTAATCACAATGTTCCATGACCCCTGTCATCACAATGCTACATCCCCTTATCATCACAATGTTCCATGACCCCTGTCATCACAATGCTACATCCCCTTATCATCACAATGTTCTATAACCCCTGTCATCAAAATGTTCCATTACAATTTTCATCAAATTGCTGCATGACCCGATCATCAAAATGCTCCCTGCCATTCTCATCACAATGCACAACGCCCTTGTCATGAAAATGCTCCGTGACTTTTGTCATCACAAAGCTCCATGACGCTTGACATCACAATGCTCCATGTCATTGTCATCACAATGCTCCATGAACCCTCTCATCACATTGCTCCATGCCCTTGTCATCACAAAGCTCCATGACACTTGTCATCACAGTGCTCGATGCCCTTCTCATCACTATGCTCCATGCCCTTGTCATTACATTCCTCTATGATCATTGTATCACAGTGTTCCGTCCTCTTGTCATCACAATGCTCCATGCCCACTCTCATCACAATAATCCATGAAACATTTCACACCAATGCTTCCTGTCCTTCTCATCACAATGCTCCATTACAACTGTCATAACAATGTTCCATGACCCCTGACATCACAATGTTCCATGGCCTTGTCATTCACAAGGCTCCATGACACTTGTCATCACAATGTTCCAAGACACCTGTAATCACAATGCTCCATGCCCTTTTCATCACAAAGCTCCATGACGCATGTCATTAGAATGTTCCATGGACTTCTCATCACAATGATCCATGCCCTTGTCATCACAATGCTCCAAGACACTTTTTTTCACAATGCTCCATGCCCCTTTTCATCTCAAAGCTCCATGAATCCTATCAACACAGTGCACCATGCCCATTATCATAATGCTTCAGGGTATTTTCATCATAATTAAATCAAAATGCTCCATGACCTCTGTCATCACAATGCTCCAAACCGTTGGGATCACAATGTTCCATAATACTTCTCCTCACAACAACCTATGATGCTCATTATCACAATTATCCATGGTCTTCTCATCACTATGCTCCATAACCTTTGTCATCAAAATGCTCAATACACTTGTCATCACAATGCTCCCTGACACTTGTCGTCAGTATGCTCCTTGAACACTGTCATGACAAGGCTCCATGCCTTTTTCATCACAATGTTCCATGCCCTTTTCATCACAGTGCTCCAAGACACCTGTAATCACAATGCTCCATGCACTTGTCATCACAGTGCTCCATGACGCATTCATCAGAATGCTCCATGGACTTCTCTTCACAATGCTCCATGCCCTTGTCATCACAATGCTCCAAGACCCCTGTAATCACAATGTTCCATGCCGCTTGTCATCACAATTATCCATGGTCTTCTCATCACAGTGCTCCACTTTCTTGCCATCACAATGCTCCATGCCCTGGTCATCACAATGCTCTATGTTCCCTGTCATCACAATTCTCCACGTTCTGGGCATCACTGTGTTCCATGACACTTCCCATCACAGTGTTAAATGCTTTGTCATCACAATACTCCACAAGCTTGTCATCAGAATACTCCATGACCCTGGTCATCACGATGATCCATGACCCCTGTCATCACAATGCTCCATGAGACGTATCATCACAATGCTCCATGCCCCTTGTCATTACAGTGCTCCATGTTGCTCGTCACCAGAATTATCCATGGACATCTCATCACAGTGCTCCACGGTCTTGGGATAACAATGCTCCATGCCCTGGTAATCACAATGCTCCATGTCCCTTGTCATCACAATTCTCCACGTCCTTGTCATCACAATGCTCCATGACACTTCTCATCACAATGTTACATGCTCTTGTCATCACAATTCTACATGCACTGGTCATCGCAATGCCCCATGACCCCTGTCATAGCAAATTCCATTCATTTGTCATCACAATGCTTCACGACCTTTTCATCAAAATTCTCAATGACCGTTGTCATCACAATGCTCCATGCACTTGTCATCACAAAGCTTCATGACACATGTCATCAGAATGTTCCATGGCCTTCTCATCAAAATGCTCCATGCCCTTTTAATTACAGTGCTCCCAGACCCCTGTAATCACAATGCTCCATGCCCCTTTTCATCTCAATGCTCCATGAACCCTGTCATCACAATGCATCATACCCTTCATCATAATGCTTCCGGCTATTGTCAGCACAATGAAATCAAAATTCTCCATGACCTCTGTCATCACAATGCTCCATGACCCCTGTCATCACAATACTCCATGAACATTTTCAGCCCAATGCTTCATGACACTTGTCATCAAAATGATCCATGCCCTTGTCATCCCAATGCTCCATGACCCCTGTATTCACAATGCTCCGTGACGCTTGTCATCACAGTGCTCCATGACACCTTTCATCACAATGCTCCAAGGCTTTGTCAGCAAAATGCTACATGACCTTGTCATTACAATGCTCTATGCGCTTGTCTACACAATACTCCATTACCATTGTCATCACAATCCTCCATGAACCTTGGGATCACATTGTTTCATGCCTTTGTCATCACAATGATCCATGCTCCTAGAAATCAAAATGATCCATGACGTCTGTCATCACAATGCTCCAAACCCTTGTGATCACAATGTCCCATAACACTTGTCATCACAACGCTCCATGATGCCTGTCATCACAATACTCCATGCCCTTTTCATCACAATGCTCCATGACCTTTGTCATCACAATTCTCAATACACTTGTCATCACAATGCTCCCTGACACTTGTCGTCAGAATGCTCCTTGAACCCTGTCACGAAAAGGCTCCATGCCTTGTTCATCACAATGCCCCATGCCGTTTTCATCACAATGCCCCATGCCATTGTGTTCAAAATACTACACAAGCTTGCCATCAGAATGCTCCATGACCCTTGTCATCACAATTATCCATGCACTTGTCAGCACAATGCTCCCTGACCCTTGTCATCACAATGCTCCAAGCCATTGCCATCACAATGCTCCATTACCTTTGTCATCAGAATCCTCCATGACACTTGGCATCACAATGCTCCATGTCATTGTCATCACAATGGGCCATTACATATGTCATCACAATGCTCCCTGACACCTGGCTTCACAATACTCCATGACCACTGTCATCACAACGCTCCATGACCCCTGAAAACACAGTGATCCGGGACTCTTGTCATCACAGTGCTCCATTCCCTAGTCATCACAATGCTCCATGAACATTTTCAGCCCAATTCTCCATAACCGTTGTCATCACAATGATCCATGACCTTGTCATCCCAATGCTCCATGACCCCTGTAATCACAATGATCCGTGATGCTTCTCATCACAGTGCTCTATGACCCTTATCATCACAATGCTCCATGCCTGTGTCAGCAAAATGCTACATGACCTTGTCATCAAAATGCTGCATTTGCTTGTCATCACAATACTCCCTTACCATTGTCATCACAATCCTCCATGAATCTTGGGGTCACATTGCTTAATGCCCTTGTCATCCCAATGCTCCATGCTCCTTGAAAACAAACTGATCCATGACTTCTATCATCACAATGCTCCAAACCCTTGTTATCACAAAGTTCCATAACACTTGTCATCACAATGCTCCATGATGCCTGTCATCACAATACTCCATGTCCTTTTCGTCAAAATGGTCTATGATATTTTTCATCACAATTCTCAATACACTTGTCATGACAATGTTCCCTGACACTTGTCGTCAGAATGCTCCTTGAAACCTGTCATGAAATGGCTTCATGCCTTTTTCATCACAATGCTCCATGCCCTTTTCATCACAATGCTCCATGCCATTGTCGTCACAATACTCCACAAGCTTGTCATCAGAATGCACCATGACTCTTGTCATCACAATGCTCCATGGCCACTGTCATCACAATGCTCCATACCCCTTGTCATTACTGTGCTCCATGACGCTCGTCATCACAATTATCCATGGCCTTCTCATCACAATGCTCTACGCCCTTGTCATCAAAATGCTCCATGACCCTTGTCATCACAATGCTCCATGGCCACTCTCATCACAATGCTCCATTCCCCTTGTCATTACAGTGCTCCATGACGCTCGTCATCACAATGCTCCACGGTCTTGCCATCACAAAGCTCCATTCCCTGGTCATCACAATGCTCCATGCCCTGGTCATCACAATGCTCCATGTTCCCTGTCATCACAATTCTCCTCGTTCTTGGCATCACTATGCTCCATGACAGTTCTCATCACCGTGTTACATGATTTGTCATCAAAATTCTCTATGCACTTGTCATCGCAATGCTCCATGACCCCTATCATAGGAAGCTCCATGTGCTTCTCATCACAATGCTTTATGAACTTGTCATCAAAATTCTCAATGGCCCTTGTCATCACAATGCTCCATGCCATTGTCATCACAATGCTCCATGTCCCTTGTCATCACAATGCTCCAAGCACTTGTCATCAAAATGCTCCATTACATTTGTCATCACAATCCTCCATGACACTTGGCATCACAATGTTCCATTCCATTGTCATCGCAAAGGACCACGACATATGTCATCACAATGCTCCCTGAGACCTGTCTTCAAAATACTCCATGACCTTCTCAACACAGTGCTCCATGCCTTGTCATCACATTGCACCATGCCCACTGTCATCACAATAATCCATGAAACATGTCAGGCCAATGCTCCATGCCCCTGTCATCACAATGATCATTTCCTTTTCATCACAATGCTCTATGAACCCTGTCATCACAATGCTCCATGACTCCAGTCATCACAATGCTTCATGACCTTTGTCATCACAATGGTCCATGCCCTCGTCATCACAAGGCTCTGTGACCTTTGTCACCAAAATGCTCCATGAAATTTTCATCACAATGCTCGTTGACCCTTCTCATCACAATGCTCCATGCCTTTGTCAGCACAGGGCTCCATGACCCATGTCATCACAATGCGCCATGTGCTTGTCATAACAATGCTCCACAACCTTGTCATCACAATGCTCCATAAAACTTGTCATCACAATGCTCCATGCACTTCTTATCAAAATGCTCTCTCACGAATGATATCAAAATGTTCCCTCACTAGTCATCACAATACACCCACTCCCCTGTCATCACAATGGTCCACAACACCGTCATGAAAATGTTCCATGACTCCTGACATCACAATGTTCCATAACCCCTGTCATCAAAATGTTCCATGACACTTTTCATCAAATTGCTCCATAACCCTGTCATCACAATGCTCCCTGCCCTTCACAAGAGAATTCACCACACACTTGTCATCAAAATGCTCCATGACCTTTGTAATCACAAAACTCCCTGACCCTTGGCATCACAATGCTCCATGCCATTGTCATCACAATGCTCCAAATACCTCTCATCACATCGTTCCAATCCCTTGTCATCACAGTATCCATGATGCTTTTCATCACAATGCTCGATGTCATTCTTCTCACAATGCTCCATGCGCTTGTCATTACAATCCTCCATGAACCATGTATCACAGTGTTCCGTGCCATTGTTATCAAAATGCTCCTTGCCTCCTCTCATTACAATAATCCATGAAACATCTCAGACCAATATTCCATGCCCTTTTCATCACAGTGATCCAAGACTCTTCTAATCATAATGCTCCATGCCCCTTTTCATCCAAATGCTCCATGAACATTGTCATCACAATGCACCAATGTGCATCATCATAATGCTTCATGCTATTATCATCACAATGAAATCAAAATGCTCTATGACCTCTGTCATCACAATGCTCCAAATACTTGTGATCACAATATTCCATAACACTTATCATCACAGCTCCCCATAACGCCCGTCATCACAATTATCCATGGTCTTCTAATCACAATGCTCCATGACATTTGTCATCACAATTCTCAATACCCTTGTAATCACAATGGTCCCTGACACTTGTCATCAGTATGCTCCTTGAACCCTGTCATGACAAGGCTACATGCCTTTCTCATCACAGTGTTACATGCCCTTTCCCTCACAGTGCTCCAAGACCCCTGTAATCACAATGCTCCATGCCCTTGTCATCACAAAGCTCCATGATGCATGTCATCAGAACGCTCCATGACATTCTCATCCCAATGTTCAATGCCCTTGTCATCACAATGCTCCAAGACCCCTGTAATCACAATGTTCCATGACCCTTTTCATCAGAATGCTCCATGAGACTTGTCATCACATGTCTCCATGGTCTTCTCCTCACAGTGCTCCAGTACCTTGTCATCACAATGCTCCTTGACGCCTGTCATCACAATACTCCATGAATATTTTCAGCCCAATGCTCCATGACGTTCTCATCACAATGCTCCATGACCTCTGTCATAACAATGCTCCATGACCACTGTCATGACAACGATTCATGAACCCTGACAACACAATGATCCGGGATGCTTGTCATCAAAATGCTCCATGCCCTTGTCATCCCAATTCTCCATGAACTCTTTAATCACAATGCTCAATGACGCTTGTCATCACAGTGCTCCATGAACCTTGTCATCAAAATGCCTTTGTCAGCAAAATGATACATAATCTTGTCATCAGAATGCTCCATGTTCTTGTCATCACATTGCACCATGCCCACTGTCATCACAATAATCCATGAAACATGTCAGGCCAATGCTCCATGCCCCTGTCATCACAATGCTCATTGCCTTTTCATCACAAAGCTCTATGACCCCTGTCATCACAATGCACCGTGACTCCAGTCATCACAATGCTTCATGACCTTTGTCATCACAATGGTCCATGCCCTCGTCATCACAAGGCTCTGTGACCTTTGTCACCAAAATGCTCCATGAAATTTTCATCACAATGCTCGGTGACCCTTGTCATCACATTGCTCTATGCCTTTGTCAGCACAGTGCTCCATGACCCATGTCATCACAATGCGCCATGTGCTTGTCATTACAGTGCTCCACAATCTTGTCATCACAATGCTCCATAAAACTTGTCCTCACAATGCTCCATGCACTTCTTATCAAAATGCTCTCTCACGAATGATATCAAAATGTTCCCTCACTAGTCAGCACAATACACGCACTCCCCTGTCATCACAATGGTCCACAACACCGTCATGAAAATGTTCCATGACTCCTGACATCACAATGTTCCATAACCCCTGTCATCAAAATGTTCCATGACACTATTCACCACATTGCTCCATGACCCTTTCATCACAATGCTCCCTGCCCATCACAAGAGAATGCACCACACCCTTGTCATCAAAAGGCTCCATGACCTTTGTCATCACAAAACTCCATGACCCTTGGCATCACAATGCTCCATGCCATTGTCATCACAATGCTCCAAAACCTCTCATCACATTGTTCCAAGCCCTTGTCATCACAGGATCCATGATGCTTTTCATCACAATGCTCGATGTCATTCTTCTCACAATGCTCCATGCGCTTCTCATTACAATCCTCCATGAACCATGTATCACAGTGTTCCGTGCCATTGTTATCACAATGCTCCTTGCCCCCTCTCATCACAATAATCCATGAAACATTTCAGACCAATGTTCCATGCCGTTTTCATCACAATGATCCAAGACTCCTGTAATCATAATGCTCCATGCCCCTTTTCATCTCAATGCTCCATGAACGCTGTCATCACAATGCACCAAATGTGCATCATCATAATGCTTCATGCTATTGTCATCACAATGAAATCAAAATGCTCTATGACCTCTGTCATCACAATGCTCCAAATCCTTGTGATCACAATATTCCATAACACCTATCATCACAACGCCCCATAACGCTCGTCATCACAAATATCCATGGTCTTCTAATCACAATGCTCCATGACATTTGTCATCACAGTGCTCAATACCGTTGTCATCACAATGGTCCCTGACTCTTGTTATCAGTATGCTCCTTGAACCCTGTCATGACAAGGCCCCATGCCTTTTTCATCACAATGTTACATGCCCTTTCCCTCACAGTGCTCCAAGGCCCCTGTAATCACAATGCTCCGTGCCCTTGTCATCACAAAGCTCCATGATGCATGTCATCAGAACGCTCCATGACATTCTCATCCCATTGTTCACTGCCCTTGTCATCACAATGCTCCAAGAGCCCTGTAATCACAATCTTCCATGCCCTTGTCATCACAAAGCTCCATGATGCATGTCATCAGAACGCTCCATGATATTCTCATCCCAATGTTCCATGCCCGTCATCACAATGCTCCAAGACCCCTGTAATCACAATGCTCCATGACCCTTTTCATCAGAATGCTCCATGAGACTTGTCATCACATGGCTCCATGGTCTTCTCATCACAATGCTCCATTACCGTGTCTTAACAATGCTCCTTGACCCCTATCATCACAATACTCCATGAACATTTTCAGCCCAATGCTCCATGACGTTCTCATCACAATGCTCCATGACCTCTGCCATAATAATTCTCCATGACCACTGTCATCACAACGCTCCATGAACCCTGACAACACAATGATCCGGGAATCTTGTCATCAAAATGCTCCATGCCGTTGTCATCCCAATGCTCCATGAACCCTGTAATCACAATGCTCCATGACGCTTGTCATCACAGTGCTCCATGAACCTTGTCATCACAATGCCTTTGACAGCAAAATGATATATAATCTTGTCATCACAATGCTCCATGTGCTTGTCATCACAATCCACCATGACCCTTGGGATCATATTGCTTTATGCCCTTGTTATCTCTATCTTGCCTTTCTGGTTTTTACAGATTTTCAGATGTCCTTTTTGACCGGTGGGAAGTGACAGTTCTTTGTAGTGTGGATTTGCATTGCACGCTTGCTTGATTGGCCAAAAAGGGCCTATGCCTTTTCTCCTGAATATATTCAGGAGAAAATTCATATGCTGTTTTTGGCCAAGTGCATCATTCTCGAAGTTGTGATGCCTTTCCTGTGCTTTAAAGGCGATTCCAATTTACCTCTTGAAATATGTTTTGTGCAATTCCGCCTCATTTTCAAGTCCGCTTTTTTGCCTTCCCTCAACAGATTTTTGGAAGAGAGTAGTCCTTTATAACTCTGCAGGTTTTTGATTTGCTTTGCCCCTGAGCTCCAATTTTCAAATCCCATTTTTGGGAGCTGACCGCAAATCCACAATTTTGCTTCAGGACCTATACTGGTTCCAGGGGTGGCTATACTGGTTCCCTGTGGGTGGCTGAGGCTTTGGTTAATTCTTCTTCCTGACGGGAATTTAGAGTGACATGTGTCCGTCCAAAGGCCTACATCTACTCTCTGATTTGTTCTCCCTCTTCCCTTTCATCCTCTGCACAATTAGCAAACTGTGCGAACCAGGAGGTTATAGGGGATGACTCTCCTAAGTTGGGAGATTGATAGTAAAGTAGTTGGAATGCCAAACTGTAGCACAAGGAGAGGAAAAAGTAGGAGACTTTCAGAAACCTTTCGCCATCACAGGGAGTCCATTCTCTAGGTTTCCCATACATGTTATAACTGTAGTGATATTCCCTTCTACCTGGAAATTTGGGACCCATGGAATGGTGGCATGCATTACTACTTTAAAGGGTCTGCATTTTCTCTCCCAAGCTCACCAGTCCTCTCAGTCCCAAGTGTCCAGCCTTATGTCTCATCCAGCTGTCTTTGCAGATAGGGTCATTCTAGGTTTCATCAGAACCCCTGAAGGAATTGTGTAAGAATTTCGCTGTTTTTTGTTTTGTTTTTGAAATTCATTTTTATAATGGGGTTGAGCTGATTTTCACTGACGTGTTTATGCCGGTCTAGACACACTTGATTCCCTTACAGAGGCATATCAGTACATAGGTTTTAAGATTCTTACTAATCAGATATATTCCTCTGTGGGGAATAGGGGTTTTGAGTCCCGTTCACTGAGGAAGGTGTAGGTCTTGTCTATTCTGTATTTGGTTTATGGAATGGTACCTGTGCTAATATCAAACTCTGGTTTTATGCATCACCCCACCTCTCCTTTCCCCTTAAGGAGGCATAAGAGTGTTTTCTAAATGTGAGACGCTGCTCTCTTTCCTAATTCAGTTCATGTGTTGTGATGTTGACATTCCCTCTGTAAGTGATATCTTATGATAAGATTCTTTTTCTGTGTGACTAATTTCCCTTAGAATCATCATACCTAAATCCTCTCATTATGCTGCTACTGGCCTTATGACATTGATTTCACGTCTGAGTGATATTCCGTTGTACAAAATTACCACAAGTTCTTTATGCATTTCTCTTTTTCCTGGGATACTTTAGGTGTACCGAAGTTGAGGTTCTTGTATGCAGAGCACCCCTAAACTTTGGGGTGCCTGTGTCTTGTTGATATTTAGTCTTCCCAAGTTATATGTCCATGAGTTGAAGTCCCCTTTGCTCGGGGGCTTTGTATTTTAGATGTTTTAGGAAACAGCATACACTTCTTCAGAGTAGCTCTTGGATATTTATACCCCACCCATCAGCGTGACTAGTCTCCCTGTTTTCCATGGCCTCTCCTGAATTTTTGATTTGTACACATTTTTTGGATGGACTTTCTGAGCAGTGGAAATTGAGACTTCTTTATTGTGCGGATTTGCATTTCCCTCTTGCTTGGTTGGCCAAAAACTCTGTATGTGTTTTTTTCCTGAAGATATTCACGAAACAAACGCATACACCCTTTTGCCCAACTGCATCATTTTAGAAATTCTGCTGCTTTTCATATGCTTTAAATGTGAGTACAATCTACCTTTTGAAAAATGTTTCCTGCAATTCTGCCTCTCATTCATAACCTCTTTGTTGCCTTACCTGAATATATTTTTGGACGTTGGTTATCATTTATATCTTTGCAGGTCTTTGAATTGTCTGCTCCTGAGCTCCATTTTGCAACTCGCATTTTTTGTGAGCTGGCCGCCAAACCATTGGATTGATTCCGGCCCTATTCTGGTTCTGGGGAGGCAGGCTGAGCCTTTGGTTAATTCTTCTACCTAATGGGATCTTAGAGTGACATGTGCCTCTCAAAACTACTACAGCTAATCTCTCATTGGTTCCTCCTCTTCCCATTTATCCTCTGCAAAAATTGCAAACTGTGTGAAACAGGAGGTTAAAGGTGCTGATTCTCCAAGTGGGGAGATTGTTAGTAATGTGGCTGGAATGGCGAACCCCAGCACCAGGAGATCAAAAATGAGGTGCATTTTAGACACCTCTCCTGAGCACACGGTGTACATTCATCTCGGTTTCGCAGGCATGTTTTCACTGTCAGAAGATTCCCTTGAAAGTGCAGATTTGGGACCCATGGAATGGGTACCAGGCAGTATTACTTTAAAAGGTCTGCATTTCCTCACCCAGCCTCTCTAACATCTCTTAGCGTGCATATCTTCCAGCCTTATATATCATCCTGCTGTGGGTCTACATGTGTTCAATCCATGTTACATCGTAGCCCTTCAACAAAAATTGTAAGAATTTTTGTCTGTCTCACTGTTTTTATAAATATATTTAAATTTATTTTTATATTGGCTACAGCTGATTTTCAAAGCTCTGTTTTTTGCTGCTGTACATCCACTTGATTCATGTACTGTGAGACAACCAGAAATTATTTTTCAGATGCTTACGAGTCATATGTATTATTGTCCAGTGACTTGAGTGGGCTGAGTGCAGTTCTTTGAGGTACCGTGTAGGCCTTGCCAGTTATTCAATTTGGTACTTGGAATGGTATCTTTGCTAATTTCAACCTCCTGGATAATACCTCACCATTCCCCACCTTTCCCATTTAGCAGCCTTATGTCTATTTTCTACATATTTGACTATGTTTCTGTTTTGTAGTTTATTTCATGTGTAGCCATTTTTGATTCCACCTTTAAGTGGCATCATATGATATGTGTCTTTTTCTTTCTGACATGTGTCACTTAGAATGATCGTATGTAACTCCTCCAGAGTTGTTACAACTGGCCTTATTTCATTGATTTCTGGATGAGTAATATCCCACTCTACATAAGTACCCCATCTCTTTTATCCATTTTATCCTTCCAGGGACATTTACGTTATATCAAAGTGGAGGCCCTTTTTAACAGAGAGGTGGTAAACGTTGGGGTGCCTGTTTTCTGTCATTTTTTGTTTTTCCCAAGGTATACACCCATGAGTGCAAGTGCCCTATGCTCTGTAGCTCAGTTTTCAGATGTTTTAGCAAACACAATACACTTCTCCAGAGTGGCCGTTGGCAAATTACATTTCCACTATCAGCCTCACAGGGCTCCCTTTTCTCCTCACCCTGTCCTGCATTTCTGGTGTTTACACTTTATGTGGATGGCCCTTCTGACTGATGTGAAGTGATACATTTTGTAGTATTGATTTCCAGTGCCCACCTGTTTGGTTGGATAAAAAGTGTGAATGGCCTTTACTTGAATATATTCAGAAAAAAATGCATACGCCCTTTTGGGTCAAGTGCATCATTGGCGATGTTCAGCCCCTTTTCTTGTGCTTTAATGGGGAGACATTTCTACCTCTTCAAATCTGATTCCTGCCACTCTCCCTTGCTTACAAGGCCTTTTCTGTGACTTTCCTCAAGACATTTTTCAACAATAGATATTTTCAACTCTGCAGTTTCATGAATTTTAGTGCCCCTGAGTTCCATTTTTCAACTTGTGTTTTTGGAAACTCGACACAAAACAGCAGGATTTCCTCTAGCCCTATTCTCTTTCTGTGGGTAATTCTAGCCTTTGATGAATTTGTCTTCCGGATTGGAAATTAGAGTGGCATGTGCCTGTCCGAACACCTAAGACTTGTCTCTAAATTTTTCTCATCCTTCCGCTTCATCCTCTGGACAGATTCCAAACTGTGTGCAACAGGATGTTGACGTTGCTGATATCCCCAAGTGAGGAGATTGTTAGGAAAGATGCTGGAGGGGTGAACACGAGCACCAGGCGATGAGGAGATGAGGTGCCTTTTCCAAACTCTTTCCGGTCAAACGGTGTACCTCCTCTAGGTGTGACAGGCATGTTTTAGCTGTAGGAAGGGTCCCGTGCATGTAAGGAGAACACCAGGGATTTTTCCAAATCAGTGCCTCCCCGAACCCCAAACTGGGGAATTTTTAAGCTACGGCTACACGTATGTCCATTAAGGGCCTTGGGAAATAGGCAGAGCCCAACTTTAGATGATTGAAATCTTCAGGGTCAGAAGCGCTCACCATCGGCCTTGCTTAGGTTACATTTTATCTGTCATTGATAGATGATGTCAATAAAAAAAATATCGATTCTTTTTCAGATTATTTCCCCTTATAGGTTATTGCAAAATATTCAGTGTAGTTCCCTGTGCTATACAGTAGTTCCTTGTTGATGATCTATTTTATACATAGCAGTGTGTATGTGTTAATCCCAAACTGTTAATTTATCCCTTTTCCTACCTTTCCCCTTTGGTAATAATAAATTATAAGATTTTATACTTCTCAGAAATGGGGGAGCTGAAAGAGTGGTATCCTTTTCAATGGAAAAGCATTCAAAACAAGATTGAAGCTTCAGCCAATAGTATTCGATGTACAACCATGGAAATAAATCACTTCATTTCTCTAATGTTGACCTGACAAATAAGACAGACGTCTTCACTGAACTTGCTTATAGTAAAGTGATGGAAATATCAAATGTAAGTCTTAGAAAAATCTTATTTTACCCGAGCATTATACACTGCTCTATGTTAACTACAGTTTGGCTCACACATCTGTTCATTGAAGTTACAATGTTCTCAATTTCTGTTACTGATCCTCCAGAGTGGACCCCAACAGGAGTCCCCGTGCCCAGTGTCATTGGAGCCAACAGATCAAGACTGAGTTTGGTTCAGAAGCAAAGGAAACATTATTTTGAAAACCGAATGGAGAGGTGAGAGCGTGCCCTCCCCCACGGGCTGTGGGCTGGGCAGCTGTGTAGGGATCCCGGCAGCGTCAGTGGGAGTTAGGGGATGGAGCTCTCGAGGGCTGGGTTGGCTGCAGCTCAGGCTCTGTGCCATGGAGTCTGCATGGGACTCCGCTAGCTGAGGTGTCTACCCAGCCATTCTGCAATAGGAAATCGGGTCTGAAGTGCCGGTTGTGGGACATCTGCATGCGGAACCCAAGGAGCACGTGAAATTAGACAAAGCACAAAGGAAAAACAGGTTAGAGTTTATTTTATTGCCCAGATTCTCTTTTTATCTGCCAGGAATTTTTTTTTTTTTTTTTTTTTTTTTTTTGCTGTACACAGGCCTCTCACTGTTGTGGCCTCTCCCGTTGCGGAGCACAGGCTCCGGACACGCAGGCTCAGCAGCCATGGCTCACGGGCCCAGCCGCCCCACGGCATGTGGGATCCTCCCGGACCGGGGCACGAACCCATGTCCCCTGCATCGGCAGGCGGACTCTCAAACACTGCGCCAACAGGGAAGCCCTCTCCCAGGAATTTTTAATGAACGTTGCCAGAGACGAACCCCTCCTCTGCTTTTTGTTCCGTTCCTCATTCTTGGGGTTTTGAGGGTGCAGACCCCTCTTTTGTAACTGCTTCATGCTGTGGTGGGAGCCCTGATACCTGGGGGGAGGCGCAAAACGTCTCCCCACCAGCCTCCAGGTGAGGTTGATTGTCCCACGGCCTCCTGCCTCACTTCTCGTCCGCCTGAGCACCAGCATTGGAAGTGTTATTGATTCTAATGACCTTTAAGGGTCCAGGAAAGAGATGCGCAGAGATGCTGTGGTGGCAGGTTTCACCCCACACCACATTTGTTCGGTGACCTTAGGCTGACGGTTTTTGCCTGCCTAGATGCTCTGACCAGTAGTCTGTGCTTTCTTTAATTAGGTCCCTGAATTAATGTACACACAGCACCATGTGTCAGAGCCCTGCCCGTGCAACTCCCAGACAGTCCAGGGTCAGTGGTGATCCAGGACCATGACGTCCACTGAGTCAACGGCCTTTAGAAGTAGCCAGCAGTCCAGCCGGTCATATTGGCCACCATCACCGTGGTGTCTGTAGGGTTTTCTATGGTGAAAGCGTGATATACGTTTCCCCCGCCAAGCCTATTAACTCTCCTCTGGGTGCAGTAAGTCCTGCAAGCAGTAGTCTGCTCTTTCACGGCACAGTCTTCTTGTTTTCTGAGAGAAACTCCAGGTCAAGTGATGGTCACACGAGTCATCTTGGGGGCCCGTTGCCCCCATTTGTCTCTCTGGAGGTGGGAGTTGGAGGGCCTCCTCACTCGAGGTCAGTGTGTCCACAGAGCGTCCCCTGCAACTTCAGGGCATGATGGGTGGTTAGGATCACCACGTGGGGTCCTTTTCCCTTAGGAGGGAGCTGGCCTTGTGGGCTGCTGATTTCCAGCTTTTTAGATACCCCAGTATCCTGGCCTGATGAGTCGGTGGGCAAAGCCCTTGGTGACCATAGTTTATCATACCTGAAGGGCATTCTTGTGTTGCTCCATTTCAAGTGGTCCCAGTTTTTGCACTAAGGCTCCAAGGGCGATTAACCTTTGACCGGGTATGTAATGGTCAAAGGGTTTAGCTAAATTAGCGAGGTCCTGGGCAAGGATCTGAATTGACTGCTCTTTCCATTCTTGAAAGGCTGCTTCTGGATTCTATTCAAAAGGATCATCATCTTTTCGTGTCAGTGTTTCATGTAGAGGCCCAGCTATTAGACTGCAGTTAGGGATCCAGATGCAGAAAACCTTGGCCTCCCCAGGAACCCCTAAGCTGTCTTCTAGTTTTAGAAGAGGTAAGGCTGCAAATGGCTTCTTCCCTATCCTGGGATGCGTTTCTCCGAATATCTGTGAGAATGAAGCCCAGGCATGTCACCTGAGCCTGGGATATTTGAGCCTTTTTCTTGGACACCTTCTATCCTTTCTTGGCTAGGTAGTTCAGAGGCGTCTTTAGTAGGCCTGGCGATCAGAATGTCATCTGCATATTGAAGGAGGGTTCCCTTTTACAGAGGTAGAACTTTTAGGTCTTTAGAGGACATTTCCCCAATGATGGTGTGGGGATTTTTGAACCATTGGGTCAGGACGGCCCAGCATTATTGCTTGTGTTGCATGTTGTGTCCTGCCACTCACAAGCCAAAAATTCTTGTGACTCTGAGATGAATGGAATACAGAAGAAGGCATCATTGAAGTGTAATACAGAATGCCATGGCCTGGTGGATGGTAGAATGAGCAGCAGTGTGTAGGAAATAGGAGCTACTGGATGTATATCATCGGTGGCTTCACTGACTGTCCTGATATCCTTTACCAGGTCTCCAGCAGCCCATGGTGCTCTCGTGGTCAGGCCAATCCCAGGATATGGAGCTCACCTGGGCTGCATCCCGCACCCCACAGCCCACGGGGCTCTCATGGTCAAGTCCCTCCCAGGGTATGGAGCTCACCTGTCCAGCTACCCAGCAGCCCATGGGGATCTCATAGTCAGGCCCTTCCCAGGATACGGAACTCCCCTGGGCAGGTACCACAGCAGCGCTGGACACACAGGAACTGTGCACATAGCCCACCTTGCAGAGAACCCCCAGCTCACCTGTCACTCACAGCTGACACAGAACACCTCCGAGCAGGACTTGAACTAACAAACAGCAGCTCTGACAGGTCTGTGACCCTGGCTATCACTCTGTGCAGTCTCTCTCTGCCTTGTCTTCCAGACACTTCCACTGCAGCCAGGGCACCAGGTCTCTGTCTCCACCCACCATCACTCCCCTCCCTGACTCCTGGGTTCCTCTCATTAGGATAGGGTCTTCTTGAAGTTGTTTTCCACTCATGATAAGAAAACAAGCCGCAGGTGCAGCCCCTTGTCTATCCTGACTCTCAAGAGCCCACCCCTGTTCCTTGGGACTGACCCTTTAACAGGGTTCATTTTCTGCAACTGTGAGCCCCTGAGGGGTGAGGATTGGCTGATTTGGGCAGACTGAAACTGCCTGCCAGCCCCCCCCACAGGTGTGCCTGGGTTGAGGTCAATATAAACACCTCTCCAGTCAGCAAGAGCACCTGTAGCTGTGCCTGACGCCATATTCTCTGCCACGTCAGCAGTTTTGGGGCTGGGGTGGTGGGAGGGAGTGAGGGGCCGTGGCTTTGTGGGTGGCCCAGTGTGAGTGGGGCTCTGCTGGACTTTCTGCAGGAGTTGCCAGGCTGCCACCTGCTAAAGAAGAGGATGTGTCACCCATACCTGCCACTGGAATTTCTCCCCAGGCAGAGGTGAGGAAGTAAAAAAGCAGTGGGGGCCATGGCAGGAGGGGTATCTCAGGCAGGGAAATGGAAAGATTCCAGAAGAGCATCTGGGGCCAGGTCCATTCTGGCTGGCCTGCAGGCACCAAGTCGGCCTGCGTGCTCTCGCTAGTGTGGCTCCACAGCCCTTCCTCTAGGCTTGCAAGTGCTTGTACATATTCAGGTGTTTTACCTGGAAAGGTTGGGAAGAGTTCAGCTGCAGCAGGACTGGGGCTCAGCTCACATTTACTCACAGACGCCTCGACACAGTCCCCCAGCTTTGCAATGAGGATGCTCCTTGTAGGGGGCAGCGCTGCTGAGTGCATGGGAAACGATTTCCCACCTCTGACGAACATTAAGAATTTTTTACCACTGGAGCAAGTGCCCTGATACGATTTTCCTCTGTATAAGTGGTGGGTTCTGTTTTATTTTCCTTTTTTTCTTTTTGGTTCAAGTTAGATTTTATTATTCCTCTTTTTTTTTTTAATTTGGAGATATAAACATGGAAATAATGCATTAATATAAAGACGTCTATGTGAAGGGAAAAACTTTTTTTCTGTTTTATTTTATTAAATGTTATTTATTTATTTTTAATTTTTTTAAATTTATTTCTTTTATACAGCAGGTTCTTATTGGATATATATTTTATACATATAAGTGTGCACATGTGAATCCCAGTCTCCCAATTCATCCCACCACCACCCTCACATGGTGTTCCCTCCTTGGTGTCCATATGTTTGTTCTCTACATCTGTCTCTATCTCTGCCCTGCAAACTGGTTCATCTGTACCATTTTTCTAGGTTCCACATATATGCATAAATATACAATATTTGTTTTTCTCTTTCTGACTTACTTCACTCTGTATGACAGTCTCTAGATCTATCAAGGTCTCTACAAATGACCCAATTTCATTCCTTTGTACGGCTGAGTAATATTCCGTTGTATATATGTACCACGTCTTTATCCATTCATCTGTCTGTGGGCACTTAGATTGCTTTCATTACCTGTCTATTGTAAATAGTGCTGCAGTGAACATTGTGGTGAATGTGTCTTTTTGATTTATGGTTTTCTCTGGGTATATGTCCAGTAGTGGGATAGCTGGATTATATGGTAATTCTATTTTTGTTTTTTAAGGAACCTCCATACTGTTCTCCATAGAGACTGTATCGATTTACATTCCCACCAATAGTGGAAGAAGGTTCCTTTTCTCCACACCCTCTCCAGCATTTGTTGTTTATAGATTTTCTGATGATGCCCATGATGACGTGATACCTCATTGTAGTTTCGATTTCCATTTCTCTAATAATTAGTGATGTTCAGCAGATTTTCATGTGCGTACTGGCCATCTCTAAGTCTTCTTGGAAGAAATGTCTATTTAGATCTTCTTCCATTTTTGTATTGGGTTGTTTGTTTTATTAATATTGAGCTGCATGAGCTGTTTATATATATTGGAGATTAATCATTTTTCAATTGATTCGTTTGCAAATATTTTCTGCCATTCTGAGAGTTGTATTTTCGTCTTGTTTGTAGTTTCCTTTGCTTTGCAAAAGCTTTTACGTTTCATTAGGTCCCATCTGTTTAGATATCTTTTTAATTTCATTGCTATAGGAGGTGGATCAAAAAAGATCTTGCTGTGATTTACGTCAGAGTATCCTTCGTAAGTTTTCCTGTCAGAGTTTTATACTGTCCGGTCTTACATTAAGGTCTCTAATCCATTTTGAATATATTTTTATGTATGGTGTTGGGGAGTGTTCTAATTTCATTCTTTTACATGTAGCTCTCCATATTTCCCAGCACCAATGATTGAAGAGACTGTCTTTTCTCCATTGTATATCCTTAGCTCCTTTGTCATAAATGAGATAGCCATAGGTATGTAGGTTTACCTCTGGGCTTTCTGTCCTGTTCCATTGATCTGTGTTTATGCCAATCTACATACACTTGATTCCATTATGGAGACATATAAATACATAGGTTTCAAGGTTATTACCAGTCAGATATATTCCTCTTCAGTGAATAGGGTGTTTTGTGTCCAGTTTATTGAGAAAGGAGTAGGTCTTGTCTATTACATATTTGGTATATGGAATGGGATCTGTGCTAATTTCAAACTCTGCTTTTGCACATCACCCCATGTCACCTTTCCCCTTAGGGAGGCATAAGTGTGTTTTCTAAATGTGTAACTCTGTTCTCTTTTGAAATTCAGTTCATGTGTAGCCATGTTTACATTTCCTCTATAAGTGATATATTACAATATGTTTCTTTTTCTTTGTGGCTCATTTCACTTAGCATCATCGTACCTAAAGCCACTCATTATGCTGCTATTGGCCTTATGACATTGATTTTTTGTCTGAGTGACATTCCATTGTATATAAGTACCACAACATCTATATCCATTTTTTTTTCCTTTCCTGGGATATATAAAGTTAACCGAAGTCGAGGTTCTTGTAAACAGAGCAGCCCTAAAGTTTGGGCTGGCTGTGTGTTGTGGATTTTTATTTTTCTCAATATACACGCCCATGAGTGGAAGTGTGCTATGCTGTGTAGCTCTGTTTTAGAAAACAACATACAGTTCTCCAGAGCGGCTGTTGGAAATTTACATCCTGTCCATCGGCGTAACCAGGCTCCCTTTTCTCCATGGCCTGTCCTGCATTTGTGGTTTTTACAATATTTATGGATGGCCCTTTTGACTGGAGGTAAGGGACACTTCTATGTAGTGTGGATTTGCAATGCCTGAGGGCTTGCTTGACCAAAAAGGGCATATGCATATTTTCCCGAATATATTCAAGAAAATACACATAATCCCTTTTCAGCCAAGGTCAACATTGTCGAAATTCTGTCGCTTTTCATGTGCTTTAAAGATGACTCCAGTTTACCTCTTGTAATGTGTTTCCTTCAATTCTGCCTTGCATTCAAATCCTCTTCACTGCCTTTCCTCAATATATTTCTGGATGATAGTTGTCCTTTATAACACTGCATGTTTGTGAATTGCTGTGCCCCTGATTTCCATTTTTCCAATCGCCTCTTTGTGAGCTGGCTGCAATACCGCAGGATGGCTTTAGGCCCTAGTCTGATTCCGGGGCTTCAGGCTGAGCCTTTGGTTAATTCTTCTTCCTGATGGGAAACTAGAGTGACATGTGCCCATCCAATCACCTACAGCTAATCTCTCATTTATTTCCCCTCTTCCTGTTCATCCTCTGCACAATTTCCAAACTGTGCATAATGGGAGGGTAAAGGCGCTGACACTCCAAGTGGGGAGATTTTGAGTAATGCAGATGGAATGGCGAAGCCAAGCACGACAAAAGAAAAATGAAGTACCTTTTAGAAATCTTTCCCAATTACACAGTGTACCATCCACTGGGTTTCCCATGCATGTTTTAACTGGAGGAAGATTCCCTTAAACCTGGAGAGTTGGGACCACTAGAATGGATAGCACACAGTATTGCTCTAAGTGGTGTTCTTTTGTTCACACAACCTCAGCAATCTTGTCAGCCCCAAGTGTCCAGTCTTATGTCTCATCCAGCTGTGGGTGTAAAGGTGGTCAATCTAGCTTGCATCACAGGCCCTGAACGTAGTTTTTAAAACTTTCTATCTGTTTTTGCATTTTGCTTTAGAAATTTATTTTTATAAGTGGGTTTAATTGAATTTCAGTGCTGTGCTCATGCCGTTATACACACACATGATTCCTTTATGGAGACATGAGAATACATATGTTTTAAAATACTTAGAGTAAGACATACTCCTCTGCAATGAATAGGGGGTGTTGAGTCCAGTTCATTGTTCCGGGAGTAGGTGTTGTCTATTACATACATGGTTTATATAACGGTATCTGTGCTAATTTAAAACTGTGGTTTTATACATCACCCCACCTCGGCTTTCCCATTAAGCAGGCAGAAGATGTTTTCTAAATGTGTGAATCTGTTGTGTTTGTCATTCAGTTCATGTGTAGTCATGTGTACATTCCCGCTATGAGTGATACCTTATGATAAGATTATTTACTCTGTAATCTTTCCTAACTCCGTTCATGTGTAGCCATGTTTACAGGATCTTCATAAGTGATATCTTATGATAAGATTCTTTTCCTGTGTGACTAATTTCACTTAGAATCATCGTACCTGAATCCACTCATTTTGCTGCTACTGGTCTTATGACATTGATTTCATGGCTGAGGGATATTCCATCGTACAAAAGTACCACAATTTTTTGAACCATATTTATCTTTAGTGGGATACTTAAGGTGTACCCAAGTTGAGGTTCTTGTAAGCAGTGCAGCCCTAAATATGGGGTGGCTCTGTTGTACTGATATTCAGTTTTCCAAAGGCATTTTCCCTAGACTGGAAGTGCCCTTGGGTCTGTAGCTCTGTAGTTTACTTGTTTTAGGGAACACAATGCACTCCTCCAGAGAGGCAGTTGGCAATTTACATCCCGCCCATCAGCATAACAAGGCTCCCTGTTCTCCAGGGCCTGTCTTGCCTTTCTGATTTTTAGACATTTTGCGGATGTCCCTTTTGTCCGGTGGGAAGTGAAACTACTTTGTAGTGCAGATTTGCATTGCCCGCTTGCTTGCTTGGCCAAAAAGGGCGTTGCCTTTTCTCCTGAACGTATACGCTCTTTTTGGCCAAGTGCATCATAGTCGAAGTTGTGCCCCTCTTCATGTGCTTTAAAGGCAATTCCGACGTACCTCTTGAAATCTGTTTCCTGCTATTCCGCCTCGCTTTCAAGTCCGCATCATTGCTATCCCTCAACAGACTTTTCGACGATAGTTGCCCTTTATTACTCTGCCTGTTTGTGAATTGCTGTGCCCCTGAGCTCCATTTTTTAACTCGTTTTTTGTGAGCTGAACGCAAGTCCAATATTTTGGTTCAGAACCTATACTGGTTTTCGGTGGGTGGCTGAGACTTTGGTTAATTCTTCTTCCTCGCGGGAAATAAGAGTGACATGTGCCCGTCCAAATGCGTAACAGCTACTCTCTCATTGGTTCTCCCACTTCCCTTTCTTCCTTTGCCAAATTGGCAACATGTGCGAACCAGGATGTTAAAGGTGCTGTCTCTCCAAGTTGGGAGCTTGATAGTAAAGCAGTTGGAAAGTCAAACTGTAGCACATGGAGAGGGACTATTTGTTGATTTTTAGAAACCTTTCATATTCACAGTGTGTCCATTCTCTAGGTTTCCCATACATGTTATAGCTATAGTAATATCCCCTTCAACCTGGAGAGTTGGGAACCATGGAATGGGTGCCATGCATTATTGCTTTAAACGGTCTGCATTTGCTCACACAATCTCACCAATCCTCTCAGTCCCATGTGTCCAGCCTTATGCCACAACCAGCTGTCATTGTAGATAGGGTCATTCCAGGTTTCATCAGAGACCCTGAAGGAAATGTAAAGAATTTCCCTGTTTTTATGTTTTGTTTTTGAAATTCATTTTTATAGTGGGTTTGAGCTGATTCTCGCTGCCATGTTTATGCCAGTCTAGAAACACTTGATTCCCTTAAGAAGACATATCAATACATAGATTTTAAGATTCTTACTGGTCACATATATTCCTCTACGGGAAAAATGGGGTTATGAGTCCCTTTCACTGAGGAAGGTGTAGGTCTTGTCTATTCCATAGTTGGTTTTTGGAACAGTACCTCTGCTTATATGAAACTCTGGTTTTATGCATCACCCCACCTCTCCTTCCCCCTTAAGCAGGCATAAGAGGGTTTTCTAAATGTGGGACTCTGTTCTCTTTCCTAATTCAGTTCATGTGTAGCCATGTTTACAGGATCTTCATAAGTGATATCTTATGATAAGTTTCTTTATCTGTGTGACGTATTTCAGTTAGAATCATCATACCTGAATCCACTCATTTTGCTGCTACTGGTCTTACGACATTGATTTCATGGCTGAGGGATATTCCATCGTACGTAAGTACCACAATTTTTTGAACCATTTTTATATTTCCTGGGATATTTAAGGTGTACCCAAGTTGAGGTTCTTGTAAGCAGTGCAGCCCTAAATGTTGGGGTGGCTCTGTCTTATTGATTTTCAGTTTTCCCAAGGTATATTCCCTAGACTGGAAGTGCCCTTGGCTCAGTAGATCTGTTGTTTACTTGTTTTAGGGAACACAATGCACTCCTCCAGAGAGGCAGTTGGCAATTTACATCCCGCCCATCAGCATAACAAGGCGCCCTTTTCTCCAGGGCCTGTCTTGCATTTCTGGTTTTTACCCATTTTGTGGCTGTCCCTTTTGACCGGTGGGATGTTATACTTCTTTGTAGTGCAGATCTGCATTGCCCACTTGCTTGTTTGGCCAAAAAGGGCATATGCGTTTTCTCCAGAATATATTCAGGAGAAAACGCATACGACCTTTTCGGCCAAGTGCATCTTTGTGGAACTTGTGCCCCTCTTCCTGTGCTTTAAGGGCAATTCCAACATATCTGTGGAAATCTCTTTTCTTCTATTCTGCCTCGCTTTCAAATCCGCCTTGTTGCCTTCCCTTTACAGATTTTTTGACGATAGTTGTCCTTTATTACCCTAACAGTTTGTGAATTGCTATGCCCCTGAGCTCCATTTTTTAACTCGTTTTTTGTGAGCTGAACCCAAGTCCAATATTTTGGTTCATGACCTATACTGGTTCCCGGTGGGTGGCTGAGACTTTGGTTAATTCTTCTTCCTCCCATGAAATAAGACTGACATGTGCCCGTCCAAATGCCTAACAGCTACTCTCTCATTGGTTCTCCCTCTTCCCTTTCATCCTCTGCCAAATTGGCAACCTGTGCGAACCAGGAGGTTAAAGGGGCAGTCTCTGCAAGTTGGGAGATTTATATTGAAGAAGTTGGAAAGTCAAACCGGAGCACCAGGAGAGGGATTATTCGCTGAGTTTTAGAGACCTTTCGTATTCACAGTGTGTCAATTCTCTAGGTTTCCCGTACATGCTAATAATGTAGTAATATTCCCTACAACCTGTAGAGTTGGGACTCATGGAATGGGTGCCATGTATTTTTGCATTAAAGGGTCTGCATTTGCTCACCCAATCTCACAAATCCTCTCAGTCCCATGTGTCCAGCCTTATGCCACATCCAGCTGTCGTTGTACATAGGGTCAAAAAAGGTTTCATCAGAGACCCTGAAGGAATTGTAAAAAATTTCCCAGTTTTTTTGTTTTGTTTTTGAAATTCCTTTTTATAGTGGGTTTGAGCTGATTCTCGCTGCCATGTTTATGCCAGTCTAGACACACTTGATTCCCTTACGGAGACATATCAATACATAGGATTTAAGGTTATTACTAGTCAGATATATTCCTCTGTGGGAAATATGGGGATTTGAGTCCCTTTCACTGAGGAAGGTGTAAGTCTTTTCTATTCCATAGTTGGTTTTTGAACGGTACCTGTGCTTATATCAAACTCTGTTTTTATGCATCACCCCACCTCTCCTTCCCCCTTAAGCAGGCATAAGAGTGTTTTCTAAATGTGAGACTCTGTTCTCTTTCCTAACTCAGTTAATGTGTAGCCATGTTTACAGGATCTTCATAAGTGATATCTTATGATAAGTTTCTTTTTCTGTGTGACTTAATTCACTTAGAATAATCGTACCTGAATCCACTCATTTTGCTGCTACTGGTCTTATGACATTGATTTCATGGCTGAGGGATATTCCATTATACGTAAGTACGACTATTTTTTGAACCATTTTAGTCTTTCCTGGGATATTTAAGGTGTATCCAAGATGAGGTTCTTGTAAGCAGTGCAGCCCTAAGTTTTGGGGTAGTTCTGTCTTATTGATTTTCAGTTTTCCCAAGGTATATTCCCTAGATTGGAAGTGCCCTTGGCTCTGTAGCTCTGTTGTTTACTTGTTTCAGGCAACACAATGCACTCCTCCAGATAGGCAGTTGGCAGTTTACAGGCCGCCCATCAGCATAAGAAGGCTCCCTGTTCTCCAGGGCCTGTCTTGCCTTTCTGGTTTTTACCAATTTTGTGGATGTCCCTTTTGACCGGTGGGAAGTGATACTTCTTTGTAGTGCAGCTTTGCATTGACCGCTTGCTTGCTTGGCCAAAAAGCGTGTATGCATTTTCTCCTGAATATATTGAGTAGAAAACGCAAACACCCTATTTGGCCAAGTGCATCATTGTCGAAGTTGTGACCCTCTTCCTGTGCTTTAAAGGCGATTCCAACGTACCTTTTGAAATCTGTTTCCTGCTCTTCTGCCTCGCTTTCAAGTCCGCCTCGGTGCCTTCCCTCAACAGATTTTTGGACGATAGTTGCCCTTTATTACTCTGCCAGTTTGTGAATTGCAGTGCCCCTGAGCTCCATTTTTTATCTCGTTTTTTGTGAGCTGAACGCAAGTCCAATATTTTGGTTCAGAACCTATACTGGTTTTCGGTGGGTGGCTGAGTCTTTGGTTAATTCTTCTTCCTCCCGGGAAATAAGAGTGACATGTGCCCGTCCAAATGCCTAACAGCTACTCTCTCATTGGTTCTCCCTCTTCTCTTTCATCATTTGTGAAATTGGCAACCTGTGCGAACCAGGAGGTTAAAGGTGGTGTCTCTCCAACTTGGGAGATTGATAGTAAAGCAGTTGGAAAGTCAAACTGGCGCACAAGGAGAGGGACTATTCGTTGAGATTTAGAAAACTTTCGTATTCACAGTGTGCCCCTTCTTAGGTTTCCCTTACATGTTATAGCTATAGTAATATACCCTTCAACCTGTAGAGTTGGGACACATGGAATGTGTGCCATGCATTATTGCTTTAAATGGTCTTCATTTGCTCACCCAATCTCACCAATCCCCTCAGTCCCATGTGTCCAGCCTTATGCCACATCCAGCTGTCGTTGTAGATAGGGTCATTCCAGGTTTCATCAGAGACCCTGAAGTAATTGGAAAAAATTTCCTTTTTTTTGTTTTGTTTTGAAATTCCTTTTTATAGTGGGTTTGAGCTGATTCTCGCTGCCATGTTTATGCCAGTCTAGAAACACTTGATTCCCTTACAGAGACATATCAATACATAAGTTTTAAGATCCTTACTAGTCAGATATATGCCTCTGTGGGAAATATGGGGTTTTGAGTCCCTTTCTCTGATAAGGTGTAGGTCTTGTCTATTCCATAGCTGGTTTTTGGAATGGTACCTGTGCTTATATCAAACTCTGGTTTTATGCATCACCCCTCCTCTCCTTCCCCCTTAAGCAGGCATAAGAGTGTTTACTAAATGTGAGACTCTGTTCTCTTTCCTAACTCAGTGCATGTGTAGCCATGTTTACAGGATCTTCATAAGTGATATCTTATGATAAGTTTCTTTTTCTGTGTGACTTATTTCATTTAGAATCATCGTACCTGAATCCACTCATTTTGCTTCTACTGGTCTTATGACATTGATTTCATGGCTGAGGGATATTCCATCGTACGTAAGTACCACAATTTTTTGAACCATTTTTATCTTTCCTGGGATTTTTAAGGTGTACCCAAGTTGTGGTTCTTGTAAGCAGTGCAGCCCTAAATTTTGTAGAGGCTCTGTCTTATTGATTTTTAGTTTTCCCAAGGTATATTCCCTAGACTCGAAGTGCCCTTGGCTCTGTAGCTCTGTTGTTTACTTGTTTTAGGGAACACAATGCACTCCTCCAGAGAGGAAGTTGGCAATTTACTTCCCGCCCATCAGCATAACAAGGCTCCCTGTTCTCCAGGGCCTGTCTTGCCTTTCTGGTTTTTAACCATTTGGTGGATGTCACTTTTGACCAGTGGGAAGTGATACTTCTTTGTAGTGCAGATTTGCATTGCCCACTTGCTTGCTAGGCCAAAAAGGGCGTATGCGTTTTCTCCTGAACATATTCAGGAGAAAACGCATACGCCCTTTTTGGCCAACTGCATCATAGTCGAAATTGTGCCCCTCTTGCTGTGCTTTAAAGGCGATTCCAACGTACCCCTGGAAATCTGTTTCTTGCTCTTCTGCCTCGCTTTCAAATCCACCTAGATGCCTTCCCTCAGCAGATTGTTGGACGATAGTTGCCCTTTATTACTCTGCCAGTTTGTGAATTGCTGTGCCCCTGAGCTCCACTTTTTAACTCGTTTTTTGTGAGCTGATCGCAAGTCCAAAATTTTGGTTGACGACCTATACAGGTTCCTGGTGGGTGGCTGAGACTTTGGTTAATTCTTAATCCTCCCAGGAAATAAGAGTGACATGTGCCCGTCCAAATGCCTAACAGCTACTCTCTCATTGGTTCTCCCTTTTCCCTTTCATCCTTTGCCAAATTGGGAACGTGTGCGAACCAGGAGGTTAAAGGTGCTGTCTTTCCAAGTTGGGAGATTGATAGTAAAGCAGTTGGAAAGTCAAACTGGCGCACAAGGAGAGGGACTATTCGTTGAGTTTTAGAAACCTTTCGTATTCACAGTGTGTCCATTCTTAGGTTTCCCTTACATGTTATAGCTATAGTAATGTTCCCTTCAACCTGGAGAGTTGTGACACATGGAATGGGTTGCCTCGCATTATTGCTTTAAAGGGTCTGCATTTGCTCACCCAATCTCACCAATCCTCTCAGTCCATGTGTCCAGCCTTATGCCACATCCAGCTGTCTTTGTAGATAGTGTCATTCCAGGTTTCATCAGAGAGCCTGAAGGAATTTTAAAGAATTTCCCTATTTTTATGTTTTGTTTCTGAAATTCCTTTTTATAGTGGGTTTGAGCTGATTCTCGCTACCATGATTATGCCAGTCTAGAAACACTTGATTCCCTTATGGAGACATATCAATACATAGGTTTTAATATTCTTACTAGTCAGATATATTCCTCTGCGGGAAATATGGGATTTTGAATCCCTTTCACTGAGGAAGGTGTAAGTCTTCCCTATTCCATAGTTGGTTTTTGGAATGGTACCTGTGCTTATTTAAAGCTCTGGTTTTATGCATCACCCCACCTCTCCTTCCCCCTTAAGCAGGCATAAGTGTGTTTTCTAAATGTGAGACTCTCTTCTCTTTCCTAACTCAGTTCACGTGTAGCCATGTTTACAGGATCTTCATAAGTGATATCTTATGGTACGTTTCATTTTCTGTGTGACTTATTTCACATAGAATCATCGTACCTGAATCCACTCATTTTGCTGCTACTGGTCTTATGACATTGACTTCTGGGCTGAGGGATATTCCATCGTACGAATGTACCACAATTTTTTGAACCAGTTTTATATTTCCTAGGATACTTAAGGTGTACCCAAGTGGAGGTTCTTGTGAGCAGTGCAGCCCTAAATTTTGGGGTGGCTCTGTCTTATTGATTTTCAGTTTTCCCAAGGTATATTCCCTGGACTGGAAGTGCCCTTGGCTGTGTAGCTCTGTTGTTTACTTGTTTTAGGGAACACAATGCACTCCTCCAGAGAGGCAGTTGGGAATTTACATTCCGCCCATCAGCATAACAAGGCTCCCTGTTCTCCAGGGCTTGTCTTGAATTTCTGGTTTTTACCCTTTGTGTGGATGTCCCTTTGGACCGGTGTGAAGTGATACTTCATTGTAGTGCACACTTGCATGCCCGCTTGCTTGCTTGGCCAAAAAGGGCGTATGCGGTTTCTCCTGAATACACTCAGGAGAAAATGCATAAGCCCTTTTTGGTCAAGTGCATCATTGTCGAAGTTGTGCCCCTCTTCCTGTGCTTTAAATGTGATTCCAACGTACCTCTTGAAATCTATTTCTGGCTATTCTGCCTCG
Organism: Mesoplodon mirus; assembly: GCF_964341445.2. Lineage (NCBI taxonomy): Eukaryota > Metazoa > Chordata > Mammalia > Artiodactyla > Ziphiidae > Mesoplodon > Mesoplodon mirus. The sequence goes on along the minus strand of NW_028295800.1, from coordinate 3,842,446 downwards.
CTTTCAAGTCCGCCACGTTGTCTTCCCTCAACATATTTTTGGACGATAGTTGTCCTTTATTACTCTGCCAGTTTGTAAATTGGTCTGCCCCTGAGCTCCGTTTTTTAACTGTTTTTTTGTGAGCTGTACGCAAGTCCAATATTTTGGTTCAGGACCTATACTGTTTCCCGGTGGGTGACTGAGACTTTGGTCAATTCTTTTTCCTCCCGGGAAATAAGAGTGACATATGCCCGTCCAAATGCCTAACAGCTACTCTCTCATTTGTGCTCCCTCTTCCCATTCATCCTCTGCGAAATTGGCAACCTGTGCGAACCAGGAGGTTAAAGGTGCTGTCTCTTGGGGTTGGGAGATTGATAGTAAAGCAGTTGGAAAGTCAAACTGGAGGACCAGGAGAGGGACTATTCGTTGAGTTTTAGAGACCTTTCTTATTCACAGTGTGTCCATTCTCTAGGTTTCCCGTACATGTTATAGCTGTAGTAATATTCCCTTCAACCTGGAGAGCTGGGACCCATGGGATGGGTGCCTTGCATTATTGCTTTAAAGGGTCTGCATTTGCTCACCCAATCTCACCAATCCTCTCAGTCCCATGTGTCCAGCCTTATGCCACATCCAGCTGTCATTGTAGATAGGGTCATTCCAGGTTTCATCAGGGATCCTGAAGGATTTGTAAAGAATTTCCCTGTTTTTTTGTTTTATTTTTGAAATTCCGTTTTATAGTGGGTTTGAGCTGATTCTCGCTGCCATGATTATGAGTGTCTAGAAACACTTGATTTCCTTACGGAGACATATCAATACATAGGTTTTAAGATTCTTACTAGTTAGATATATTCTTCTGCTGGAAATATGGGGTTTTGAATCCCTTTCACTGAGGAAGGTGTAGGTCTTGTCTATTCCATAGTTGGTTTTTGGAATGGTACCTGTGCTTATATCAAACTCTGGTTTTATGCATTACCCCACCTCTCCTTCCCCCTTAAGCAGGCATAAGAGTGTTTTCTAAATGTGAGACACTGTTCTCTTTCCTAACTCAGTTCATGAGTAGCCAAGTTTACAGGATCTTCATAAGTGATATCTTATGATATGTTTCTTTTTCTGTGTGACTTATTTCACTTAGAATCATCGTACCAGAATCCACTCATTTTGCTGCTACTGGTCTTATGACATTGATTTCATGGGTGATGGATATTCCATCGTACGTAAGTACCACAATTTTTTGAACCATTTTTATATTTCCTGGGATATTTCAGGTGTACCCAAGTTGAGGTTCTTTTAAGCAGTGCAGCCCTAAATTTTGGGGTGGATATGTCTTATTGATTTTCAGTTTTCCCAAGGTATATTCCCTAGACTGGAAGTGTCCTTGGCTCTGTAGCTCTGTTGTTTACTTGTTTTAGGGAACACAATGCACTCCTCCAGAGAGGCAGTTGGCAATCTACATCCCCCCCATCAGCATAACAAGGCTCCCAGTTCTCCATGGCCTGTCTTGATTTTCTGGTTTTTACCCTTGTGTGGATGTACCTTTGGACCGGTGGGAAGTGATACTTCTATGTAGTGCAGACTTACATTGTCCGCTTGCTTGCTTGGCCAAAAAGGGCGTATGCGTTTTCTCCTGAATATACTCAGGAGAAAACGCATACACCCTTTTTGGCCAAGTGCATCATTGAGGAAGTTGTGCCCCTCTTCCTGTGATTTAAAGGCGATTCCAATGTACCTCTTGAAATCTGTTTCCTGCTATTCTGCCTCGCTTTCAAGTCCGCCTCGTTGGCTTCCCTCAACAGATTTTTGGATGATAGTTGTCCTTTATTACTCTGCCAGTTTGTGAATTGCTGTGCCACTGAGCTCCATTTTTTAACCCGTTTTTCGTGAGCTGAACGCAAGTCCCATGTTTTGGTTTAGGACCTATACTGGTTCCCGATGGGTGGCTGAGACTTTGGTTAATTCTTCTTCCTCCCGATAAATAAGAGTGACATGTGCCCATCCACATGCCTAACAGCTACTCTCTCTTTGGTTCTCCCTCTTCCCTTTCATCATTTGCGAAATTGGCAACCTGTGCGAACCAGGAGGTTAAAGGTTCTGTCTCTCCATGTTGGAAGATTGATAGTAAAGCAGTTAGAAAGTCAAACTGGAGCACCAGGAGAGGGACTATTCATTGAGTTTTAGAAACCTTTCGTATTCACTGTGTGTCCATTCTCTAGGTTTCCCGTACATGTTATAGCTGTAGTAATATTCCATTCAACCTGGAGAGTTGGGACCCATGGAATATATTCAGGAGAAAACTCATACGCCCTTTTTTGCCAAGTGTATCATTGTCAAAGTTGTTCCCCTATTCCTGTGCTTTAAAGGCACTTCCAACGTACCTCTTGAAATCTGTTTCCGCCTATTCTGCCTCGCTTTCAAATCCACCTCGTTGCCTTCCCTCAACAGGTTTTTGCACGATAGCGGTCATTTACTCCTCTGCCAGTTTGTGAATTGCTGTGCCCCTGAGCTCCAGTTTTCAACTCGTTTTTTGTGAGCTGAATGCAAGTCCAAAATATTGGTTCAGGACCTATACTGCTTCCCGTTGGGTGGCTGAGACTTTGGTTAATTCTTCTTCCTGCCGCGAAATTAGTGTCACATGTGCCCCTCCAAATACCTAACAGCTACTCCCTCATTGGTTCTTCTTCTTCCCTTTCATCCTCTGCCAAATTGTCAACCTGTGCAAACCAGGAGGTTAAAGGGGATGTCTCTCCAAGTTGGGAGATTGATATTAAAGGCATTGGAAAGTGAAACCGGAGCACCAGGATAGGGACTATTCGTTGAGTTTTAGAAACCTTTCATATTCACAGTGGGTCCATTCTCTTGGTTACCCGTACATGTTATAGCTCTAGTAATATTCCCCTAAACCTGGAGAGTTGGGACCCATCGAATGGCTGCCACACATTATTGCTTTAAGGTTCTGCATTTGCTCACCCAATCTCACCAATCCTCTCAGTCCCATGTGTCCAGCCATATGCCACATCCTGCTGTCATTGTAGATAGAGTTATACCAGGATTCATCAGAGACCCTGAAGGAACTGTAAAGAATTTCCCGTTTTTTTGGTTTGATTTTGAAATTCCTTTCTATAGTGGGTTTGAGCTGATTCTCACTGCCATGTTTATGCCAGTCTAGACATACTTGATTCCCTTATGGAGATATATCAATACATAGGTTTTAAGATTCTTATTAGTAAGATATATTCTTCTGCGGGGAATATGGGTTGTTGTGTCCCTTTCCCTGAAGAAGGTGTATGTCTTGTCTCTTCCATATTAGGTTTTTGGAAAGGTACCTGTACTAATTCAAACTCTGGTTTTATGCATCACCCCACCTCTCAATCCCCCTTAAGCAGGCATAAGAATGTTTTCTAAATGTGAGTCTCTCTTCTCTTTCCTAATACAGTTCATGTGTAGCCATGTTTACAGGATCTTCATAAGTGATATCTTATGGTAATTTTCTTTTTCTGTGTGACTTATTTCACTTAGAATCATCGTACCTGAATCCACTCATTTTGCTACTACTGGCCTTATGACATTGATTACATGGCTGAGGGATATTCCTTGTACATAAGTACCACAATTTCTTGAACCATTTTTGTCTTTCCTGGGATATTTAAGGTGTACCCAATTTGAGGTTCTTGAAAGAAGTGAAACCCTAAATTTTGGGGTGGCTCTGTCTTATTGATTTTCAGTTTTCCCAATGATTATTCCCTAGACTGGACGTGCCCTTGGCTCTGTAGCTCTGTTGTTTATTTGTTTTACGGAACACAATGCACTCCTCCAGAGAGGCAGTTGGCAACTTAATCCCGCCAATCAGCATAACAAGGCTCCCAGTTCTCCAGGGGCTGTCTTGCCTTTCTGGTTTTTGCACATTTAGCGGATATCCCTTTTGACTGGTTTGAGGTGATAATTCTTTGTAGTGCAGATTTGCATTGTCTGCTTGCTGGATGGCCAAAAAGGGCGTATTCGTTTTCTCCTGAATATATTCAGGAGAAAAGGCATACGCCCTTTTTGGCCAAGTGCATCATTGTCGAAGTTGTGCCCCTCTTCCTGTGCTTTAAAGGCTATTCCAACATACCTCTCGAAATCTGTTTCCTGCTATTCTGCCTAGCTTTCAAGTCCGCCTCGTTGCCTTCCATTAAACAAATCTTTGGACGATAGTTGCCCTGTATTTCTCTGCCAGTTTGTGAATTGCTGTGCCCATGAGCTCCATTTTTCAACTCGTTTTTTTGTGAGCTGAAAGCAAGTCCAATCTTTGGTTCAGGACCTATACTGGTGTGTGGTGGGTGGCTGAGACTTTGGTTAATATTTCTTCCGGCCGGGAAATTAGAGGGACATGTTCCCGTCCAAATGCCTAACAGCTACTCTCTTATTGGTTCTCCCTCTTCCCTTTCATCCTCTGCCAAATTGGCAACTTGTGAGAACCAGGAGGTTAAATGGGCTGTCTCTCCAAGTTGGGAGATTGATAGTAAAGCAAATGGAAAATCAAACTGGAGCACCAGGAGAGGGACTATTAGTTGAGTTTTAGAGACTATTTGTATTCACAGTGTGTCCATTCTCTAGGTTTCCCGTACATGTTATAGCTGTAGTAATATTCCCTTCAACCTGGAGAGTTGGGACCCATGGGATGGGTGCCACTCATTATTGCTTTAAAGGGTCTGCATTTGCTCACCCAATCTCACCAATCCTCTCAGTCCCAAGTGTCCAGCCTTATGCCACATCCAGCTGTCATTGTAGATAGGGTCATTCCAGGTTTCATCAGAGACCCTGAAGGAATTGTAAGAAATTTCCCTGTTTTTTTGTTTTGTTTTTGAAATTCCTTTTTATAGTGGGTTTGAGCTGATTCTCACTGTCACGTTTATGCCAGTCTAGACACACTTGATTCCCTTACGGAGACATATCAATACATAGGATTTAAGATTCATACTAGTAAGTTATATTACTCTGTGGTGAATATGAGGTGTTGAGTCCCTTTCACTGAGGAATGTGTATGTCTTGTCTATTTCGTATTTGGTTTTTGGAACGGTACCTGTACTAATATCAAAATCTGATTTTATGCATCACCCCACCTCTCCTTCCCCCTTAAGCAGGCATAAGAATGTTTTCTAAATGTGAGTCTCTCTTCGCTTTCCTAACTCAGTTCATATGTAGCCATGTTTACAGGATCTTCATAAGTGATATCTTATGATAAGTTTCTTTTTCTGTGTGACTTATTTCACTTAGAATCATCGTACCTGAATCCACTCATTTTGCTGCTACTGGCCTTATGACATTGATTTCATGGCTGAGCGATATTCCATCATACGTAAGTACCACAATTTCTTGAACCATTTTTGTCTTTCCTGGGATATTTAAGGTGTACACAAGTTGAGGTTTTTGTAAGCAGTGCAGCCCTGAATTTTGGTGTGGATCTGTCGTATTTATTTTCAGTTTTCCCAAGGTATATTCCCTAGACTGGAAGTGCCCTTGGCTCTGTAGCTCTGTTCTTTACTTGTTTTAGGGAACACAATGCACTCCTCCAGAGAGGCAGTTGGCAATTTACATCCCGCCAATCAGCATAACAAGGATCCCTGTTCTCCAGGGCCTGTCTTGCCTTTCTGGTTTTTACCCATTTTGTGGATGTCCCTTTTGACCGGTGGGAAGTGATACTTCTTTGTAGTGCAGATTTGCATTGCCCTCTTGCTTGCTTGTCCAAAAAGGGCGTATGCGTTTTCTCCTGAATATATTCACGTGAAAACCCATATGCCCTTTATGGCCATTTCCATAATTTTCGAAGTTGTAATGCTTTTCCTGTGTTTAAAGGCGATTCCAATGTACCTCTTGAAATCTGTTTCATGCCATTCTGCCTCATTTTCCCTTCTGTCTCGTGGCTTTCCTTCAACAGATTTTTCGAAGAGAGTAGTCCTTTATAACTCTGCAGGTTAGTGAATTGCTGTGGCCCTGAGCTCCATTTTTCAACTCGCGTTTTTGTGATCTGACCGAAAATCAACAGTTTTGCTTCTGGACTTATACTGGTTCTGGGGGGCAGGCTGAGACTTTGGTTAATTCCTCTTTGTGATGGGAAATTAGAGAGCCATGTGGCCGTCCAAATGCCTACAGCTACTCTCTCATTGGTTCTCTCTCTTCCCTTATATCCTCTGCACAATTTGCCAAGTGTTCGTACCAGGAGGTTATAGGTGCTGACTTTCCTAGTTGGGGGATTGATAGTAAAGCAGTTGGAATGTCAAACTGGAGCACAAGGAGAGAAAAAAGTAGTAGAGTTTTAGAAACCTTTCACCATCAGCTGGTTTCCATTCTCTAGGTTCCCATACACGATATAACTGTAGTGATATTCCCTTCTACCTGGAGAGTTGGGAACCATGGAATGGTTGGCAGGCATTATTGCTTTAAACGGTCTGCATTTTTTCACCCAATCTCACCAATCCTCTCAGTCCCAAGTGACCAGCCTTATGCCACATCCAGCTGTCATTGTAGATACGGTCATTCCAGGTTTCATCAGAACCCCTGAAGGTATTGTGTAAGAATTTTACTGTTTTTATGTTTTGATTTGAAATTCCTTTTTATAGTGGGTTTGAGCTGATTCTCAATGCCATGTTTATGTCGTTCTAGACACACTTGGTTCCCTTACGGAGACATATCAATACATAGGTTTTAAAATTCTTACTAGTCAGATATATTTCTCTGCGGGGAATAGGGTTGGTGAGTTCCGTTCACTGAGGAAGGAGTAGGGCTTGTCTCTTCTGTTTTTGGATTATGGAACGGTACCTGTGCTAATATCAATCTTATGTTTTGTGCATCTCCCCACTTCTCTTTCCCCTTAAGCAAGCGTTAGATTGTTTTCTAAATCTGATACTCTGTTCTCTTCCCTAAATCAGTTCATATGTAGCCATGATTACATTCTCTTCATAAGTGATATCATATGTCAGAATGCACCATGGCCGTTCTCATAATAAGGCTCCATGACCCCTGTCATCACAATGGACCATGCCCTGGTTATCAAAATGCTCCATGTCCCTTGTCATCACAATTCTCCACGGCCTTGTCATCACAATGCTACATGACACTACTCATCAAAATATTACATGCTCTTGTCATCAAAATTCACCTTCCACTTGACATTGCAATGCTCCATGCACTTGTCATCACAATGCTCCATGCACATGTCATCACAAAGCTCCATGCACTTGTCATCACAATGCTCCATGACCCCTGTCATCACAATGCTCACTGACACCTGTCATCACAATGCTTCATGCCCCTTGTCATTACAGTGCTCCATGATGCTCGACATCACAATTACCCAAGGTCTTCTCATCACAATGCTCCATGGCCAATATCATCACAATTCTCCATAACCACTGTCATCACAACACTCCATGACACCTGACAACACAATGATTCGGGTCTCTTGTCATCACAATGTTACATTCCCTAGTCATCACAATGCTCCATGACACCGGTCATCACAATACTCCATGAATATGTTCAGCCCAATGTTCCATGACCCTTGTCATCACAGTGATCCATGTCGTTGTCAGCCCTATGCTCCATGACCACTGTTTTCACAATGCTCCATGATGCTTGTCATCACAGTGCTCCATGACACCTGTCATCACAGTGCTCCATGCCTTTGTCAGCAAAATGCTACATGACCTTGTCATTACAATGCTCTATTTGCTTGTCATCACAATCCTCCATGAAACTTGGGATCACATGGCTACATGCCCTTGTCATCACAATGCTCCATGCTCCTTGAAATCAAAATGATCCATGACCTCTGTCATCACAATGCTCCAAACTCTTGTGATCACAATGTTCCATAACATTTGTCATCACAACGCTCCATGATGCCTGTCATCACAATACTCCATGCCCTTTTCATCACAATGCTCCATGACCTTCTCATCACAATTCTCAATACACTTGTCATGACAATGCTCCCTGACACTTGTCGTCAGAATGCTCCTTGAACACTGTCACGAAAAGGCTCCATGCCTTTTTCATCACAATGCCCCATGCCATTTTCATCACAATGCTCCATGCCATTGTCATCAAAATACTCCACAAGCTAAACATCAGAATGCTCCATGACCCTTGTCATCACAATTCTCCATGCACTTGTCAGCACAATGCTCCCTGACTCTTGGCATCACAATGCTCCAAGCCATTGTCATCACAATGCTCCATTACCTTTGTCATCAGAATCCTCCATGACACTTGGCATCACAATGCTCCATGCCATTGTCATCAGAATGGGCCATTACATATGTCATCACAATGCTCCCTGACACCTGTCTTCACAATACTTCATGACCTACCTGGTCATCACAATGCTTCATGCCCTTGTCATCTCAATGCTCCATGACCCCTGTCATCACAATGCTCCGTGACTCCAGTCATCACAATGTTTCATGACCTTTGTCACCACAATGGTCCATGCCCTCGTCATCAACAGTCTCTGTGACCATTTTAGCCACAATGCTCCATGAACTTTTCCCCACAATGCTCTTTGACCCTTGTCATCACAATGCTCTATGCCTTTCTCAGCACAATGCTCCATGACCCTTGACATCACAATGCTCCCTGCACTTCTCATCACAATGCACCGTGCCCTTGTAATCAAAATGCTCCATGACTTTTCATCACAAAGCTCCATGACCCATGACATCACAATGCTCCATATCACTGTCATCACAATGCTCAATTAACCCTCCCATCATATTGCTCAATGCCCTTGTCATGACAAAGCTCAATGACACTTGTCATCACAATGCTCGGTGCCCTTCTTATCACAATGCTCCATGCCCTTATCATTACAATCCTGCATGACCAGTGTATCATAGTGTTCTGTACCCTTGTCATCACAATGCTCCATGCCCACTCTCATCACAATAATCCATGAAACATTTCAGACAAATGTTCCATACCCTTCTCATCACAATGCTCCAGTACCTCTGTCATAACAATGCACCATGACCCCTGCCATCACAATGTAACACGGCCTATTCATCACAAGGTTCCATGACACCTGTCATCACAATGCTGAAGGCCGCTTAAATCACAATGCTCCATGCCCTTGTCATGACAAAGCTCCATGACACATGTCATCAGAATGTTCCATGCCCTTCACATCACAATGCTCCATGCCCTTGTCATCACACTGCTCCAAGACCCCTGTAAACACAAAGCTCCATGCCCCTTTTCATCTCAATGCTCCATGAACCCTGTCATCACAATGCACCATGCCCATCATCATAATGCTTCAGGCTATTGTCATCACAATGAAATCAATATTCTCCATGATCTCTGTCATCATAATGCTCCAAACCCTTGTGATCACAATGTTCCATAACACTTATCACCACAACACGCCATGACGCTCATCATCACAATTATCCATGGTCTTCTCATCACAATGGTCCATGATCTTTGTCATCACAATGCTCAATACACTTGTCATCACAATGCTCCCTGACACTTGTCGTCAGTATGCTCCTTGTACCCAGTCATGAAAAGGCTCCATGCCTTTGTCATCACAATAATCCATGCCCTTGTCATCACAATGCTCCAAGACCCCTGTAATCAAAATGCTCCATGACCCTTTTCATCAGAATGCTCCATGAGATTTGTCATCACAAGTCTCCATGGTCTTCTAATCACAATGCTCGAGGACCTTGTCATCACCATGCTCCATTCCCTTCTAATCACAATGCTCCATGACCCCTGTCATCACAATACTCCATGAACATTTTCAGCCCAATGCTCCATGATCCTTGCCATCACAATGATCCATGCCCTTGTCATCCCAATGCTCCATGACCCCTGTATTCACAATGCTCAATGACGCTAGTCATCACAGTGCTCCATGACCCCTGTCATCACAATGCTCCATGCCTTTGTCAGCAAAATGCTACATGGCCTTGTCATTACAATGCTCTATGCGCTTGTCATCACAATACTCCATTACCATTGTCATCACAATCCTCCATGAACCTTGGGATCACATTGCTTCATGCCCTTGTCATCACAATGCTCCATGCTCCTTGAAATCAAAATGATCTATGACCTCTGTCATCAAAATGCTCAAATCCCATGTGATCACCTTGTTCCATAACACTTGTCATCACAACGATCCATGATGCCTGTCATCACAATACTCCATGCCCTTTTCATCACAATGCTCCATGACCTTTGTCATCACAATTCTCAATACACTTGTCATCACAATGCTCCCTGATACTTGTCCTCAGAATGCTCCATGCACTTCTCATCAAAATGCTCTCTCACCACTGATAACACAATGCTACATCACTATTTGTCACAATACTCCCTCACCGCTGTCATCACAATGTTCCATGACTCCTGTCATCACAATGCTACATGCACTTATCATCACAATGTTCGATGACCCCTGACATCAAAATGTTCCATAACACCTGTCATCAAACTGCTCCATGATCCTTTTCATCAAAATGCTCCATGACCCCTGACATCACAATGTTCCATAACACCTGTCATCAAAATGTTCCATGAGAGTTTTCAACAAATTGTCCATGACCCTGTCATCAAAATGCTCCCTGCACTTCTCATCAAAATGCACGACAGCCTTGTCATCAAAATGCTCCATGACTTGTCATCACAATGCTCCATGCCCTTGCCATGACAGTGCTCCATTACTCCAGTTATAACAATGCTCCATGACCCCTGCTATCACGATGTTGCATGGCCTTGTCATCACAAAGCTCCATGAGCCTTCTCATCACAATGTTCCAAGAACCCTCTAATCACAATCCTCTATGCCCTTTTTCATCTCAATGATCCATGAACCCTGTCATCACAATGCACCATGCCCATCATCATAATGCTTCATGCTATTGTCATCACAATGAAATCAAAATGCTCCATGAACTCTGTCTTAACAATGCTCCAAACCCTTGTGATCACAATATTCCATATCACTTATCATCACAATGCCCCATGACGCTCGTCATCACAGTTATCCATGGTCTTCTCCTCAGAATGCTCCATGACCTTTGTCATCACAATGCTCAGTACACTTGTCATCAACATGTTCCCTGACACTTGTTGTCTGCATGCCCCTTGAATCCAGTCATGACAAGGCTCCATGCATTTTTCATCACAATGATCCATGCCCTTTTCATCACAATGCTCCAAGACCCCTGTAATCACAATGCTCCATGCCCTTGTCATCACAAAGCTCAATGATGCATGCCATCAGAATGCTCCTTGGCCTTCTCCTCACAATGCTCCATGCCCAAGTCATCACAATGTGCCAAGACACCTCTAATCACAATGCTCCATGCCCATTTTCATCTGTATGCTCCAGGAGACTTGTCATCACAAGGCTCCACGGTTTTCTCATCACAATGCTCCAGGAACTTGTCATCACAATGCTTCCTGACCTTGTCATGAAAATTCTCAATGGCCATTGTCATCATAATGCTCCTAGCCCTAGTCATCACAATACTCCATTATATTTGTCATCACAATCCTCCACTACATTTGGCATCACAATACTCCCAGCCATTGTCATCGCAATGGACCATGACATATGTCATCACAATGCTCCCTGACACCTGTCTTCAAAATACTCCATGACCTTCTTTTCACAATGATCCATGCCCTTGTCATCACAATGCACCATGTCCACTGTCATAACAATAATCTATGAATATTGTCAGACCAATGCTCCAAGCCCCTGTCATCACAATGCTCCATGCTCTTGTCATCACAATGCTCCATGACTTGTCATCACAATGCTCCAAGACCCCTGTAATCACCATGCTCCATGCCCCTTTTCATCAGAATGCTCCATGAGAATTGTCATCATAAGAATCCATGGTCTTATCATCACAATGCTGCAGGACCTTGTCATCACCATGCTCCATTACCTTGTCATCACAATGCTCCATGACCCCTGTCATCACAATAATCCATGAATATTTTCAGCCCAGTGCTCCACGACCTATTCATCACAATGATCCATGGCCAATATCATCTCAATGCTCCATGACCAGTGTCATCACAACAATCCATGACACATGACGACACAATGATCCGGGACTCTTGTCATCACAATGCTCCATTCCCTACTCATCACTATGCTCCATGACCCCTGTCATCACAACACTCCATGAAAATTTTCAACCATGTGCTCCATGACATTTGTCATCACAATGATCCATGCACTTGTCATTCCAATGCTCCATGACCATTGTATTCACAATGATCTGTGACGCTAGTCATCACAGTGCTCCATGACACATGTCATTACAATGCTCCATGCCTGTGTCAGCAAAATGCTACATGACCTTGTCGTTACAATGCTCTATGCGCTTGTCATCACAATACTCCATTTCCATTGTCATCACAATCCTCCATGAAACTTGGGATGACATTGCTTCATGCCCTTGTCATCACAATGCTCCATGCTCCTTGAAATCAAAATGATCCATGACCTCTGTCATCACAATACTCCAAACTCTTGTGATCACAATAATCCATAACACTTGTCATCACAACGCTCCATGATGCCTGTCATCACAATACTCCATGCCCTTTTCATCACAATGCTCCATGACCTTTCTCATCACAATTCTCAATACACTTGTCATCACAATGCTCCCTGACACTTGTCGTCAGAATTCTCCTTGAAACCTTTCACGAAAAGGCTCCATGCTTTTTCATCACAATACCCCATGCCGTTTTCATCACAATGCTCCATGCCATTGTCATCAAAATACTGCAGAAGCTTGTCATCAGAATGCTCCATGACCCTTGTCATCACAATTCTCCATGCACTTGTCAGCACAATGCTCCCTGACCCTTGTCATCACAATGCTCCAAGCCATTGTCATCACAATGCTCCATTACCTTTGTCATCAGAATCCTCCATGACAATTGGCATCACAATGCTCCATGCCATTGTCATCACAATGGGCCATTACATATGTCATCACAATGCTCCCTGACACCTGTCTTCACAATACTGCATGACTTGGTCATCACAATGCTCCATGCCCTTTTCATCACAATGCACCATTCCAACTGTCATCGCAATAATCCATGAAACTTATTAGATCAATGCTCCATGCCCTTGTCATCACAATGCTCCATGCCCTTGTTATCACAATGCTCCATGACCTCTGTCTTCACATTGCTCCGTGACTCCAATCATCACAATGCTTCATGACCTTTGTCACCACAATGGTCCATGCCCTCGTCATCAACAGTCTCTGTGACCTTTTTAACCCCAATGCTCCATGAACTTTTCATCACAATGCTCTTTGACCCTTGTCATCACAATGCTCTATGCCTTTCTCAGCACAATGCTCCATGACCCTTGACATCACAATGCTCCATGCACTTGTCAGCACAATGCTCCATGACACATGTCATCAAAATGATCCATGACCCCTGTCATCACAATGCTCCGTTACTCCAGTCATCACAATGCTTCATAACGTTTGTCATCACAATGTTCCATGCCCGTGTCATCACAAGGCTCTGTGACCTTTGTAACCACAATGCTCCATGAACATTTCATCACAATTCTCTGTGACCCTTGTCATCACAATGCTCCATTTCTTTGTGAGAACAATGTTCCATGACCATTGTCTTCAAAATGTGCCATGCGCATTTCATCACAACGGTCCACATACTTGTCATTGCCATGCTCCATAAACCTTGTAATCACAATGCTCCATGCACTTCTCATCAAAATGCTCTCTCACCACTGATATCACAATGCTACATCACTATTTGTCACAATACTCCCTCACCCCTGTCATCACAATGTTCCATGACTCCTGTCATCACAATGCTACATGCACTTATCATCACAATGTTCGATGACCCCTGACATCACAATGTTCCATAACACCTGTCATCAAAATGTTCCATGACACTTTTCATCAAATTGCTCCATGACCCTGTTATCAGAATGCTCCCTGCCTTTCTCATCACAATGCACAACGCCCTTGCCATCAAAATGCTCCATGTCGAGAGACTTCCGGGTAAGATGGCGGAAGAGTAAGACGCGGAGGTCACCGTCCTCCCCACGGATACACCAGAAATACAGCTGCACGTGGAGCAACTTCTACAGAACACCTGCTGGATGCTGGCAGAGGACCCTGGACCTCCCAAAAGGCAAGAAACTCCCCACATTCCTTGGTAGGGCAAAGCGGAGAGATTCCCGCACAGAGGATCGGTGCCGAGCGGCACTCACCAGCCCGAGAGGCTTGTCCGCTCGCCCCGGCGTCGCTGGAAGCTAAGGCTCGGCCTTCGGTCAGAGCGCAGGGAGAGGACTGGGGCTGGCGGTGAGAACTCAGCCGGAAGGTGGCTATTGAGCCACAGCTAGCCGGCAGGGAGTCCGGGAAAACTCTGGAGCTGCCAAAGAGGCAAGAGACTTTTTCTTCCCTCTTGGTTTCCTGGTGCGCGAGGAGAGGGGATTAAGAGCGCTGCTTAAAGGGGCTCCAAAGACGGGCGCAAGATGCGACTGAAGGCGCGGAGCCCGGTGACGGGCTTGGGACGCTGGGGCTGCTGCTGCCACCGGAAAGATGCCTGTGTGCGAGCGTGGGTCACTGTCCACACTGCACTTCCTGGAGCCTGTGCAGCCCGCCACTGCCGGGGTCCCGGGATCCAGGGGCGGCTTCCCTGGGAGAACGCACGGTGCGCCTCGGGCTGCTGCAACATCACGCCGACCTCTGCCGCTGCAGGCTCTCCCCGCACTCCGTGCCCATCCCTCCCGCCCAGCCTGAGTGAGCCAGAGTTCCCGAAGAGGCTGCTCCTTTAACCCTGTCCTGTCTAAGTGAAGAACAGATGCCCTCTGGCGACCTACATGCAGAGGCGGGGCCAAATCCAAAGCTGAGACCCAGGAGCTGTGAGAACAAAGAGAAAGGGAAACCTCTCCCAGCAGCCTCAGAAGCAGCGGATTAAAGCTCCACAATCAACTTGATGTACCCTGCATCTGTGGAATCCATGAATGGACAACAAATCATCCCAAATTGAGGAGCCTGGAGTCAGTGCTGTGCCTCTGAGTTGGGAGAGCCAACTTCAGGACACTGGTCCACAAGAGACCTCCCAGCTCCACATAATATCAAACGGCGAAAATCTTCCAGAGATCTCCATCTCAACACCAGCACCCAGCTTCACTCAACGACCAGCAGGCTACAGTGCTGGACACCCTATGCCAAACAACTAGCAAGACAGGAACACAATGCCACCCATTAGCAGAGAGGCTGCCTAAAATCATAAAAAGTCCGCAGACACCCCAAAACACACCACCAGACGTGGACCTGCCCACCAGAAAGACAAGATCCAGCCTCACCCACCAGAACACAGGCACTAGTCCCCTCCACCAGGAAGCCTACACAACCCACTAAACCAACCTTAGCCATTGGGGACAGACAACAAAAACAACGGAAACTACGAACCTGCAGCCTGAAAAAAGGAGACCCCAAACACAGTAAGATAAGCAAAATGAGAAGACAGAAAAACACACAGCAGGAGAAGGAGCAAGATAAAAACCCACCATACCTAACAAATGAAGAGGTAATAGGCAGTCTACCTGAAAAAGAATTCAGAATAATGATGGTAAAGATGATCCAAGATTCTATTTCCCAGATCCAAAATCTTGGAAATAGAATAGACAAAATGCAAGAAACAGTTAACAAGGACCTAGAAGAACTAAAGATGAATCAAGCATCGATTAAAAACACAATACATGAAATAAAAAGTACTCTAGATGGGATCAATAGCAGAATAACTGAGGCAGAAGAACGGATAAGTGAGGTGGAAGATAAAATAGTGGAAATAACTGCTGCACAGCAAAATAAAGAAAAAAGAATGAAAAGAACAGAGGACAGTCTCAGAGACCTCTGGGACAACATTAAATGCACCAACATTCGAATTATAGGGGTTCCAGAAGAAGAAGAGAAAAATAAAGGGACTGAGAAAATATTTGAAGAGATTATAGTGGAAAACTTCCCTAATATGGGAAAGGAAATAGTTAATCAAGTCCAGGAGGCACAGAGAGTCCCATACAGAAAAAATCCAAGGAGAAATACGCCAAGACACATATTAATCAAACTGTCAAAAATTAAACACAAAGAAATCATATTAAAAGCAGCAAGGCAAAAACAACAAATAACACACAAGGGAATCCCCATCAGGATAACAGCTGATCTCTCAGCAGAAACTCTACAAGCCAGAAGGGAGTGGCAGGACATAATTAAAGTGATGAAAGAGAAAAACCTGCAACCAAGATTACTCTACCCAGCAAGGATCTCATTCAGATTTGATGGAGAAATTAAAACGTTTACAGACAAGCAAAAGCTGAAAGCGTTCAGCACCACCAAACCAGCTTTACAACAAATGCTAAAGGAACTTCTCTAGGCAAGAAACACAACAGAAGGAAAAGACCTACAATAACGAACCCAAAACAATTAAGAAAATGGTAATAGGAACATACATAACCATAATTACCTTAAATGTAAATGGACTAAATGCTCCCACCAAAAGACACAGATTGGCTGAATGGATACAAAAACAAGACACATATATATGCTGTCTACAAGAGACCCACTTCAGACCTAGAGACACATACAGACTGAAAGTAAGGGGATGGAAAAAGATATTCCATGCAAATGGAAACCAAAAGAAAGCTGGAGTAGCAATTCTCATATCAGACAAAATAGACTTTAAAATAAAGACTACTAGAAGAGACAGAGAAGGACACTACATAATGATCAAGGGATCGATCCAAGAAGAAGATATAACAAATGTAAATATTTATGCACCCAACATAGGAGCACCTCAATACATAAGGCAAATACTAACAGCCATAGAAGAAGAAATCGACAGTAACACAATCATAGTAGGGGACTTTAACACCCCACTTTCACTAATGGACAGATCATCCAAAATGAAAATAAATAAGGAAACACAAGCTTTAAATGATACATTAAACAAGATGGACTTAATTGATATTTATAGGACATCCCATCCAAAAACAACAGAATACACATTTTTCTCAAGTGCTCATGGAACATTCTCCAGGATAGATCATATCTTGGGTCACAAATCAAGCCTTGGTAAATGTAAGAAAATTGAAATTGTATCAAGTATCTTTTCTGACCACAATGCTATGAGACTAGATATCAATTACAGGAAAAGAGCTGTAAAAAATACAAACACATGGAGGCTAAACAATACACTACTTAATAACAAAGTGATCACTGAAGAAATCAAAGGGGAAATTAAAAAGATACCTAGAAACAAATGACAATGGAGACACGACGACCCAAAACCTATGGGACGCAGCAAAAGCAGTTCTAAGGGGGAAGTTTATAGCAATACAATCCCACCTTAAGAAACAGGAAACATCTCGAATAAACAACCTAATCTTGCACCTAAAGCAATTAGAGAAAGAAGAACAAAAACATCCCAAAGTTAGCAGAAGGAAAGAAATCATAAAAATCAGATCAGAAATAAATGAAAAAGAAATGAAGGAAACGATAGCAAAGATCAATAAAACTAAAAGCTGGTTCTTTGAGAAGATAAACAAAATTGATAAACCATTAGCCAGACTCATCAAGAAAAAAAAGGGGAAGACACAAATCAATAGAATTAGAAATGAAAAAGGAGAAGTAACAACTGACACTGCAGAAATACAAAAGATCATGAGAGATTACTACAAGCAACCCTATGCCAATAAAATGGACAACCTGGAAGAAATGGACAAATTCTTAGAAATGCACAACCTGCCAAGACTGAACCAGGAAGAAATAGAAAATATGAACAGACCAATCACAAGCACTGAAATTGAAACTGTGATAAAAAATCTTCCAACAAACAAAAGCCCAGGGCCAGATGGCTTCACAGGTGAATTCTATCAAGCATTTAGAGAAGAGCTAACACCTATCCTTCTCAAACTCTTCCAAAATATAGCAGAGGGAGGAACACTCCCAAACTCATTCTATGAGACCACCATCACCCTGATACCAAAACCAGACAAGGATGACACAAAGAAAGAAAACTATAGGCCAATATCACTGATGAACAGAGATGCAAAAATCCTCAACAAAATACTAGCAAACAGAATCCAACAGCACATTAAAAGGATCATACACCATGATCAAGTGGGGTTTATTCCAGGAATGCAAGGATTCTTCAATATACGCAAATCAATCAACGTGATACACCATATTACCAAATTGAAGGAGAAAAACCATATGATCATCTCAATAGATGCAGAGAAAGCTTTCGACAAAATTCAACACCCATTTATGATAAAAACCCTGCAGAAAGTAGGCATAGAGGGAACTTTCCTCAACATAATAAAGGCCATATATGACAAACCCACAGCCAGCATCGTCCTCAATGGTGAAAAACTGAAACCATTTCCACTAAGATCAGGAACAAGACAACGTTGCCCACTCTCACCACGCTTATTCAACCTAGTTTTGGAAGTTTTAGCCACAGCAATCAGGGAAGAAAAGGAAATAAAAGGAATCCAAATCGGAAAAGAAGAAGTAAAGCTGTCGCTGTTTGCAGATGACATGATACTGTACATAGAGAATCCTAAAGATGCTACCAGAAAACTACTAGAGCTAATCAATGAATTTGGTAAAGTTGCAGGATACAAAATTAATGCACAGAAATCTCTGGCATTCCTATATACTAATGATGAAAAATCTGAAAGTGAAATTAAGAAAACACTCCCATTTACCATTGCAACAAAAAGAATAAAATATCTAGGAATAAACCTACCTAAGGAGACAAAAGACCTGTATGCAGAAAATTATAAGACACTGATGAAAGAAATTAAAGATGATACAAATAGATGGAGAGATGTACCATGTTCTTGGATTGGAAGAATCAACATTGTGAAAATGACTCTACTACCCAAAGCAATCTACAGATTCAATGCAATCCCTATCAAACTACCACTGACATTTTTCACAGAACTAGAGCAAAAAATTTCACTATTGGTATGGAAACACAAAAGACCCCGAATAGCCAAAGCAATCTTGAGAACGAAAAATGGAGCTGGAGGAATCAGGCTCCCTGACTTCAGACTATACTACAAAGCTACAGTAATCAAGACAGTATGGTACTGGCACAAAAACAGAAATATAGATCAGTGGAACAGGATAGAAAGCCCAGAGATAAACCCACGGACATATGGTCACCTTATCTTTGATAAAGGAGGCAGGAATGTACAGTGGAGAAAGGACAGTCTCTTCAATAAGTGGTGCTGGGAAAACTGGATAGGGACATGTAAAAGTATGAGATTAGATCACTCCCTAACACCATACACATAAATAAGCTCAAAATGGATTAAAGACCTAAATGTAAGGCCAGACACTATCAAACTCTTAGAGGAAAACATAGGCAGAACACTCTATGACATAAATCACAGCAAGATCCTTTTTGACCCACCTCCTAGAGAAATGGAAATAAAGACAAAAATAAACACATGGGACCTAATGAAACTTCAAAGCTTTTGCACAGCAAAGGAAACCATAAACAAGACCAAAAGACAACCCTCAGAATGGGAGAAAATATTTGCAAATGAAGCAACTGACAAAGGATTAATCTCCAAAATTTATAAGCAGCTCATGCAGCTCAATAACAAAAAAACAAACAACCCAATCCAAAAATGGGCAGAAGACCTAAATAGACATTTCTCCCCAGAAGATATACAGACTGCCAACAAACACATGAAAGGATGCTCAACATCTTTGCTCATTAGAGAAATGCAAATCAAAACTACAATGAGATATCATCTCACACCAGTCAGAATGGCCATCATCAAAAAATCTAGAAACAATAAATGCTGGAGAGGGTGTGGAAAAAAAAGAACACTCTTGCACTGCTGGTGGGAATGTGAATTGGTACAGCCACTATGGAGAACGGTATGGAGGTTCCTTAAAAAACTACAAATAGAACTAACATATGACCCAGCAATCCCACTACTGGGCATATACCCCGAGAAAACCATAATTCAAAAAGAGACATGTACCAAAATGTTCATAGCAGCCCTATTTACAATAGCCCGGAGATGGAAACAACCTAAGTGTCCATCATCAGATGAATGGATAAAGAAGATGTGGCACATATATACAATGGAATATTACTCAGCCATAAAAAGAAATGAAATTGAGCTATTTGTAATGAGGTGGATGGACCTAGAGTCTGTCATACAGAGTGAAGTAAGTCAGAAAGAGAAAGACAAATACTGTATGCTGACACATATATATGGAACTTAAGAAAAAAATGTCATGAAGAACATAGGGGTAAGACAGGAATAAAGACACAGACCTACTAGAGAATGGACTTGAGGATATGAGGAGGGGGAAGGGTAAGCTGTGACAAAGTGAAAGAGCGGCATGGACATATATACACTACCAAACATAAGGTAGATAGCTAGTGGGAAGAAGCCGCATAGCACAGGGAGATCAGCTCGGTGCTTTCTGACCGCCTGGAAGGGTGGGATAGGGAGGGTGGGAGGGAGACGCAAAAGGGAAGGGATATGGGAATATAGGTATATGTATAACTGATTAAATTTGTTATAAAGCAAAAAAAAAATTTTTTTTCAGGAGGAAAAAAAAAGAAACAAAGTCCCAACACAGCAAAAATAAATAAATTAAATAATAAAAACTCCTACACCCAACACTTTAAAAAAAATGCTCCATGTCCTTTGTCATCACAAAGATCCATGACCCATGGCATCACAATGCTCAATGTCATTGTCATCACAATGCTCCATGAACACTCTCATCACATTGCTCCATGCCCTTGTCTTCACAAAGCTCCATGACACATGTCAACAGAATGCTCCATGGCCTTCTCATCACAATGCTCCATGCCCTTGCCATCACAATGCTCCATTACCCCAGTCATAACAATGCTCCATGACCCCTGCTATCACGATGATCTATGGCCTTTTCATCACAAAGCTCCATGACCCTTCTCATCACATTGCTCCAAGAAACCTGTAATCACAATTCTCTATGCCCCTTTTCATCTCAATGATCCATGAATCCTGTCATCACAGTGCACCATGCCCATCATCATAATGCTTCATGCTATTGTCATCACAATGAAATCAAAATGCTCCATGACTTCTGTCATAACAATGCTGCAAACCCTTGTGATCACAATATTCCATATCACTTGTCATCACAATGCCCCATGACGCTCGTCATCACAACTATCAATGGTCTTCTCATCACAATGCTCCATGACCATTGTCATCACAATGCTCAATACACTTGTCATCAAAATGCTCCCTGACACTTGTTGTCTGTATGCTCCTTGAATCCTGTCATGACAAGGCTCCATGACTTTTTCATCACAATGATCAATGTCCTTTTCATCACAATGCTCCAAGACCCATGTAATCTCAATGCTCCATGCCCTTGTCATCACAAAGCTGAATGACGCATGCCATCAGGATTCTCCTTGGTGTTCTCCTCACAGTGCTCCATGCCCTTGTCATCACAATGTTCCAAGACCCCTGTAATCACAATGCTCCATGCCTGTGTCATCAAAAAACTCCATGACGCATGTCATCAGAAGTCTCCATGGCCTTCTCATCACAATGCTCCATGCCCTAGTCATCACAATGCTCCAAGACACCTGTAATCACAATGCTCCATGCCCCTTTTAATCAGAATGCTCCATGAGACTTATCATCAGAAGTCTCCATGTTCTTGTCATCACAGTGCTCCACAACCTGGTCATCCCCATGCTCCATTCCCTTGTCATCACAATGCTACATGAACCCTGTCATCAAAATAATCCATGAACATTTTCAGCCTAATGCTCCACAACCTACTCATCACAATGCTCCATGGCCAATATCATCACAATGCTCCATGACCACTGTCATCACAGCACTCCATGACACCCGACAACACAATGATCCAGGACACTTGTCATCACAATTCTCCATTCCCTAGTCATCACAATGCTCCATGACCCCTGTCATCACAACACTCCATGAACATTTTCAGCCCAGTGCTCCATGACACTTGTCATCACAATGATCCATGCCCTTGTCATCCCAATGCTCCATGACCCCTGTATTCACAATACTCCGTGACGCTGGTCATCACAGTGCTCCATGACACATGTCATCACAATGCTCCATGCATTTGTCAGCAAAATGCTACATGACCTTGTCATTACAATGCTCTATGCGCTTGTCATCACAATACTCCATTTCCATTGGCATCACAATCCTCCATGAACCTTGGGATCACATTGCTTCATGCCCTTGTCATCACAAGGCTCCATGCTCCTTGAAATCAAAATGATCCATGACCTCTGTCATCACAATGCTCCAAACACTTGTGATCACAGTGTTCAATAACTCTTGTCATCACAACGCTCCATGATGCCTGTCATCACAATAATCCATGCCCTTTTCATCACAATGCTCCATGATCTTTGTCATCACAATTCTCAATACAAATGTCATCAAAATGCTCCATGCGCTTGTCAGCACAATGCTCCATGACACATATCATCAAAATGCACCATGCTCTTCTCATCACAATGCTCCTTAAAATATGTCATCACAATGCTCCATGCACTTCTCATCAAAATGCTCTCTCACAACTGATATCACAATGCTACATCACTATTTGTCACAATGCTCTCTAACCCCTGTCATCACAATGTTCCATGACTCCTGTCATCACAATGCTACATGCACTTATCATCACAATATTCGATGACCCCTGACATCACAATGTTCCATAACACCTGTCATCAAAATGTTCCATGACACTTTTCATCAAATTGCTCCATGACCCTGTCATCAGAATGCTCCCTGCCTTTCTCATCACAATGCACAACGCCCTTGCCATCAAAATGCTCCATGACCTCTGTCATCACAAAGATCAATGACCCTTGGCATCACAATGCTCCATGTCATTGTCATCACAATGCTCCATGAACACTCTCATCACATTGCTCCATGCTCTTGTCTTCACAAAGCTCCATGACACGTCATCAGAATGCTCCATGGACTTCTCATCACAATGCTCCATGCCCTTACCATCACAATGCTCCATTACCCTGTGATAACAATGCTCCATGACCCCTGCCATCACGATGATCCATGGCCTTGTCATCACAAACCTCCATGACCCTTCTCATCACAATGCTCCAAGAACCCTGTAATCACAATGCTCTATACCCCTTTCAATCTCAATGATCCATGAACACTGTCATCACAATGAACCATGCCTTTCATCATAATGCTTCAGGCTATTGTCATCACAATGAAATCAAAATGCTCCATGACCTCTGTCATAACAATGCCACACAACCTTGTGATCACAATATTCCAAAACACTTGTCATCACAATGCCCCATGACTCTCGTCATCACAATTATCCATGGTCTTCTCATCACAATGCTCCATGATCTTTGTCATCACAATTCTCAAATACACTTGTCATCACAATGCTCCCTGACACTTGTCATCAATATGCTCCTTGAACCCTGTCATGACAAGGCTCCATGCCATTTTCATCACAATGATCCATGCCCTTTTCATCACAATGCTCCAAGACCCATGTAATCAAATTTCTCCATGCCCTTGTCATAACAAAGCTCCATGTCTTTGTCAGAACAATGCTCAATGACCATAGTCATCACAATTTGCAACGCACATTTCATCACAACGGTCCACAACCTTGTCATTGCTATGCTTCATAAACCTTGTAATCACAATGGTCCATGCACTTCTCATCAAAATGCTCTCTCACCAGAGATATCACAATGTTCCATCTCTAGTCATCAAAGAACGCCCTCACCCCTGTAATCACAAAGTTCCAGGACCCTGTCAACTCAATGCTACATCCCCTTATCATCACAATGTTCCATGACCCCTGACATCACAATGTTCCATAACCCCTGTCATCAAAATGCTCCATGACCCTTTTCATCGCAAAGCTCCAAGACCCCTGACATCACAATGTTCTATAACCCATGCCATCAGAATATCCCTTTACAGTTTTTATCAAATTGCTGCATGACCTGGTCATCAAAATACTCCCTGCACGTCTCAGCACAATGCACCATGCCCTTGTCATCAAAATGCTCCATGACTTGTCATCACAAAGCTCCATGACCCTTGGCATCGCAATGCTCCATGACACTTGTCATCACTATGCTTGATGCCCTTCTCATCACAATGCTCCATGCCCTTGTCATCAAAATGCTCCATGAAACCTCTCATCACATTGCTCCATGCCCTTGTCATCACAAAGCTCCATGACACTTGTCATCACTATGCTCGATGCCCTTCTCATCACAATGCTCCATGCCCTTGTCATTACAATCCTGCATGACCCATGTATCACAGTGTTCCGTGCCCTTGTCATCACAATGCTCCATGCCCACTCTCATCACAATAATCCATGAAACATTTCAGACCAATGTTCCATGCCCTTCTCATCAAAATGCTCCATTACACCTGTCATAACAATGCACCATGACCCTTGCCATCACAATGATCCACGGCCTAGTCATCACAAGGTTCCATGACACTTGTCATCACAGTGCTCCAGACCCCTGAAATCACAATGCTCCATGCCCTTGTCATCACAAAGCTCCATGACGCATGTCATCAGAATGTTCCATGGCATTTTCATCACAGTGCTCCATGCCCTTGTCATCACAATGCTCCAAGACCCTTGTAATCACAATGCTCCATGCCCCTTTTCATCCCAATGCTCCAGGACCCCTGTCATCACAATGCACCATGCCCATTATCATAATGCTTCAGGCTATTGTCATCACAAAGAAATCAATATTCTCCATGACATCTGTCATCATAATGCTCCAAACCCTTGTGATCACAATGTTCCATAACAATTATCATCACAACACCCCATGACGATGATCATCACAATTATCCATGGTCTTCTCATCACAATGCTCCATGATCTTTGTCATCACAATGCTCAATACACTTGTCATCACAATGCTCCCTGACACTTGTCATCAGTATGCTCCTTGATCCCTGTCATGACAAGGCTCCATGCCTTTTTCATAACAATGATCCATGCTCTTTTCATCACAATGCTCCAAGATCCCTGTAATCACAAATGCTTGATGCCCTTGTCATCACAAAACTCCATGACGCATGTCATCAGAATGCTCCATGGCCTTCTCATCACAATGCTTCATGCCCTAGTCATCACAATGCTCCAAGACCCCTGTAATCACAATGCTCCATGCCCCTTTTCATCAGAATGCTCCATGAGACTTCTCATCAGAAGTCTCCATGGTCTTCTCATCACAATGCTCCAGGACCTTTTCATCACCATGCTCCATTCCGTTGTCATCACAATGCTCCATGACACATGTCATCACAATGCTCCATGCCTTTGTCAGCAAAATGCTACATGACCTTGTCATTAAAATGCTCTATGTGCTTGTCATCACAATACTCCATTTCCATTGTCATCACAATCCTCCATGAACCTTGGGATCACATTGCTTCATGCCCTTGTCATCACAATGCTCCATGCTCCTTGAAATCAAAATGATCCATGACCTCTGTCATCACAATGCTCCAAACACTTGTGATCACAGTGTTCCAAAACACTTGTCATCACAGTGCTCCATGATGCCTGTCATCACAATACTCCATGCCCTTTTCATCACAATGCTCCATGACCTTTGTCATCACAATGCTCAATACACTTGTCATCACAATGCTCCCTGACACTTGTCATCAGAATGCTCCTTGAACCCTGTCACGAAAATACTCCATGACATTTTCATCACAATGCCCCATGCCGTTTTCATCACAATGCTCCTTGTAATTGTCATCAAAATACTCCACAAGCCTGTCATCAGAATGCTCCATGACCCATGTCATAACAATTCTCCATGCGCTTGTCAGCACAATGCTCCCTGACCCTTGACATCACAGTGCTCAAAGCCATTGTCATTACAATGCTCAATTACGTTTGTCATCAGAATCCTCCATGACACTTGGCATCAGATGCTCCATGCCATTGTCATCACAATGGGCCATTACATATGTCATCACAATGCTCCCTGACACCTGTCTTCACAATACTGCATGACCTGGTCATCACAATGCTCCATGCCCTTGTCATCACAAAACGCCATTCCAACTGTCATCGCAATAATCCATGAAACTTATTAGACCAATGTTCCATGCCCTTGTCATCACAATGCTCCATGCCCTTGTTTACACAATGCTCCATGACCCCCGTCATCACAATGCTCCGTGACTCCAGTCATCACAATGCTTCATGACTTTTGTCATCACAATTGTCCAAGCCCTCGTCATCAACAGTGTCTGTGACATTTTTAACCACAATTCTCCATGAACTTTTCATCACAATGCTCTTTGACCCTTGTCATCACAATGCTACATGCGCTTGTCAGCACAATGCTCCATGACACATGTCATCACAATGCACCATACACTTGTCATCACAGTGCTCCACAATTTTGTCAACACAATGCTACTTAAAATTTGTCATCACAGTTCTCCATGCACTTCTCATCAAAATGCTATCTCACCAATCATATCACAATGCTACATCACTATTTGTCACAATACTCCCTCACCCTTGTCATCACAATGTTCCATGACTCCTGTCATCACAATGCTACATGCACTTATCATCACAATATTCGATGACCCCTGACATCACAATGTTCCATAACACCTGTCATCAAAATGTTCCATGACACTTTTCATCAAATTGCTCCATGACCCTCTCATCAGAATGCTCCCTGCCCTTCTCATCACAATGCACAACGTCCGTGCCATCAAAATGTTCCATGACCTTTGTCATTACAAAGATCCATGACACTTGGCATCATAATGCTCCATGTCATTGTAATCACAATGCTCCATTAAGGCCCTCATCACATTGCTCCATGCCCTTGTCTTCACAAAACTCCATGACACATGGCAACAGAATGCTCCATGGCATTCTCATCACAATGATCCATGCCCTTGCCATCACAATGCTCCATTACCACAGTCATAACAATGCTCCATGACCACTGCCATCACGATATTCCATGGCCTTGTCATCACAAAGCTCCATGACCCTTCTCATCACAAAGATCCAAGAACCCTGTAATCACAATGCTCTATGCCCCTTCTCATCTCAATGATCCATAAAACCTGTCATCACAATGCACCATGCCCATCATCATAATGCTTCATGCTATTGTTATCACAATGAAATCAAAATTCTCCATGACCTCTGTCATAACAATCCTCTAAACCCTTGTGATCACAATATTCCATATCACTTGTCATCACAATGCCCCATGACACTGCTCATCACAATTATCAATGGTCTTCTCATCAAAATGCTCCATGACCTTTGTCATCACAATGCTCAATACACTTGTTATCAAAATGCTCCCTGACACTTGTTGTCTGTATGCTCCTTGAATCCTGTATTGACAAGGATCCATGCCTTTTTCATCACAGTGATCCATGTCTTTCTCATCACAATGCTCCAAGACCCATGTAATCTCAATGCTCCATGCACTGGTCATCACAAAGCTCAATGATGCATGCCATCAGAATGCTCCTAAGTCTTCTCCTCACAATTCTCCATGCCCTTGTCATCACAATGTTCCAAGACCCCTGTAATCACAATACTCCATGCCCTTGTCATTAAAAAACTTCATGACGCATGTCATCAGAATGCTCCATTGCCTTCTCATCATAATGCTCCATGTCCTTGTCATCACAATGCTCCAAGACCCCTGTAATCACAATGCTCCATGCCCCTTTTCATCAGAATGCTTCATGAGACTTGTCATCACATTTCTCCTTGGTCTTCTCATCACAATGCTCCAGGACCTTGTCATCACCATGCTCCATTCCCTTTTTATCACAATGCTACATGACCCCTGTCTTCACAATAATCCATGAATATTTTCAGCCCAAAGCTCCACGACCTACTCATCACAATGTTCCTTGGCCAATATCATCACAATGCTCCATGACCACTGTCATCACAACTCTCCATGACACCTGACAACACAATGATCCGGGACTCTTGTCATCACAATGTTCCATTCCCTAGTCATCACAATGCTCCATGACCCCTGTCATCACAACACTCCATGAACATTTTCAGCCCAGTGCTCCATGACCCTTGTCATCACAATGCTCCCTGACACTTGTCATCAGAATGCTCCTTGAACCCTGTCACGAAAAGGCTCCATGCATTTTTCTTCACAATGACCATGCAGTTTTCATCACAATGCTCCGTGCCATTGTCATCAAAATACTCCACAAGCTTGTCATCAGAATGCTCCCTGACCCTTGTCATCACAATGCCCCATTACATTTGTCATCAGAATACTCCATGGCACTAGGCATCACAATGCTCCATGTCCTTGTCATCACAATGCGCCATTCCAACTTTCATTGCAATAATCCATGAAACTTATTAGATCAATGTTCCATGCTCTTGTTCACAATGCTCCATGCCCTTGTTATAACAATGCTCCATGACCCCTGTGATCACAATGCTGCGTGACTCCAGTCATCACAATGCTTCATGACGTTTGTCATCAGAGTGGATCATGCCCTCGTCATCACCAGTCTCTGTGACATTTTTAACCACAATGCTCCATGAACTTTTCATCACAATGCTCTTTGACCCTTGTCATCACAATGCTCTATGCCTTTCTCAGCACAGTGCTCCATGACACATGTCATCACAATGCACCATGTGCTTATCATCACAGTGCTCAAAAATCTTGTCATCACATTGCTCCATAAAATTTGTCATCACAATTCTCCATGCACTTCTCATCCAAATGCTCTCTCACCTGAGATATCACAATGTTCCATCAATAGTTAACAAAATCCTCCCTCACCCCTGTAATCACAGTGTTCCATGACCCCTGTCATCACAATGCTACATCCCCTTATCAACACAATGTTCCATGACCCGTGACATCACAATGTTCCATAAGCCCTGTCATCAAAATGCTCCATGACCTTTTTAATCAGAATGCTCCATGAGAATTATCATCACAAGTCTCCGTGGTCTTCTCATCACAGTGCTCCAGGACCTTGTCATCACCATGCTCCATTCCCTTGTCATCACAATGCTCCATGACCCCTGTCATCACAATAATCCATGAACATTTTCAGCCCAGTGCTCCACGACCTACTCATCACAAAGCTCCATGGCCAATATCATCACAATGCTCCATGACCACTGTCATCACAACACTTCATGACACCTGAAAACACAATGATCTGGGAGTTTTGTCATCACAGTGCTTCATTCACTAGTCATCACAATGCTCCATGACCCCTGTCATCACAACACTCCATGAACATTTTCAGCCCAGTGCTCCATGACACTTCTTATCACAATGCTCCATGCCTTTGTCAGCAAAATGCTACATGTCCTTGTCTTTACAATGCTCTATGCGCTTGTCATCACAATACTCCATTTCCATTGTCATCAAAATCCTCCATGAACCTTGGGATCACATTGCTTCATGCCCTTGTCATCACAATGCTCCATGCTCCTTGAAATCAAAATGATCCATGAGATCTGTCATCACAATGCTCCAAACACATGGGATCACAGTGTTCCATAACATTTGTCATCACAATGCTCCATGATGCCTGTCATCACAATACTCCATGCCCTTTTCATCACAATGCTCCATGACCTTTGTCATCAGAATTCTTAATACACTTGTCATCATAATGCTCACTGACACTTGTCATCAGAATGCTCCTTGAACCCTGTCACGAAAAGGCTCCATGCATTGGGCATCACAATGCCCCATGCCGTTTTCATCACAATGCTCCATGCCATTGTCATCAAAATACTCCACAAGCTTGTCATCAGAATGCTCCATAACCCTTGTCATCAGATTTCTCCATGCACTTGTCAGCACAATGCTCCCTGACACTTGTCATCACAATGCTCCAAGCCATTGTCATCTCAATGCTCCATTACCTTTGTCCTCAGAATCCTCCATGACACTTGGCATCACAATGCTCCATGCCATTGTCATCACAATGGACCATTACATATGTCATCACAATGCTCCCTGACACGTGTCTTCACAATATTGCATGACCTGGTCATCACAATGATCAATGCCTTTGTCATCACAATGCTCCATTCCAACCATCATCACAATAATCCATGAAACTTATTAGACCAATGTTCCATGCCCTTGTCATCACAGTGTTCCATGCCATTGTTATCACAAAGCTCCATGACCCCTGTCATCACAATGCTCCTTTACTCCAGTCATGACAATTCTTCATGACTTTTGTCATCACAATGGTCCATGCCCTCGTCATCAACAGTCTCTCTGACCTTTTTAACCACAATGCTCCATGAACTTTTCATCACAATGTTTTTTGACCCATGTCATCACAATGCTCCATGCGCTTGTCAGCACAATGCTCCATGACACATGTCATCACAATGCACCATGTGCTTGTCACCACAGTGCTCCATATTCTTGTCATCACAGTGGTCCTTAAAATTTGTCATCAGAATGCTCAATGCACTTCTCATCAAAATGCTCTCTCACCACTGATATCACAATGCTACATCACTATTTATCACAATACTCCCTCACCCCTGTCATCACAATGTTACATGACTCCTGTCATCACAATGCTACATGCACTTCTCATCACATATTCGATGACCCCTGACATCACAGTGTTCCATAACACCTGTCATCAAAATGTTCCATGACACTTTTCATCAAATTGCTTCATGACCCTGTCATCAGAATTTTCCCTGCCCTTCTCATCACAATGCACAATGCACTTGCCATCAAAATGCTCCATGTCCTTTGTCATCACAAAGATCCATGACCCTTGGCATCACAATGTTCCATGAACCCTGTCATCACAATACTCCATGAACATTTTCAGCCCAATGCTCCATGATATTCTCATCACAATGCTCCATGACAAATATCATCAAAATGCTCCATGAACACTGTCATCACAACACTCCATGACACCTGACAACACAATGATCCAGGACTCTTGTAATCACAATGCTACATTCCCTACTCATCACAATGCTCCATGACTCCTGTCAACACAAAACTCCATGAACATTTTCAGCCCAATGCTCCATGACCCTTGTCATCACAATCATCCATGCCCTTGTCATCCCAATGCTCCATGACCCCTGTATTCACAAAGCTCCGTGACGCTTGTCATCACAGTGCTCCATGACACATGTCATCACAATGCTCCATGACTTTGTCAGCAAAATGCTACATGACCTTGTCATTAAAATGTTCTATGTGCTTGTCATCACAATACTCCATTACCATTGTCATCACAATCCTCCATGAAACTTGGG
Source organism: Mesoplodon mirus (assembly GCF_964341445.2). Lineage (NCBI taxonomy): Eukaryota > Metazoa > Chordata > Mammalia > Artiodactyla > Ziphiidae > Mesoplodon > Mesoplodon mirus. Next base: position 3,811,007 of record NW_028295800.1, on the reverse strand, counting down.
ATCACATTGCTTCATGCCCTTGTCATCACAATGCTCCATGCTCTTTGAAATCAAAATGATCCATGACTTCTGTCATCACAATGCTCCAAACACTTGTGATCACAATGTTCCATAACACTTGTCATCACAACGCTCCACGATGCCTGTCATCACAATACTCCATGCCCTTTTCATCACAATGCTCCATGACCTTTGTCATCACAATTCTCAATACACTTGTCATCACAATGCTCCCTGACACTTGTCATTAGAATGCTCCTTTAACCCTGTGACGAAAAGGCTCCATGGCTTTTTCATCACAAAGCCCCATGCCATTTTCATCACAATCATCCATGCCATTGTCATTAAAATACTCCACAAGCTTGTCATCAGAATGCTCCATGACCCTTGTCATCACAATTCTCCATGCACTTGTCAGCACAATGCTCCCTGAACCTTGTCATCACAATGCTCCAAGCCATTATCATCACAATGCTCCATTACCTTTGTCAACAGAATCCTCCATGACACTTGGCATCACAATGCTCCATGCCATTGTCATCACAATGGGCAATTAAATATGTCATCACAGTGCTCCCTGACACCTCTCTTCACAATACTTCAAGACCTAGTCATCACAATGCTCCATGCCCTTGTCATCACAATGCGCCATTCCAACTGTCATCGCAATACTCCATGAAAATTATTAGACCAATGTCCCATGCCCTTGTCATCACAATGCTCCATGCCCTATTTATCACAATGTTCCATGACCTCTGTCATCACAATGTTCCGTGACTCCAGTCATCACGATGGTTCATAACCTTTGTCATCACAATGGTCCATGCCCTCATTATCAACAGTCTCTGTGACTTTTTAAGCACAATGCACCATGAACATTTCATCACAATGCTCTTTGACCCTTGTCATCACAATGCTCTATGCCTTTCTCGGCACAATGCTCCATGCACTTCTCATCACATTTCTCCATGACCCCTGTCATCACAATGCTCCGTGACTCCTGTCATCACAATTCTTCATAATATTTGTCATCACAAGTGTCGATGCCCGCGTCATCAAAGGCTCTATTACTTTTGTAACCACAATGCTCCATGAACTTTTCATCACAATGCTCCGTGACACTTGTCATCACAATGCTCCATGCCTTTGTCAGAAAAATGCTCCATGACCCTTGTCATCACAATGTGCCACGCGCTTTTCATCCCAAGGTTCCACAAATTTGTCTTTGCAATGGTCCATAAACGTTGTAATCACAATGTTCCATGCCTTTCTCATCACAATGCTCCAATACCCCTGTCGTAAAAATGCTCCATGACAACTGCCATCACAATGTTCCACGGCCTTGTCATCACATGGCTCCATGACCCTTGTCATCACAATGCTCCACGCCTCATGTAATCACAATGCTCTATGCCCTTGTCATCACAAAACTCCATGACACATGTCATCAGAATGTTCCATGGCCTTCTCATCAAAATGCTCCATGCCCTTGTCATCACAATACACCATGTCCAATGTCATCACAATAATCTATGAAACTTGTCAGACCAATGCTCCATGCCCCTGTCATCACAATGCTCCATGCACTTGTCATCACAATGCTCCGTGACTCCAGTCATCACAATGCTTCATAACGTTTGTCATCACAACGGTCCATGCCCGCGTCATCACAAGGCTCTCTGACCTTTGTAACCACAATGCTCCATGAACTTTTCATCACAATTCTCTGTGACCCTTGTCATCACAATGCTCCAAGTCTTTGTCAGAACAATGCTCCATGACCATTGTCTTCACAATGTGCCACGCATATTTCATCACAACGGTCCACAAAATTGTCATTGCAATGCTCCATAAACATTGTAATCACAATGCTCCATGCACTTCTCATCCAAATGCTCTCTCTCCAGAGATATCACAATGTTCCATCACTAGTCATCACAATACTCCCTCACCCCTGTAATCACAAGGTTCCATGACACCTGTCATCACAGTGGTACATACCCTTATCATCACAATGTTCCATGACCCCTGACATCAAAATGTCCATATCCCCTGTCATCAAAATGCTCCATGACCCTTTTCATCCCAAAGCTCCATGACCCCTGGCATCACAATGTTCTACAACCCCTGTCATCAAAATGTTCCATTACACTTTTCATCAAATTGCTGCATGACCCTTTCACTAAATGCTCCCTGCCTTTCTCATCACAATGCACCACACCCTTGTCATCAAAATGTTCCATGACATTTGAAATCAAAAAGCTCCATGACCTTGGCATCCCAGTGCTCCATGTCATTGTCATCACAATGCTCCATGACACTTGTCATCACAATGATTGATGCACTTCTCATCACAATGCTCCATGCCCTTATCATTACAATCCTCCATGACCCATGTATCACAATATTCCGTGCCCTTGTCATCAGAATGCTCCATGCCCACTCTCATCACAATAATCCATGAAACATTTCAGACCAATGCTCAATGCCCTTCTCATCACAATGCTCCATTACCTCTGTCATAACAATGCTCCATGACGCCTGCCATCCCAATGTTCCACGGATTGTCATCACAAGGCTCCATGACCCTTGTCATCACAATGCTCCAAGACCCATGTAATCACATTGCTCCATGCCCTTGTCATCACAATGTTCCATGACACATGTCATCAGAATGTTCCATGGCCTTCTCCTCACAATGCTCCATGCCCTTGTCATCACAATGATCCAAGAACCCGTAATCACAATGCTCCATGCCCCTTTTCATTAGAATGCTCCATTAGACTTCTCATCACAAGTCTCCATGGTCATCTCATCACAATGCTCCAAGACCTTGTCATCACCATGCTCTATTCCCTTGTCATCACAATGAACCAGGCCCTTGTCATCCTAATGCTCCATGACCCCTGTATTCACAATGCTCCGTGACGCTTGTCATCACAGTGCTCCATGACACCTGTCATCACAATGCTCCATGCCTTTATCAGCAAAATGCTACATGACCTTGTCATTAGAATGCTCTATGCGCTTCTCATCACAATACTCCATTTCCATTGTCATCACAATCCTTCATGAACGTTGGGATCACATTGCTTCATGCTCCTTGAAATCAAAATGATCCATGACCTCTGTCATCGCAATGCTACAAACCCTTGTGATTACAATGTTCCATTACACTTGTCATCACAACGCTCCATGATGCATTTCATCACAATACTCCATGCCCTTTTCATCACAATGCTCCATGACATTTGTCATCAAAATTCCCAATACAATTGTCATCACAATGCTCCCTGACACTTGTCATCACAATGCTCCAAGCCATTGTCATCACAATGCTCCATTACATTTGTCTTCATAATCCCCCATGACCCTTGGCATCACAATGCTCCATGTCACTGTTATCACAATGGGCCACTACGTTTGTCATCACAATGCGCCCTGACACCTCTCTTCACAATACTGCATGACCTGGTCATCACAAAGCTCCATGCCCTTGTCATCACAAATCGCAATTACAACTCTCATCGCAATAATCCATGAAACTTATTAGACCAATGCTCCATGCCCTTGCCATCACAATGCTCCATGCCCTTGTTATCACAATGCTCCATGATCCCTGTCATCACAATGCTCTGTGACTCCAGTCATCACAATGATTCATGACATTTGTCACCACAATGGTCCATGCCTTCGTCATCAACAGTCTCTGTGACATTTTTAACCACAATGCTCCATGAACTTTTCATCACAATGCTCTTTGACCCTTGTCATCACAATGCTCTATGCCTTTCTCAGCACAATGCTACATGACCATTTTCATCACAATGCTCCATGCTCTTGTCAGCGCAATGCTCCATGACATATGTCATCACAATGAACCATGCACTTGTCATCACAGTGCTCCAAAATCTTGTCATCACAATGCTCCATACAACTTGTTATCACAATGCTCCATGCACTTCTCATCAAAATGCTCTCACAAAACTGATGTCACAATGTTACATCACTATTCGTCACAATACTCCCTCACCCCTGTCATCATAATGTTCCCTGACTCCTGTAATCACAGTGCTACATGCACATATCATCACAATATTCGATGACCCCTGGCATCACAATGTTCCATAACCCCTCTCATCAAAATATTCCATGACCCTCTTCATCAAATTGCTCCATGACCCTGTCATCACAATGCTCCCTGCCCTTCTCATCACAATGCACAACGCCCTTGTCATCAAAATCCTCAATGACCTTTGTCATCAGAAAGATCCATGACCCTTGGCATCACAATGCTCCATGTCATTGTCATCACAATGCCCATGAACGCTCTCATCACATTGCTCCATGCCCTTGTCATCACAAAGCTCCATGACGCATGTCTTCAGAATGCTCCATGGCCTTCTAATCACAATGCTCCATGCCCTTGCCATCACAATTCTCCATTACGCCTGTCATAACAATGCTCCATGACCCCTGCCATCACAATATTCCACGGCCTTGTCATCACAAGGCTCCATAACACTTGTCTTCACAATGCTCCAAGACCCCTTAAATCACAATGATCCATGCCCCTGTTCATCTCAATGCTCCATGAACCGTGTCATCACAATGCATCATGCCCATCATTATAATGATTCAGGCTATTGTCAGCACAATTAAATCAAAATTCTTTATGACCTCTGTCATAACAATGATCCAAACCCTTGTGATCACTATATTCCATAACACTTTTCATCACAATGCCCCAGGACTCTCGTCATCACAATTATCCATGGTCTTCTCATCACAATGCTCCATGACCTTTGTCATCACAATGCTCAATACACTTGTCATCAAAATGCTCCCTGACACTTGTTGTCTGTATGCTCCTTGAACCCTGTCTTGACAAGGCTCCATGCCTTTTTCATCACAATGATCCATGCCCTTTTCATCACAATGCTCCAAGACCCATGTAATCACAATGTTCCATGCCCTTGTCATCACAAAGCTCAATGACGCATGTCTTCAGAATGCTCCTTCGCCTTCTCCTCACAATGCTCCATACCCATGTCATAACAAAGTTCCAAGACCCCTGTAATCACAATGCTCCATGCCCCATTTCATCAGTGTGCCCCAAGAGATTTGTCATCACAGAGCTCCATGGTTTTCTCATCACAATGCTCCAGGACTTTATCATCACAGTGCTTCACGACATTGTCCTGAAAATTCTCAATGGCCCTTGTCATCATAATGCTCCAAACCCTAGTCCTCACAATGCTCCATTATATTTGTCATCACAATCCTCCGTTACATTTGGCATCACAATGCTCCCTGCCATTGTCATCGCAATGGACCATGACATATGTCATCACAATGCTCCCTGGCACCTGTCTTCACAATACTCCATGACCTTCTCATCACAATGATCCATGCCCTTGTCCTCACAATGCACCATGTCCACTGTCATCACAATAATCTATGAAACCTCTCAGACCAATGATCCATGCCACTGTCATCACAGTGCTCCATGTCCTTGTCATCACAATGCTCGATGCCCTTTTCATCACAGTATTACATGACTCCTGTCATCAAAATGCTCCGTGACTCCAGTCATCACAGTGCTTCATAACATTTGTCATCACAATTGTCCATGCCCGCGTCATCACAAGGCTCTGTGACTTTGTAACCACAATGCTCAATGCACTTTTCATCACAATGCTCCGTGATCCTTGTCATCACAATGCTCCATGCCTTTGTCAGAGAAATGCTCCATGACCCTTGTCATCACAATATGCCACGTGCTTTTAATCACAACGGTCCAAAAATTTGTCATAGCAATGCTCCATAAACCTTTTAATCACAATGATCCATGCCCTTGTCATCACAAAGCTCCATGACAAATGTCATCAGAATGTTCCATGGCCTTCTCATCAAAATGCTCCATGCCCTTTTCATTACAGTGCTCAAAGACCCCTGTAATCACAATGCTCCATGCCTCGTTTCATCTCAATGCTCCATGAACCCTGTCATCACAATGCATCATACCCTTCATCATAATGCTTCCGGCTATTGTCAGCACAATGAAATCAAAATTATCCATGACCTCTGTCATCACAATGCACCATGACCCCTGTCTTCACAATACTCCATGAACATTTTCAGCCCAATGCTCCATGACCCTTGTCATCACAATGATCCATGTCCTTGTCATCCCAATGCTCCATGACCCCTGTATTCACAATGGTCCTTGAAGCTTGTCATCACAGTGCTCCATGACATCTGTCATCACAAAGCTCCATGCCCTTGTCACCACAATGCATCATTCCAACAGTCATCACAATAATCCATGAAACATATTAGACCAATGCTCCATGACCCATTCATCAAAATGCTCCATGACCCTTCTCATCACAATGCTCCATGAACTATTCATCACAATGCTCTTTGATCCTTGTCATCACAATTCTCTATGCATTTCTCAGCACAATGCTCCATGACCCTTGTCATCACAATGCTCCATGCGCTTGTCATCACAGGGCTCCACAATCTTTTCATCACAATGCTCCATAAACCTTGTCATCACTATGCTCCATGCACTTCTCATCAAAATGCTCTCTCACCACAGATATCACAATGTTACATAACTATTGGTCACAATACTCCCTCACCCCTGTTATCACAATGTTCCATGACTCCTGTCATCACAATGCTACATGCACTTATCATCACAATGTTCGATGACCCCTGACATCACAATGCTCCATAACAGGTGTCATCAAAATGCTCCATGACCCTTTTCATCAAAATGCTCAATGACCCCTGACATCACAATGTTCCATAACCCCTGTCATCAAAATGTTCCATGACCCTGTCATCACAATGCTCCCTGCCCTTCTCATCACAATGCACAACGCACTTGTCATCAAAATGCTCCATGACATTTGTCATCACAAAGAACCATGACCATTGGCATCACAATGCTCCATGTCATTGTCATCACAATGCTCCATGAACACTCTCATCACATTGCTCCATGCCTTGTCATCACAAAGCTGCATGACACATGTCATCAGAATGCTCCATGGCCTTCTCATCACAATGCTCCATGCCCTTGCCATCACAATGCTCAATTACCCCAGTCATCACAATGCTCCATGACCCCTGCCATCACGATGTTCCATGGACTTGTCATCACAAAGCTCCATGACCCTTCTCATCACAATGCTCCAAGAACCGTGTAATCACAATGCTGTATGCCCCTTTTCATCTCAATGATCCATCAACCCTGTCATCACAATGCACCATGCCCATCTTCATAATGCTTCATGCTATTGTCATCACAATGAAATCAAAATGCTCCATGACCTCTGTTATAACAATGCTCCAAACCCTTTTGATCACAATATTCCATAACACTTGTCATCACAGTGCCCCATGACGCTTGTCATCACAATTATCCATGTCCTTCTCATCACAATGCTCCATGACATTTGTCATAACAAAGCTCAATACCCTTGTCATCACAGTGGTCCCTGACACTTGTCATCAGTATGCTCCTTGAACCCTGTCATGACAAGGATCCATGACTTTTTCATCACAATGTTACATGCCCTTTTCCTCACAGTGCTCCAAGACCCCTGTAATCACAATGCTCCATGCACTTGTCATCACAAAGCTCCATGATGCATGTCATCAGAACGCTCCATGACATTCTCATCCCAATGTTCAATGCCCTTGTCATCACAATGCTCCATTACATTTGTCATAACAATGCTCCATGACCCCTGCCATCACAATGTTCCACGGCCTTGTCATCACAAGGCTCCATGACCCTTGTCATCACAATGCTCCAAGACCCCTGTAATCACAATGCTCCAAGCCCTTGTCATCACAAAGCTCCATGACGCATGTCATCAGAATGTTCCATGGACTTCTCCTCACAATGCTCCATGCCCTTGTCCTCACAATGCATCATGCACATTGTCATCACAATAATCTATGAAACTTGTCAGAAAATTGCTCCATGCCCCTGTCATCACAATGCTCCATGCCATTGTCAGAACAGTGTTCCATGACCCTTGTCATCACAATGCTCCATGCCCTTTTTATCACAATGCTCCATGACCCCTGTCATCACAATGCTCCGTGACTCCAGTCATCACAATGATTCATGACATTTGTCATCACAATGGTCCATGTCCTCGTCATCAACAGTCTCTGTGACATTTTTAACCACAATGCTCCATGAACTTTTCATCACAATGCTCTTTGACCCTTGTTATCACAATGCTCTATGCCTTTCTCAGCACAATGCTCCATGACCCTTGTCATCACAATGCTCCATGCGCTTGTCAGCACGATGCTCCATGACACATGTCATCACAATGCACCATGGGCTTGTCATCACAGTGCTCCACAATATTGTCATCACAATGCTCCATAAACCTTGTCATCACAATGCTCCATGCAATTCTCATCGAAATGCTCTCTCACCACTGATATCACAATTTTACATCACTATTCGTCACAATACTCCCTCACCCCTGTCATCACAATATTCCATGACTCCTGTCATCACAATGCTACATGCACTTATCATCACAATGTACGATGACCCCTGACATCACAATGTTCCATAACCCGGTCATCAAATTGCTCCGTGACCCTTTTCATCAAAATGTTCCATGACCCCTGACATCACAATGTTCCATAACCCCTGTCATCAAAATGTTCCATGACCCTTTTCATCAAATTGCTCCATGACCCTGTCATTGCTATGCTCCCTGCCCTTCTCATCACAATGCACAACGCCCTTGTCATCAAAATGCTCCATGACCTTTGTCATCACAAAAATCCATGACCCTTTGCATAACAATGTTCCATGTCATTCTCATCACAATACTCCATGAACGCTCTCATCACATTTCTCCATGCACTTTTCATCACAAAGATCCATGAAACATGTCATCAGAATGCTCCATGGCCTTCTCTTCACAATGCTCCATGCCCTTGCCATCACAATGCACCATGTCCACTGTCATCACAATAATCTATGAAACTTGTCAGACCAATGCTCCATGACCCTGTCATCACAATACTCCATGCCCTTGTCATCACAATGCTCCATGACCCATGTCATCACAATGCTCCGTGACTCCAGTCATCACAATGCTTCATAATGTTTGTCATCACAATGGTCCATGCCCGCGTCATCACAAGGCTCTGTGACCTTTGTAACCACAATGCTCCATGAACATTTCATGACAATGCTCCGTGACCCTTGTCATCACAATGCTCCATGCCTTTGTCAGAACAATACTCAATGACCCTTGTCATCACACTGTGCCACATGCTTTTCATCACAACGGTCCACAACCTTGTCATTGCTATGCTCCATAAAACTTGAAATCACAATGCTCCATGCACTTTTCATCCAAATGCTCTCTCACCAGAGATATCACAATGTTCCATCCCTAGTCATCAAAATACTCCCTCACCCCGGTAATCACAATGTTCCATGACCCCTGTCATCACAATGCTCCATCCCCTTATCATCACAATTTTCCATAACCCCTGTCATCAAAATGCTCCATGACCCTTTTCATCCCAAAGCTCCATGATCCCTGGCATCACAATGTTCTATAACCCCTGTCATCAAAATGTTCCATTACAATTTTCATCAAATTGTTGCATGACCCTCTCATCAAAATTATCCCTGCCCTTCTCATCACAATGCACCACGCCCTTGTCATCAAAATGCTCCGTGACTTTTGTCATCACAAAGCTCCATGACCCTTGACATCTCAATGCTCCATGTCATTGTCATCACAATGCTCCATGAACCCTCTCATCATATTGCTCTTGCCCTTGTCATCACAAAGCTCCATGACACTTGTCTTCACAATGCTCGATGCCCTTCTCATCACAATGCTCCATGCCCTTGTCATTAAAATCCTCTATGATCATTGTATCACAGTGTTCCGTGCTCTTGTCATCACAATGCTCCATGCCCACTCTCATCACAATAATCCATGAAACATTTCACACCAATGTTTCCTGTCCTTCTCATCACAATGCTCCATTACAACTTTCATAACAATGTTCCATGACCCCTGCCATCACAATGTTCCACGGCCTTGTCATTCACAAGGCTCCATGACACTTGTCATCACAATGTTCCAAGACCCCTGTAATCACAATGCTCCATGCCCTTTTCATCACAAAGCTCCATGACGAATGTCATTAGAATGTTCCATGGACTTCTCATCACAAAGCTCCATGCCCTTGTCATCACAATGCTCCAAGACACTTTTTATCACAATGCTCCATCCCCCTTTTCATCTCAAAGCTCCATGAATCCTATCATCACAATGCCCCATGCCCATTATCATAATGCTTCATGGTATTTTCATCACAATGAAATCAAAATGCTCCATGACCTCTGTCATCACAATGCTCCAAACCGTTGGGATCACAATGTTCCATAACACTTCTCATCACAACAACCTATGATGCTCATAATCACAATTATCCATGGTCTTCTCATCACTATGCTCCATAACCTTTGTCATCAAAATGCTCAATACACTTGTCATCACAATGCTCCCTGACACTTGTCGTCAGTATGCTCCTTGAACACTGTCATGACAAGGCTCCATGCCTTTTTCATCACAATGATCCATGCCCTTTTCATCACAATGCTCCAAGACACCTGTAATCACAATGCTCCATGCACTTGTCATCACAGTGCTCCATGACGCATTCATCAGAATGCTCCATGGCCTTCTCTTCACAATGCTCCATGCCCTTGTCATCACAATGCTCCAAGACCCCTGTAATCACAATGCTCCATGTCGCTTGTCATTATAGCACTCCATGACGCTCGTCATCACAATTATCCATGGTCTTCTCATCACAGTGCTCCACGGTCTTGCCATCACAGTGCTCCATGCCCTGGTCATCACAATGCTCTATGTTCCCTGTCATCACAATTCTCCACGTTCTTGGCATCACTATGTTCCATGACACTTCCCATCACAGTGTTAAATGCTTTGTCATCACAATACTCCACAAGCTTGTCATCAGAAAACTCCATGACACTTGTCATCACAATGATCCATGACCCCTGTCATCACAATGCTCCATGAGACGTATCATCACAATGCTCCATGCCCTTTCTCATTACAGTGCTCCATGATGCTCGTCACCAGAATTATCCATGGTCTTCTCATCACAATGCTCCACGGTCTTGCCATAACAGTGCTCCATGCCCTGGTCATCACAATGCTCCATGTCCCTTGTCATCACAATTCTCCACGTCCTTGTTATCACAGTGCTCCTTGACAGTTCTCATCACAATGTTACATGCTCTTGTCATCACAATTCTCCATGCACTTGTCATCGCAATGCCCCATGACCCCTGTCATAGCAAGCTCCATTCCTTTGTCATCACAATGCTTCATAAATTTTTCATCAAAATTCTCAAAGGCCGTTGTCATCACAATGCTCCATGCCCTTGTCATCACAATGCTCCATGACCCTTGTCATCTCAATGCTCCAAGCCCTTGTCGTCACAGTGCTCCATTACCTTTGTCATCACAATCCTCCATAACACTTGGCATCACAATGCTCCATGTCATTGTCATCACAATGGAACATGAAATATGCCATCACAATGCTCCCTCACACCTGTCTTCACAATACTCCATGACCTTGTCATCACAATGCTCCATTCCCTTGTCATCACAATGTGTCATGCCCACTGTCAACACAATTATCCATGAAACTTGTCAGACCAATGCTTCATGCTCCTGTCATCACAATGCTACATGACCCCAGTCATCACAATGCTCTGTGTGTCCCGTCATCACAAGGCTCCATGACCTGTGTCACCACAAATGTCAATGTCCTCATCATCACAAGGCTCTGTGAAATGTGTCACCACAATGCTCCATGAACTTTTCATCACAATGCTCAATGTCATTGTCATCACAATGCTCCATGAACGCTCTCATCATATTGCTCCATGACCTTGTCATCACAAAACTCCATGACGCATGTCATCAGAATGCTCCATGGCCTTCTCATCACAATGTTCCATGCCCTTGCCATCACAATTCAAAATAGCCCCTGTCATAACAATGCTCCATGTCCCCTGCCATCACGATGTTCCATGGCCTTGTCATCACAAGGCTCCATGCCCTTGTCATCACAATGCTCCAAGACCCCTGTAATCAAAATGCTCCATGCCCCTTTTCATCTCAATGCTACATGAACCCTGTCATCACAATACACCATGCCCATCATCAAAATGCTTCATGCTATTGTCATTACAATGAAATCAAAATGCTCCATGACCTCTGTCATCACAATGCTCCAAATCCTTGTGATCAATATGTTCCATAACACTTATCATCACAACGCCCCATGACGCTCGTCATCACAGTTATCCATGGTCCTCTCATCACAATGCTTCATGACCTTTGTCATCACAATGCTCCCTGACACTTGTCGTCAGTATGCTCCCTTAACCCTGTCATGACAAGTCTCCATACATTTTTCATCACAATGTTCCATGCCCTTGTCTTCAAAAGCTCCATGATGCATGTCATCCAAACGCTCCATGGCCATCTCATCCCAATGACCCATGCCGTTGTCATCACTATGCCCCAAGACCCCTGTAATCACAATGCTCCATGCCCCTTTTCATCAGAATATTCCATGAGGCTTGTCATCACATGTCTCCATGGTCTTCTCATCACAATGCTCCAGTACCTTGTCATCACAAGCCTCCATGGCCCCTGTCATCACAATACTCCATGAACGTTTTCAGCCCAATGCTCATTGACCTTCTCATCACAATGCTCCATGACCCCTGTCATAACAATTCTCCATGACTCCTGTCATCACAATGATCCATGAAACCTGACAACACAATGATCCGGGACTCTTGTCATCAAAATGCTCCATGCCCTTTTCATCCCAATGCTCCATGACCCCTGTAATCACAATGCTCCGTGACACTTGTCATCAGAGTGCTCCATGAAACTTGTCATCACAATGCTCCATGCCTTTGTCAGCAATATGCTACATAATCTTGTCATCACAATGCTCCATGCGCTTGTCATCACAATCCTTCATGACACTTTGGATCATATTGTTTCATGCCCTTGTCATCTCCCTCTTGCCTTTCTGGTTTTTACAGATTTTCAGATGTCCCTTTTGACCCGTGGGAAGTGACAATTCTTTGTAGTGTGGATTTGCATTGTGCACGTGCTTGATTGTCCAAAAAGGTCATATGCGTTTTCTCCTGAATATATTCAGGAGAAAAAGCATACGCCCTTTTTGGCCAAGTGCATCATTGTCGAAGTTGTGATGCTTTTCCTGTGCTTTAAAGGCGATTCCTATTTACCTCTTGAAATATGTTTTTTTGCAATTCTGCCTCATTTTCAAGTCAGCTTCGTTGCCTTCCCTCAACTGATTTTTGGAAAACAGTAGTCCTTTATAACTGTAGGTTTGTGTATTGCTGTGCCCGTGAGCTACAATTTTCAAATCCCATTTTTGGGAGCTGACCGCAAATCCACAATTTTGCTTCAGGACCTATACTTGTTCCAGGGGTGGATATACTGTTCCCTGCGGGTGGCTGAGGCTTTGGTTAATTCTTCTTCCTGATGGGAATTTAGAGTGACCTGTGTCCGTCCAAATGTCTACATCTACTCTCTGATTGGTTCTCCCTCTTGCCTTTCATCCTATGCACAATTAGCAAACTGTGTGAACAAGGAGGTTATAGGGGCTGGCTCTCCTAAGTTGGGAGATTGATAGTAAAGTAGTTGGAATGCCAAACTGGAGCACAAGGAGAGGAAAAAGTAGGAGACTTTCAGAAACCTTTCGCCATCACAGGGTGTCCATTCTCTAGGTTTCCCATACATGTTATAACTGTAGTGATATTCCCTACTACCTGGAGATTTGGGATCCATGGAATCGTGGCATGCATTACTACTTTAAAGGGTCTGCATTTTCTCTCCCAATCTCACCAGTCCTCTCAGTCCCAAGTGTCCAGCCTTATGTCTCATCCAGCTGTCTTTGCAGATATGGTCATTCCCGGTTTCATCAGAACCCCTGAAGGAATTGTGTAAGAATTTCGCTGTTGTTTTCTTTGTTTTTGTAATTCATTTTTATAGTGCGGTTGAGCTGATTTTCACTGACGTGTTTATGCCAGTCTAGACACACTTGATTCCCTTATGGAGACAAATCAATACATAGGTTTTAAGATTCTCACTATTCAGATATATACCTCTGTGTGGAATAGGGGGTTTGAGTCCCGTTCACTGAGTAAGGGGTAGGTCTCGTCTATTCTCTATTTGGTTTATGGAATGGTACCTGTGCTAATATCAAACTCTGGTTTTATGCATCACCCCACCTCTCCTATCCCATTAAACAGGTATAAGAGTGTTTTCTAAATGTGAGACTCTGTTCTCTTTCTTAATTCAGTTCATGTGTTGTGATGTTGACATTCCCTCTGTAAGTGATATCTTATGAATAGATTCTTTTTCTGTGTGACTAATTTCACTTAGAATCATCATACCTAAATCCACTCTTTATGCTGCTACTGGCCTTATGACATTGATTCCACATCTGAGTGATATTCCGTTGTACAAAATTACCACAAGTTATTTATGCATTTCTCTTTTTCCTGGGATATTTTAGGTGTACCGAAGTTGAGGTTCTTGCATGCAGAGCAGCCCTAAACTTTGGGGTGCATGTGTGTTGTCGATATTTAGTCTTCCCAAGTTATATGTCCATGAGTTGAAGTCCCCTTTGCTCGGGGGCGTTGTATTTAAATGTTTTAGGAAACAACATACACTTCTTCAGAGTGGCTCTTGGATATTTATACCCCACCCATCAGCGTGACTAGGCTCCCTGTTCTCCATGGCCTCCCCAGCATTTCTGGTTTGTACACATTTTTTGGATGGCCCTTCTGAGCAGTGGAAATTGAGACTTCTTTGTTGTGCGGATTTGCATTTTCCGCTTGGTTGGTTGGCCAAAAACTCTGTATGTGTTTTTTTTCCTGAAGATATTCACGAAAAAAAGGCATACACCCTTTTGCCCAACTACATCATTTTAGAAATTCTGCTGCTTTTCATATGCTTTAAATGTGAGTACAATCTACCTTTTGAAATCTGTTTCCTGCAATTCTGCCTCTCATTCAGGTCCTCTTCGTTGCCTTACCTGAATATATTTTTGGACGTTGGTTATCATTTATATCTTTGCAGGTCTTTGAATTGTCTGCTCCTGAGCTCCATTTTGCAACTCGCTTTTTTTGTGAGCTGGCCGCCAAACCATTGGATTGATTCTGGCCCTATTCTGGTTCTGAGGAGGCAGGATGAGCCTTTGGTTAATTCTTCTTCTAATGGGAAATTAGAGTGACATGTGCCTGTCAAAAATCCTACAGCTAATCTCTCATTGGTTCCCCCCTTCCCATTTATCCTCTGCACAAATTGCAAACTGTGTGAAACAGGAGGTTAAAGGTGCTGATTCTCAAAGTGGGGAGATTGTTAGTAATGCGGCTGGAATGGCGAACCCCAGCACCAGGAGATCAAAAATGAGGTGCATTTTAGACACCTTTCCTGAGCACACGGTGTACAATCATCTCGGTTTCGCAGGCATGTTTTTGCTGTCAGAAGATTCCCTTGAACCTGCCGATTTGGGACCCATGGAATGGGTACCAGGCAGTATTACTTTAAAAGGTCTGCATTTCCTCACCCAGCCTCTCTAACATCTCTTAGCCTGCATAGCTTCCAGCCTTATATATCATCCTGCTGTGGGTCTACATGTGTTCAATCCATGTTACATCGTAGCCCTTCAACAAAAGTTGTAAGAATTTTTGTCTGTCTCACCGTTTTTATAAATATTTTTAAATTTATTTTTATATTGGTTACAGCTGATTTTCAAAGCTCTGTTTTTTGCTGCTGTACATCCACTTGATTCATGTACTGTGAGACAACCAGAAATTATTTTTCAGATGCTTACGAGTCATATGTATTATTGTCCAGTGACTTGAGTGGGCTGAGTGCAGTTCTTTGAGGTACCGTGTAGGCCTTGTCAGTTATTCAATTTGGTACTTGGAATGGTATCTTTGCTAATTTCAACCTCCTGGATAATACCTCACCATTCCCCACCTTTCCCATTTAGCAGCCTTATGTCTATTTTCTACATATTTGACTATGTTTCTGTTTTGTAGTTTATTTCATGTGTAGCCATTTTTGATTCCACCTTTAAGTGACATCTTATGATATGTGTCTTTTTCTTTCTGACATATGTCACTTAGAATGATCGTATGTAACTCCTCCAGAGTTGTTCCAACGGGCCTTATTTCATTGATTTCGGGATGAGTAATATTCCACTCTACATAAGTAACCATCTCTTTTATCCATTTTATCCTTCCAGGGACATTTAGGTTATATCCAAGTGGAGGCCCTTTTTAACAGAGAGGTGGTAAACGTTGTGGTGCCTGTTTACTGTCCATTTTTGTTTTTCCCAAGGTATACGCCCATGAGTGCAAGTGCCCTATGCTCTGTAGCTCATCTTTTAGATGTTTTAGCAAACACAATACACTTCTCCAGAGTGGCCGTTGGCAAATTACATTTCCACTATCAGCCTCACAGGGCTCCCTTTTCTCCTCGCCCTGTCCGGCATTTCTGGTGTTTACACTTTATGTGGATGGCCCTTCTGACTGATGTGAAGTGATACATTTTGTAGTATTGATTTCCAGTGCCCACCTGTTTGGTTGGATAAAACGTGTGTATGGACTTTACTTGAATATATTCAGAAAAAATGCATACGCCCTTTTGTGACAACTGCATCATTGTCAATGCTGAGCCCCTTTTCTTGTGCTTTAATGGGGAGTCCTTTCTACCTCTTCAAATCTGTTTCCTGCCACTCTCCCTTGTTTACAAGTCCTTTTCTGTGAATTACCTTAAGACATTTTTCGACGATAGATATTTTCAACTCTGCAGTTTCATGAATTTTAGTGCCCCTGAGTTCCATTTTTCAACTTGTGTTTTTGGAAACTGGACACAAAACAGCGGGATTTCCTCTAGACCTATTCTGTTTCCGTGGGCAATTCTAGCCTTTGATTAATTTGTCTTCCAGATTGGAAATTAGAGTGGCATGTGCCTGTCCGAACACCTAAGTCTTGTCTCTAAATTTTTCTCATCCTTCCGCTTCATCCTCTGGACAAATTCCAAACTGTGTGCAACAGGATGTTGACGGTGCTGATATCCCCAAGTGAGGAGATTGTCAGGAATGATGCTGGAGGGGTGAACCCGAGCACCAGGCGATGAGGAGAAGAGGTGCCTTTTCCAAACTCTTTCCGATCAAACGGTGTACCATCCTCTAGGTGTGACAGGCATGTTTTAGATGTAGGAAGGGTCCCGTGCATGGAAGGAGAACACCAGGGATTTTTCCAAATCAGTGCCTCCCCGTACCCCAAATTGGGGAATTTTTAAGCTACAGCTACACATATGTCCATTAAGGGCCTTGGGAAATAGGCAGAGCCCAAACTTTAGATGATTGAAATCTTCAGGGTCAGAAGCGTTCACCATCGGCCTTGCTTAGGTTACATTTTATCTGTCATTGATAGATGATGTCACTAAAAATATCTATTCCTTTTTCAGATTATTTCCCCTTATAGGTTATTGCAAACTATTCAGTGTAGTTCCCTGTGCTATACAGTTGTTCCTTGTTAATGATCTATTTTATACATAGCAGTGTGTATATGTTAATCCCAAACTGTTAATTTTCTCCTTCTCCTACCTTTCCCCTTTGGTAATAATAAATTACAAGATTTTATACTTCTCAGAAATGGGGGAGCTGAAAGAGAGGTATCCTTTTCAATGGAAAAGCATTCAAAACAAGATTGAAGCTTCAGCCAAGAGTATTTGATGTACAGCCATGGAAATAAATCACTTCATTTCTCTAATGTTGACCTGACAAATAAGACAGACGTCTTCACTGAACTTGCTTATAGTAAAGTGATGGAAATATCAAAGGTAAGTCTTAGAAACATCTTATTTTACCCGAGCATTATACACTGCTCTATGTTAACTACAGTTTGGCTCACACATCTGTTCATTGAAGTTACAATGATCCCAATTTCTGTTACTGATCCTCCAGAGTGGACCCCAACAGGAGTCCCCGTGCCCAGTGTCATTGGAGCCAACAGATCAAGACTGAGTTTGGTTCAGAAGCAAAGGAAACATTATTTTGAAAACAGAATGGAGAGGTGAGAGCGTGCAGTCCCCCTCGGGCTGTGGGCTGGGCTTCTGTGTAGGGATCCCAGCAGCATCAGTGGGAGGGAGGGGATGGAACTCTCGAGGGCTGGGTTCGCTGCAGCTCAGGCTCTATGCCGTGGAGTCTGCATGGGACCCCTCTAGCTGAGGTGTCGACCCAGCCATTCTGCACTAGGAAATCGGGTCTGAAGTGCCGGGTGTGGGACCTCTGCATGCGGAACCCTAGGAGAACGTGAAATTAGAAAAAGCACAAAGGAAAAACAGGTTAGACTTTATTTTATTGCCCAGGTTCTCTTTTTATCTCACAGGAATTTTTAATGAACGTTGCCAGAGATGAACACCTCCTCTGCTTTTTGTTCCGTTCCTCATTCATGGGGTGTTGAGGGTGCAGACCCCTCTTTTGTAACTGCTTCATGCTGTGGTGGCAGCCCTGATACCTGGGGGGAGGGGAAAAACGTCTCCCCACCAGCCTCCAGGTGAGGTTGATTGTCCCAAGGCCTCCTGCCTCACTTCCCGTACGCCTGAGCACCAGCATTGGATGTGTTGTAGATTCTAATGACCTTTAAGTGTCCAGGAAAGAGATGCGCAGTGATGCTGAGGTGGCAGGTTTCAACCCACCCCACATTTGTTCGGCGACCTTAGGCTGACGGTTTTTGCCAACCTAGATGCTCTGACCAGTAGTCTGTGCTTTCTTTAATTAGGTCCCTGAATTAATGTACAAACAGCACCATGTGTCAGAACCCTGCCCGCGCAACTCCCAGACAGTACAGGGTCAGTGGTGATCCAGGACCATGACGTCCACTGAGTCAACGGCCTTTAGAAGTAGCCAGCAGTCCAGCCGGTCATATTGGCCACCATCACTGTGGTGTCTGTAGGGTTTTCTATGGTGAAAGTGTGATATACGTTTCCCCCGCCAAGCTTATTAGCTCCCCTCTGGGTGCAGTAAGTCCTGCAAGCAGTAGTCTGCTCTTCCGGGGCACAGTCTTGTTGTTTTCTGAGAGAAACTCCAGGTCAAGTGATGGTCACTCCAGTCATCTTGGGGCCCCGTGGCCCCCGTTTGTCTCTCTGGAGGTGGAGTTGGAGGGCCTCCTCACTCGAGATCAGTGTGTCCACCGAGCGACCCCTGCAACTTCAGGGCATGATGGGTGGTTAGGATACCGACGTGGGGTCCTTTTCCCTTAGGAGGGAGCTGGCCTTGTGGGCTGCTGATTTCTAGCTTTTTAGATACCCCAGTATCCTGGCCTGATGAGTCGGTGGGCAAAGCCCTTGGTGACCATAGTTTGTCATACCTGAAGGGCATTCTTGTGTTGCTCCATTTCAAGTGGTCCCAGTTTTTGCACTAAGTCTCCAAGGGCAATTAACCTTTGACCGGGTATGTAAAGGTCAAAGGGTTTAGCTAAATTAGGGAGTTCCTGGGCAAGGGTCTAAATTGACTGCTCTTTCCATTCTTAAAAGGCTGCTTCTGGATTCTCTTCAAAAAGATCATCATCTTTTCGTGTCAGTGTTTCAGGTAGAGGCCCAGCTATCAGACTGTAGTTAGGGATCCAGATGCAGAAAACCTTGGCCTCCCCAGGAACCCCTAAGCTGTCTTCTAGTTTTAGAAGAGGTAAGGCTGCAAATGGCTTCTTCTCTATCCTGGGATGCGTTTCTCCGAATATCTGTGAGAATGAAGCCCAGGCATGTCACTTGAGCCTGGGATATTTGAGCCTTTTTCTTGGACACCTTCTATCATTTCTTGGCTAGGTAGTTCAGAGGCGTCTTTAGTAGGCCTGGCGATCAGAATGTCATCTGCATATTGAAGGAGGGTTCCCTTTTACAGAGGTAGAACTTTTAGGTCTTTAGAGGACATTTCCCCAATGATGGTGTGGGGATTTTGAACCATTGGGGCAGGACGGCCCAGCATTATTGGTTTTGTTGGATGTTGTGTCCTGCCACTCACAAGCCAAAAATTCTTGTGACTCTGAGATGAATGGAATACAGAAGAAGGCATCATTGAAGTGTAATACAGAATGTCATGGCCTGGTGGATGGTAGAATGAGCAGCAGGGTGTAGGAAATAGGAGCTACTGGATGTATATCCTCGGTGGCTTCACTGACTGTCCTGATATCCTTTACCAGGTCTCCAGCAGCCCATGGGGCTCTCGTTGTCAGGCCAATCCCAGGATATGGAGCTCACCTGGGCTGCACCCCCCACCCCAAAGCCCACGGGGCTCTCGTGTTCAAGTCCCTCCCAGGGTATGGAGCTCACCTGTGCAGCTACCCAGCAGCCCATGGGGCTCTCCTAGTCAGGCCCTTCCCAGGATACAGAACTCCCCTGGGCAGGTACCCCATCAGGGCTGGACACACAGGAACTGTGCACATAGCCCACCTTGCAGAGAACCCCCAGCTCACCTGTCGCTCACAGCTGACACAGAACACCTCAGAGCAGGACTTGAACTAACAAACAGCAGCTCTGACAGGTCTGTGACCCTGGCTATCACTCTGTGCAGCCTCTCTCTGCCTGGTCTTCCAGACACTTCCACTGCAGCCAGGGCACCAGGCCTCTGTCTCCACCCACCATCACTCCTCTCCCTGACTCCTGGGTTCCTCTCATTAGGATAGGGTCTTCTTGAAGTTGTTTTCCACTCATGGACCAGATAAAATGATAAGAAAACAAGCCGCAGCTGCAGCCCATTGTCTAGCCTGAGTCTCTAGGGCCCACACCTGTTCCTTGGGCCTGGCCTGTTTAGCAAGGTTCATTTTCTGCTACTGTGAGCCCCTGAGGGGTGAGGATTGGCTGATTTGGGCAGCCTGACACTGCCTGCCAACCCCCCCCCCACAGGTGTGCCTGGGTTGAGGTCAATATAAACACCTCTCCAGTCAGCAAGAGCACCTGTAGCTGTGCCTGACGCCATATTCTCTGCCCCGTCAGCAGTGTCGGGGCTGGGGTGGTGGTAGGGAGTGAGGGGCCGTGGCTTTATTGGTGGCCCAATGTGAGTGGGGCTCTGCTGGACTTTTTGCAGGAGTTGCTAGGCTGCCACCTGCTAAAGAAGAGGATGTGTCATCCATACCTGCCGCTGGATTTTCTCCCCAGGCAGAGGTGAGGAAGTAAAAAAGCAGTGTTGACCGTGGCAGGAGGGGTATCTCAGGCAGGGAAATGGAAAGCTTCCAGAAGGGCATCTGGGGCCAGGACCATCCTGGCTGGCCTTCAGGCACCAAGTCGGCCTGCGTGCTGTCGCTGGTGTGGCTCCACAGCCCTTCCTCTAGGCTTGCAAGTACTTGTACATATCCAGGTGTTTTACCTGGAAAGGGTGGGAAGAGTTCAGCTGCAGCAGAACTGGGGCTCAGCTTACATTTACTCACAGACGCCTCGACACAGTCCCCCAGCTTTGCAATGAGGATGCTCCTTGTGGGCGGGAGTGCTGCTGACTGCATGGGAGACGATTTCCCACCTCTGACCAACTTAAGAATTTTTTACCACTGGAGGAAGTGCCCTGATACGATTTTCCTCTGTATCACTCGTGGGTTCTGTTTTTTTTTTTTTATTTTATATTTTTCTTTTTGGTTCAAGGTAGATTTTATTTATTCCTCTTTTTTTTTAATTTTGGAGATATAAACATGGAAATAATGCATTAATATAAAGACGTCTATGTGAAGGGAAAAAATTTTTTCTGTTTTATTTTATTAAATGTTATTT
This sequence comes from Mesoplodon mirus, assembly GCF_964341445.2. Lineage (NCBI taxonomy): Eukaryota > Metazoa > Chordata > Mammalia > Artiodactyla > Ziphiidae > Mesoplodon > Mesoplodon mirus. The sequence goes on along the minus strand of NW_028295800.1, from coordinate 3,789,060 downwards.
ATCTATTTTTATTTTTTTTTAATTTATTTATTTCTTTTATACAGCAGGTTCTTATTGGATATCTATTTTATACATATAAGTGTGCACATGTGAATCCTAGTCTCCCAATTCATCCCACCACCACCCTCACATGGTGTTCCCCCCTTGGTGTCCATATGTTTGTTCTCTACATCTGGGTCTCTATCTCTGCCCTGCAAACTGGTTCATCTGTACCATTTTTCTAGGTTCCACATATATGCATTAATATACAATATTTGTTTTTCTTTTTCTGACTTACTTCACTCCGTATGACAGTCTCTAGATCCATCAAGGTCTCTACAGATGACCCAATTTCATTCCTATGTATGGCTGAGTAACATTCCATTGTATATATGTACCACTTCTTTATCCATTCGTCTGTCTGTGGGCACTTAGGTTGCTTTCATTACCTGGCTATTGTAAATAGTGCTGCAATGAACATTGTGGTGAATGTATCTTTTTGATTTATGGTTTTCTCTGGGTATATGCCCAGTAGTGGGATTGCTGGATTATATGGTAATTCTATTTTTAGTTTTTTAAGGAACCTCCATACTGTTCTCCATAGAGACTGTATCGATTTACATTCCCAACAATAGTGGAAGAAGGTTCCTTTTCTCCACACCCTCTCCAGCATTTGTTGTTTGTAGATTTTCTGATGATGTGATATGATGCCTCATTGTAGTTTCGATTTCCATTTCTCTAATAATTAGTGATGTTGAGCAGATTTTCATGTGCGTACTGGCCATCTCTAAGTCTTCTTGGAAGAAATATCTATTTAGATCTTCTTCCATTTTTGTATTGGGTTGTTTGTTTTATTAATATTGAGCTGCATGAGCTGTTTATATATATTGGAGATTAATCATTTGTCCATTGATTCGTTTGCAGTTATTCTCTGCCATTCTGAGGGTTGTCTTTTCACCTTGTTTGTGGTTTCCTTTGCTTTGCAAAAGCTTTTAAGTTTCATTATGTCCCATCTGTATAGTTTTCTTTTTTACTTCATTACTATAGGAGGTGGATCAAAAAAGATCTTGCTGTGATTTACGTCAGAGTATCCTTCGTAAGTTTTCCTCTCAGAGTTTTATACTGTCTGGTCTTACATTAAGGTCTCTAATCCATTTTGAATATATTTTTATGTATGGTGTTGGGGAGTGTTCTAATTTCATTCTTTTACATGTAGCTGTCCATATTTCCCAGCACCAATGATTGAAGAGACTGTCTTATCTCCATTGTATAGTCTTGCTTCCTTTGTCATAGATTAGTTGATCATAGGTGTGTAGGTTTATCCCTGGGCCTTCTTTATTTTTATTTTTTTCCTTTTACACGTTTATTGGAGTATAATTGATTTACAATGGAGTGTTCGTTTCTGCTGTATAACAAAGTGAATCAGCTATACATATACAAATATCACCAGATCCCCTCCCTCTTGCATCTTCCTCCCACACTCCATATCCCACACCTTTATGTGGTCACAAAGCACCGAGCTGATCTCCCTGTTTTATGTGGCTGCTTCCCAGTAGCTATCGGTGTTACATTTGGTAATGTATTTATGTCCATGCCACTCTCTCACTTCGTCCCAGCTTACCCATCCCCCTTCCGGTGTCCTCAAGGCCTTTCTCTATGTCTGTGTCCTTAATCCTGTCCTGCCACTAGGTTCTTCAAAATCTTTTTTTTCTTCATTAGATTCCGTATATCTCTGTTAACATACAGTATTTGTTTTTCCCTTTCTGACTTACTTCACTGTGTAGGACAGATTCTAAGTCCATCCACCTCAGTACAAATAACTCAGTTTTGTTTCTTTTTATGGCTGAGTAATATTCCATTGTATATATGTGCCAGATCTTCTTTATCCATTCATCTGTCGATGGACACTTAGGTTGCTTCCATGTCCTGGCTATTGCAAATAGAGCTGCAATGAACATTTTTCTACATAACTGTTTTTGAATTATGGTTTTCACAAGGCAAATGCCCAGTAGTTGGATTGTTGTGTCATATGGTACTTCTATTGTTAGTTATTTAAAGGACCCTCCGTACTGTTCTCCCTAGTGCCCATATCAATTTACATTCCCACCCACAGTGCAAGTGTGTTCCCTTTTCTCCAATAAAGGCCTCTCCAGCGTTTATTGCTTTGTAGATTTTTTTGATCATTGCCACTCTGACTGCTGTGAGGTGATACCTCACGGTAGTTTTGATTTGCATTTCTCTAATGATTAGTGATGTTCAGCATCCTTTCATGTGTTTCTTGGTAATCTGTATATCTTCTTTGGAGAAATGTCTATTTAGGTCTTCTGCCCGTTTTTGGATTGGGTTGTTTGTTTTTGAGATATTGAGCTACATGAGGTGCTTGTAAAGTTAGGAGATTAATCCTTTGTCAATTGCTTCATTTGAAAATATTTTCTCCCATTCTGAGGGTTGTTTTTGCGTCTTGTTTATGTTTTCCTGTACTGCGTAAAAGCTTTTAAGTTTCATTAGGTCCCATTTGTTGATTTCTGTTTTTATTTCCATTTCTCTAAGTGGTGGGTCAAAAAGGATCTTGCTGTGATTTATGTCATAGAGTGTTCTGCCTATGGTTTCCTCTAAGTGTTTTATAGTGTCTGGTCTTATATTTAGATCTCTAATCAATTTAGAGTTTATATTTGTGTATGGTGTTATGGAGTGTTCTAATTTCATTCTTTTATGTGTAGGGGTCCAGTTTTTCCAGCACCAATTACTGAAGAGACTGTCTTTTCTCCATTGTATATCCTTAGCTCCTTTGTCATAGATGAGATAGCCATAGTTATGTAGGTTTATCTCTGGGCTTTCTGTCCTGTTCCATTGATCTGTGTTTATGCCAATCTACATACACTTGATTCCATTATGCAGACATATAAATACATAGGTTTCAAGGTTATTACCAGTCAGATATATTCCTCTTCAGTGAATAGGGTGTTTTGTGTCCAGTTCATTGAGAAAGGAGTAGGTCTTGTCTATTAACTATTTGGTATATGGAATAGGATCTGTGCTAATTTCAAACTCTGCTTTTACACATCACCCCACGTCACCTTTCCCCTTAAGGAGGCATAAGTGTGTTTTCTAAATGTGTAACTCTGTTCTCTTTTGAAATTCAGTTCATGTGTGGCCATGTTTACATTTCCTCTATAAGTGATATATTACAATAAGTTTCTTTTCCTTTGTGGCTCATTTCACTTAGCATCATCATACCTAAAGCCACTCGTGAAGCTGCTATTGGCCTTATGACATTGATTTTATGTCTGAGTTACATTCCATTGTATATAAGTACCACAACATCTATATCCATTTTTTTTCCTTTACTGGGATATTTAAAGTGTACCGAAGTCGAGGTTCTTGTAAACAGAGCAGCCCTAAAGATTGGGCTATCTGTGTGTTGTGGATTTTTAGTTTTCCCAAAATACACGCCCATGAGTGGAAGTGTGCTATGCTCTGTAGCTCTGATTTAGAAAACAACATACCGTTCTCCAGAGAGGCTGTTGGCAATTTACATCCTGTCCATCGGCGTAACCAGGCTCCCTTTTCTCCATGGCCTGTCCTGCATTTGTGGTTTTTACACTATTTGTGGATGGCCCTTTTGACTGGAGGTAAGGGACACTTCTCTGTAGTGTGGATTTCCAATGCCTGATGGCTTGCTTGGCCAAGAAGGGCATATGCATTTTTTCCCGAATATATTCAAGAAAATACACATAGTCCCTTTTCAGCCAAGGGCAACATTGTCGAAATTCTGTCGCTTTTCATGTGCTTTAAAGACGACTCCAATCTACCTCTTGAAATCCGTTTCCTTCAATTCTGCCTTGCATTCAAATCCTCTTCACTGCCTTACCTCAATATATTTCTGGATGATAGTTGTCCTTTATAACTCTGCAAGTTTGTGAATTGCTGTGCCCCTGATTTCCATTTTTCAACTCGCCTATTTGTGAGCTGGCTGCAATACCGCAGGATGGCTTTAGGCCCTAGTCTGGTTCCGGGGCTTCAGGCTGAGCCTTTGGTTAATTCTTCTTCCTGATGGGAAACTAGAGTGACATGTGCCCATCCAAACACCTACAGCTTATCTCTCATTTATTTCCCCTCTTCCTGTTCATCCGCTGCACAATTTGCAAACTGTGCATAACAGGATGGTAAAGACGCTGACACTCAAAGTGGGGAGATTTTTAGTAATGCAGATGGAATGGCGAAGCCGAGCACGACAAAAGGAAAAATGAGGTACCTTTTAGAAAACTTTCCCAATTACACAGTGTACCATCCACTGGGTTTCCCATGCATGATTTAACTGTAGGAGGATTCCCTTACACCTGGAGAGTTGGGACCACTAGAATGGGTAGCACACAGTATTGCTCTAAGTGGTGTTCTTTTGTTCACACAACCTCAGCAATCTTGTCCGCCCCAAGTGTCCAGTCTTATGTCTCATCCAGCTGTGGGTGTAAAGGTGGTCAATCTAGCTTGCATCACAGGCCCTGAACGTAATTTTTAAGACTTTGTCTCTGTTTTTGCATTTTGCTTTTGAAATGTATTTTTATAAGTGGGTTTAACTGAATTTCAGTGCTGTGTTCATGCCGTTATACACACACATGATTCCTTTATGGAGACATGAGAATACATATGTTTTAAAATTCTTAGAATCATATATATTCCTCTGAAATGAATAAGGGTTGTTGAGTCCAGTTCATTATGCCGGGAGTAGGTGTGGTCTATTAAATACTTGGTTTATGTAACGGTATGTGTGCTAATTTAAAACTGTGGTTTTATGCATCCCCTCACCTCGCCTTTCCCATTAAGCAGGAAGAAGATTCTTTTCTAAATGTGTGACTCTGTTGTGTTTCTAATTCAGTTCATGTGTAGTCATGTGTACACTCCCACTATGAGTGATATCTTATGATAAGACTTGTTACTCTGTTATCTTTCCTAAATCAGTTCATGTGTAGCCATGTTTTCCGGACCTTCATAAGTGATATCTTATGATAAGTTTCTTTTTCTGTGTGACTAATTTCACTTAGAATCATCGTACCTGAGACCACTCATTTTACTGCTACTGGCCTTATGACATTATTGTCATGGCTGAGGGATATTTCATCGTACATAAGTACCACAATTTCTTGAATCATTTTTGTCTTTCCTGGGATATTTAAGGTGTACCCAAGTTGAGGTTCTTGTAAGCAGTGCAGCCCTAAATTTGGGCATGAATGTGTCTTATCGATTTTCAGTTTTCCAAAGGTATATTCCCTAGACGGGAACTGCCCTTGGATATTTAGCTCTGTTGTTTATTTGATATAGGGAACACAATGCACTCCTCCAGAGAGGTAGTTGGCAATTTATATCCTGCCCTTTAGACTAACAAGGTTCACGTATCTCCAGGGCCTATCTTGACTTTCTGCTTTCTACACATTTTTCGGATATCCCTTTTGACCTGTGGGAAGTGATCGTACTTTTAGTGAAGATTTGCATTGCCCGCTTGCTTGCTTGGCCAAAAAGGGCATATGCTTTCTTTCCTGAATATATTCAGGATAAAACACATACGCCCTTTTTGGCCAAGTGCATCACTGTCGAAGTTGTGCCCCTCTTCCTGTGCTTCAAAGTCGATTCCAATGTACTTCATGAAATCTGTTTCCTGTTATTCTGCCTCATTTTCAAATCCAACTCATTGCCTTCCCTCAATAGATTTTTGGACGATAGTTGTCCTTTATTACTCTGCCAATTTGTGAATTGCTGTGCCCCTGAGCTCCATTTTTCAGCTCGCTTTTTTGTGATCTGTCCGCAAATCCACAATTTTGGTTCAGGACTTATACTCGTTCCTACTGGCAGGCTGAGACTTTGGTAAATTCTTCTTCCTGATGGGAAATTAGAGTGACATGTGCCCGTCCAAATGCCTAACAACTACTCTCTAATTGGTTCTCCCTCTTCCCTTTCATCCTCTGCCAAATTGGTAACCTGTGCGAACCAGGAAGTTAAAGGGCATGTCTCTCCAAGTAGGGATATTGATAGTAAAGCAGTTAAAATGTCAAACCGGAGCACCAGGAGAGGGACTATTCGTTGAGTTTTAGATACCATTCGTATCCATAGTGTGTCCATTCTCTAGGTTTCCCGTACATGTTATAGCTGTAGTAATATTCCCTTCACCCTGGAGAGTTGGGACCAGTGCAATATGGGCCACGAATTATTGCTTTAAAGGGTCTTCATTTGCTCACCCAACCTCACCAATCCTCTCAATCACAAGTATCCAGCCATAAGACACATCCAGCTGTCATTGTAGATATGGTCATTTCAGGTTTCATCAGAGCCCCTGAAGGAATTGTAAAGAATTTCCCTGTTTTTGTTTTGTTTCTGAAATTCTTTTATAGTGGGTTTGAGCTGATTCTCACGGCCATGTTTATGCCAGTCGAGACACCCTTGAATCCCTTAAGGACACATTATAATACATAGGTTTTAAGATTTTACTAATCACATATATTCCTCCGCGGGGAATATGGGGTGTTGAGTCCCTTTCACTGAGGAAGGTGTAGGTCTTGTCTATTCCCTATTAGGGTTTTGGATTGGTACCTGTACTAATATCAAACTCTGGTTTTATGCATCACCCCACCTCTCCTTCCCCCTTGAGCAGGCATAAGTGTTTTCTAAATGTGTGACTCTTCTCTTTCCTAACTCAGTTCATGTGTAGCCAAGTTACAGGTTCTTCATAAGTGATATCTTATGATAAGTTTCTTTTTTTGTGTGACTTATTTCACTTAGAATCATTGTACCTGAATCCACTCATTTTGCTCCTACTGGTCTTAAGACATTGATTTCATGGCTGAGGGATATTCCATCGTATGTAAGTACCACAATTTTTTGAACCATTTTTATATTTCATGGGATATTTAAGGTGTACCCAAGTTGAGCTTCTTGTAAGCAGTGCAGACCTAAATATTGGGGTGTCTCTGTCTTATTGATTTTCAATTTTCCCAAGGTATATTCCCTAGACTGGAAGTGCCCTTGGCTCTGTAGCTCTGTTGTTTACTTGTTTTAGGGAACACAGTGCACTCCTTCAGAGAGGCAGTTGGCAATTTACATCCCGCCCATCAGCATAACAAGGCTCCCTGTTTTCCAGGGCCTGTCTTGCCTTTCTGGTTTTTACACATTTTGTCGATGTCCCTTTTGAGCGGTGGGAAGGGATACTTCTTTGTAGTGCAGATTTGCATTGCTGCTTGCTTGCTTGGCCAAAAAGGGCGTATGCATTTTCTCCTGAATATATTCAGGATAAAACACATACGCCCTTTTTGGCCAAGTGCATTATTGTAGAAGTTGTGCCCCTCTTCCTGTGTTTAAAGATGATTCCAACGCACCTCTTGAAATCTGTTTTTTGCTATTCTGCCTCACATTGATGGCCGCCTCGTTGCGTTTCCTCACCAGATTTTTGGATGCTAGTTGTCCTTTATTTCTCTGCCAGTTTGTGAATTGCTGTGCCCCTGAGGTCCATTTTTCAACTCGATTTTTGTGAGCTGAATGCAAGTCCAAAAATTTGGTTCAGGAACTATACTGTTTCCTGGTGGGTGGCTGAGACTTTGGTTAATTCTTCTTCCTGCCAGGAAATCAGAGAGACATATGCCCCTCCAAATGTCTAACAACTAATCTCTCATTGGTTCTCCGTCTTCCCTTTCATCCTCTGCCAAATTGGCAACCTGTGTGAAACAGCAGGTTAAAGGGGCTGTCTCTCCAAATTGGGAGATGGATAGTAAAGCAGTTGGAAACTAAAACCGGAGCACCAGGAGAGGGACTATTAGTTGAGGTTTAAAAACCTTTCGTATTCACAGTGTGTCCATTCTCTAGGTTTCCCGTACATGTTATAGCTATAGTAATATTCCCTTCAACCTGGAGAGTAGGGACCCATGGAATGGGTGCCACACATTATTGCTTTAAAGGGTCTGCATTTCCTTACACAATCTCACCTATCGTCTCACACCCAAGCGTCCAGCCTTATGCCACATCCAGCTCTCGTTGTAGATAGGGTCATTCCAGATTTCATCAGAGACCCTGAAGGAATTGTAAAGAATTTCCCTGTTTTGTTGTTTTGTTTTTGAAATTCCTTTTTATAGTGGGTTTGAGCTGATTCTCACTGCCATGTTTATGCCAGTCTAGACACACTTGTTTCCCTTATGGAAATATATCAATACATAGGTTTTAAGATTCTTACTTGTCAGATATATGCCTCTGCGGGGAATATGGGGTGTTGAGTCCCTTTCACTGAGGAAGGTGTAGGTCTTGTCTATTCCGTATTAGGTTTTTGGAATGGTACATGTGCTTATATCAAACTCTGGTTTTATGCATCACCCCAACTCTCCATCACCCTTAAGCAGGCATAAGAGTGTTTTCTAAATGTGAGACTCTGTTCTCTTTCCTAACTCAGTTCATGTGTAGCCATGTTTACAGGATCTTCATAAGTGATATCTTATGATAAGTTTCTTTTTCTGCGTGACTTATTTCACTTAGAATCATCGTATCTGAATCCACGCATTTTGCTGCTACTGGTCTTATGACATTGATTTCATGGCTGAGGGATATTCCATCGTACGTATATACCACAATTTTTTGAACCATTTTTATCTTTCCTGGGATATTTAAGGTGTACCCAAGTTGAGGTTCTTGTAAGCAGTGCAGCCCTAAATTTGTGGGTGGCTCTGTCTTACTTATTTTCAGTTTTCCCAAGGTATATTCCCTAGACTGGAAGTGCCCTTGTCTGTAGCTGTCTTGTTTACTTGTTTTAGAGAACACAATGCACTCATCCAGATAGGCAGTTGGCAATTTACTTCCCGCCCATCAGCATTACAAGGCTCCATGTTCTCCAGGGAATGTCTTGTCTTTCTGGTTTTTACACATTTTGTGGATGTCCATTTTGACCGGTAGGAAGTGATACTTCTTTGTAGTTCAGATTTGCATTGCCCGGTTACTTGCTTGGCAAATAATGGCGTATGCGTTTTGTCCTGAATATATTCAAGAGAAAACGCATATGCTCTTTTTGACCAAGTGCATCATTGTCGAAGTTTTGCCCCTCTTCCTTTGCTTTACAGGTGATTCCAACATACCTCATGAAATCAGTTTCCTGCTATTGTGCCTCGCTTTCAAGTCCGCATCGGAGCCTTCCTTCAAAAGATTTTTGGACGATAGTTGTCCTTTATTATTCTGCCAGTTTGTGAATTGCTGTGCCCCTGAGCTCCATTGCTCAACTCGTTTTTTGTGAGCTCACCGCAAGTCCATAATTTTGGTTCAGGACCTATACTGGTTCCCGGTGGGTGACTGAGACTTTGGTTAATTCTTCTTCCTGCCGGGCAATTATAGTTACATGTGCCCCTCCAAATGCCTAACAGCTACTCTCTCATTGGTTCTCCCTCTTCCCTTTCATCCTCTGCAAATTTGGCAACCTGTGTGAACCAGGAGGTTAAAGGGCATGTCTCTCCAAATTGGGTGATTGATAGTAAAGCAGTTGGAGAGTGAAACCGGAGCAGCAGAAGAGGGACTATTAGTTGAGTTTTAGAAAACTTTCGTATTCACAGTGTTTCCATTCTCTAGGTTTCACGTTCCTGTTATAGCTGTAGTAATATTAACTACAAGCTGTTGAGTTGGGACCCATGGAATGGAGCCCACGCATTATTGCTATAAATGGTCTGCGTTTGCTCACCCAATCTCACCAATCCTCTCAGTCCCGTGTGTCCAGCCTTAGGCCACATCCAGCTGTCGTTGTAGATAGGGTCATTACATGTTTCATTATATACCCTGAAGGAATTGTATAGAATTTACCTTTTCTTTTGTTTTTGAAATTCCTTTTTATAGTGGGTTTGAGCTGATTCTCGCTGTCATGTTTATGCCAGTCTAGACACACTTGATTCCCTTACGGAGACATATCTGTACATAGGTTTTAAGTTTCTTACTAGTCGGATATATTCCTCTGCGGGAAATATGGTATTTTGAGTCCCTTTCACTGAGGAAGGTGTAGGTCTTGTCTATTCCATAGTTGCTTTTTGGAACGGTACCTGTGCTTATATCAAACTCTGGTTTTATGCATCACCCCACCTCTCCTTCCCCCTTAAGCAGGCATATGAGTGTTTTCTAAATGTGAGACTCTGTTCTCTTTCCTAACTCAGTTCATGTGTAGCCATGTTTACAGGATCTTCATAAGTGATATCTTATGATAAGTTTCATTTTCTGTGTGACTTATATCACTTATAATCATCGTACCTGAATCCACTCATTTTGCTGCTACTGGTCTTATGACATTGATTTCATGGCTGAGGGTTATTCCATCGTACATAAGTACCACAATTTTTTGAACCATTTTTATATTTCCTGGGATACTTATGGTGTACCCAAGTTGAGGTTCTTGTAAGCAGTGCAGGCCTAAATTTTGCGGTGGCTCTGTCTTATTGATATTCAGTTTTCCCAAGGTATATTCCCAAGACTCGAAGAGCCCTTGGCTCTGTAGCTCTGTTGTTTACTTGTTTTAGAGAACACAATGCACTCCACCAGAGAGGCAGTTGGCAATTTACATCCCGTCCATCAGCATAACAAGGCTCCCTGTTCTCCAGGGCCTCTCTTGCCTTTCTGGTTTTTACACATTTTGTGGATGTCCCTTTTGACTGGTGGGAAGTAGTACTTCTTTGTAGTGCAGTTTTGCATTGCCCGCTTGCTTGCTTGGCCAAAATGGGCATATGCGTTTTCTCCTGAATATATTCAGGAGAAAACACATACGCCCTTTTTGGCCAAGTGCATCATTGTCGAAGTTGTGCCCCTCTTCCTGTGCTTTAAAGGTGATTCCAGCTTACCTCTTGAAATCTGTTTCCTGCTATTCTGCCTCGCTTTCAGGTCCGCCTCGTTGCCTTCCCTCAACAGATTTTTGGACAATAGTTGCCCTTTATTAGTCTGCCAGTTTGTGAATTGCTCTGCCACATAGCTCCATTTTTTAACTCGTTTTTTGTGAGCTGAACGCAAGTCCTATATTTTGGTTCAGGGCCTATACTTGTTTTTGGTGGGTGGCTGAGACTTTGGTTAATTCTTCCTCCCGGGAAATAAGAGTGACATGTCCCCGTCCAAATGCCTAACAGCTACTCTCTCATTAGCTCTCCCTCTTCCCTTTCATCCTTTGCCAAATTGGCAACCTTAGTGCACCAGGAGCTTAAAGTGCTGTCTCTCCATGTTTGGAGATTGATAGTAAAGCAGTTGAAAAGTCAAACTGGAGCACAAGGAGAGGTACTTACTCGTTGAGTTTTAGAAAAGTTTCGTATTCACAGTATGTCCATTCCCTAGGTTTCCCATACATGTAATAGCTATAGTAATATTCCCTACAACCTGGAGAGTTATGACCCATGGAATGGGTGCCATGCATTATTGCTTTAAAGGGTCTGCATTTGCTCACCCAATCTCACCAATCCTCTCAGTCCCATGTGTCCAGCCTTATGCCACATCCAGCTGTCATTGTAGATAGGGTCATTCCAGGTTTCAACAGAGACACTGAAGGAATTGTAAAGAATTTTCCTGTTTTTTTAATTTTCTTTTTGAAATTCCTTTTTATAGTGGGTTTGAGCTGATTCTCACTGCCATGTTTATGCCAGTCTAGACATTTGATTTCCTTACGGAGACATATGAAACATATGTTTAAGATTCTTACTAGTCAGATATATTCCTCTGCAGGAAATATGGGGTTTTGAGTCCCTTTCACTGCGGAAGGTGTAGGTCTTGTCTATTCCATAGTTGGTTTTTGGAACGTTACCTGTGCTTATATCAAACTCTGGTTTTATGCCTCACCCCACCTCTCCTTCCCCCTTAAGCAGGCATAAGTGTGCTTTCTAAATGTGAGACTCTGTTCTCTTTCCTAACTCAGTTCATGTGTAGCCATGTTTACAGGATCTTCATAAGTGGTATCTTATGATAAGTTTCATTTTCTGTGTGACTTATTTCACTTAGAATCATCGTACCTGAATCCACTCATTTTGCTGCTACTGGTCTTATGACATTGATGTGATGGCTGAGAGATATTCCATCGTACGTAAGTACCACAATTTTTTGAAAAATTTTTATATTTCCTGGGATATTCAATGTGTATCCAAGTTGAGGTTTTAGTAAGCAGTGCAGGCCTAAATTTTGGGTTGGCTCTGACTTATTGATTTTCAGTTTTCCCAAGGTATATTCCCTAGACTGGATATGTCCTTGGCTCTGTAGCTCTGTTGTTTACTTGTTTAGGGAACACAATGCACTCCTCCAGAGAGGCAGTTGGCAATTTATATCCCGCCCATCAGCATAACAAGGCTCCCTTTTCTCCAGGGCCTGTCTTGCCTTTGTGAATATTACACATTTTGTGGATATCCATTTTGACCGGTGGGAACTGATACTTCTTTGTAGTGCAGATTTGCATTGCCCACTTGCTTGCTTGGCCAAAATGGGCGTATGCGTTTTCTCCTGAATATATTAAGGACAAAACGCATATACCCTTTTTGGCCAAGTGCATCATTGTCGAAGTTGTGCCCCTCTTCCTGTGCTTTAAAGGCGATTCCAATGTACCTCTTGAAATCTGTTTCCTGCTATTGTGCCTCACATTCAAGTCCGCCTCGTTGCCTTCCCTCAAGAGATTTTTTGATGATAGTTGGTCTTTATTACTCTGCCAGTTTGTGAATTGCTTTGCCCCATAGTTCCATTTTTTAACTCGTTTTTTGTGAGATGAACGCAAGTCCGATATTTTGGTTCAGGACATATACTGGTTCCCGGTGGGTGGCTGAGACTTTGGTTAATTCATCTTCCTCCCAGGAAATAAGAGTGACAGTTGCCCTTCCAAATGGCTAACAGCTACTCTCTCATTGGTTCTCCCTATTCCCTTTCATCCTATGCCAAATTGGCAACCTGAGTGCACCAGGAGGTTAGAGGTGCTTTCTCTCCAAGTTGGGAAATTGATAGTAAAGCAGTTGGAAGGTCAAACTGGAGCACCAGCAGAGTCACTATTCGTTGAGTTTTAGAAAGCTTTCGTATTCAGAGTGTGTCCATTCTCTAGGATTCCCATACATATTATAGCTGTAGTAATATTCCCTTCAACTTGGAGAGTTGCGATCCATGGAATGAGTGCCATGCATTATTGCTTTAAAGGGTGTGCATTTGCTCACCCAATCTCACCAATCCTCTCAGTCCCATGTGTCCAGCCTTATGCCAACTCCAGCTGTCATTGTAGATAGGGTCATTCCAAGTTTCAACAGAGACCCTGAAGGAATTGTAAAGAATTTTCCTGTTTCTTTTTGTTTTGTTTTTGAAATTCCGTTTTATAGTGGGTTTGAGCTGATTCTCGCTGCCATGATTATGCAAGTCTAGACACACTTGATTGCCTTAAGGAGACATATCTGTACATAGGTTTTAAATTTCTTACTAGTCAGATACATTCCTCTGCGGGAAATATGGGATTTAGAGTCCCTTTCACTGAGGAAGGTGTAGGTCTTTTCTATTCCATAATGGTTTTTGGAACGGTACCTGTGCTTATATCAAACTCTGGTTTTATGCATCACCCCACCACTCCTTCCGCCTTAAGCAGGCATAAGAGTGTTTTCTAAATGTGAGACTCTCTTCTCTCTCCTAACTCCGTTCATGTGTAGCCATGTTTACAGGATTATCATAAGTGATATCTTATGATACGTTTCTTTTTCTGTGTGACTTATTTCACCTAGAATGATGGTACCTGAATCCACTCATTTTGCTGCTACTGGTCCTATGACATTGATTTCATGGCTGAGGGATATTCCATCGTACGTAAGTACCCAATTTTTTGAAACAATTTTGTCCTTCCTGGGATATTTAATGTGTACCAAAGTTGAGGTTCTTGTAAGCAGTGCAGTCCTAAACTTTGAAGTGCCTCTGTCTTATTGATTATCAGTTTTCCCAAGGTATATTCCCTAGACTGGAAGTGCCCTTGGCTCTGTAGCTCTCTTGTTTACTAGTTTAGGGAACACAATGCACTCCTCCAGAGAGGCAGTTGGCAATTTACCTCCCACCCATCAGCATAACAAGGCTCCCTGTTCTCCAGGGCCTCTCTTGCCTTTCTGAATTTTACCCATATTGTGGAGGTCCCTTTTGACCAGTGGGAAGTGATACTTCTTTGTAGTGCAGACTTGCTTTGCCCACTTGCTTGCTTGGCCAAAAAGGGCGTATGTGTTTTCTCCTGAATATACTCAGGAGAAAATGCATAATCCCTTTTTGGCCAAGTGCATCATTGTCGAAGTTGTGCCCCTCTTCCTGTGCTTTAAAGGTGATTCCAACGTACCTCTTGAAATCTGTTTCCTGCTATTCTGCCTCACTTTCAAGTCCGCCTCGCTGCCTTCCCTCAACAGATTTTTGGATGATAGTTGGCCTTTATTACTCTGCCAGTTTGTGAATTGCTCTGCCCCATAGCTCCATTTTTTAACTCATTTTTTATGAGCTGAACGCAAGTCTAATATTTTGGTTCAGGACCTATACTTGTTCCCGGTGAGTGGCTGAGACTTTGGTTAATTCTTCTTCCTCCCAGGAAATAAGAGTGACAGGTGCCCGTCCAAATGCCTAACAGCTACTCTCTCATTGGTTCTCCCTCTTCCCTTTCATCCTCTGCAAATTTGGCAACCTGTGTGAACCAGGAGGTTAAAGGGCATGTCTCTCCAAATTGGGTGATTGATAGTAAAGCAGTTGGAGAGTGAAACCGGAGCAGCAGAAGAGGGACTATTAGTTGAGTTTTAGAAAACTTTCGTATTCACAGTGTTTCCATTCTCTAGGTTTCACGTTCCTGTTATAGCTGTAGTAATATTAACTACAAGCTGTTGAGTTGGGACCCATGGAATGGAGCCCACGCATTATTGCTATAAATGGTCTGCGTTTGCTCACCCAATCTCACCAATCCTCTCAGTCCCGTGTGTCCAGCCTTAGGCCACATCCAGCTGTCGTTGTAGATAGGGTCATTACATGTTTCATTATATACCCTGAAGGAATTGTATAGAATTTACCTTTTCTTTTGTTTTTGAAATTCCTTTTTATAGTGGGTTTGAGCTGATTCTCGCTGTCATGTTTATGCCAGTCTAGACACACTTGATTCCCTTACGGAGACATATCTGTACATAGGTTTTAAGTTTCTTACTAGTCGGATATATTCCTCTGCGGGAAATATGGTATTTTGAGTCCCTTTCACTGAGGAAGGTGTAGGTCTTGTCTATTCCATAGTTGCTTTTTGGAACGGTACCTGTGCTTATATCAAACTCTGGTTTTATGCATCACCCCACCTCTCCTTCCCCCTTAAGCAGGCATATGAGTGTTTTCTAAATGTGAGACTCTGTTCTCTTTCCTAACTCAGTTCATGTGTAGCCATGTTTACAGGATCTTCATAAGTGATATCTTATGATAAGTTTCATTTTCTGTGTGACTTATATCACTTATAATCATCGTACCTGAATCCACTCATTTTGCTGCTACTGGTCTTATGACATTGATTTCATGGCTGAGGGTTATTCCATCGTACATAAGTACCACAATTTTTTGAACCATTTTTATATTTCCTGGGATACTTATGGTGTACCCAAGTTGAGGTTCTTGTAAGCAGTGCAGGCCTAAATTTTGCGGTGGCTCTGTCTTATTGATATTCAGTTTTCCCAAGGTATATTCCCAAGACTCGAAGAGCCCTTGGCTCTGTAGCTCTGTTGTTTACTTGTTTTAGAGAACACAATGCACTCCACCAGAGAGGCAGTTGGCAATTTACATCCCGTCCATCAGCATAACAAGGCTCCCTGTTCTCCAGGGCCTCTCTTGCCTTTCTGGTTTTTACACATTTTGTGGATGTCCCTTTTGACTGGTGGGAAGTAGTACTTCTTTGTAGTGCAGTTTTGCATTGCCCGCTTGCTTGCTTGGCCAAAATGGGCATATGCGTTTTCTCCTGAATATATTCAGGAGAAAACACATACGCCCTTTTTGGCCAAGTGCATCATTGTCGAAGTTGTGCCCCTCTTCCTGTGCTTTAAAGGTGATTCCAGCTTACCTCTTGAAATCTGTTTCCTGCTATTCTGCCTCGCTTTCAGGTCCGCCTCGTTGCCTTCCCTCAACAGATTTTTGGACAATAGTTGCCCTTTATTAGTCTGCCAGTTTGTGAATTGCTCTGCCACATAGCTCCATTTTTTAACTCGTTTTTTGTGAGCTGAACGCAAGTCCTATATTTTGGTTCAGGGCCTATACTTGTTTTTGGTGGGTGGCTGAGACTTTGGTTAATTCTTCCTCCCGGGAAATAAGAGTGACATGTCCCCGTCCAAATGCCTAACAGCTACTCTCTCATTAGTTCTCCCTCTTCCCTTTCATCCTTTGCCAAATTGGCAACCTTAGTGCACCAGGAGCTTAAAGTGCTGTCTCTCCATGTTTGGAGATTGATAGTAAAGCAGTTGAAAAGTCAAACTGGAGCACAAGGAGAGGTACTTACTCGTTGAGTTTTAGAAAAGTTTCGTATTCACAGTATGTCCATTCCCTAGGTTTCCCATACATGTAATAGCTATAGTAATATTCCCTACAACCTGGAGAGTTATGACCCATGGAATGGGTGCCATGCATTATTGCTTTAAAGGGTCTGCATTTGCTCACCCAATCTCACCAATCCTCTCAGTCCCATGTGTCCAGCCTTATGCCACATCCAGCTGTCATTGTAGATAGGGTCATTCCAGGTTTCAACAGAGACACTGAAGGAATTGTAAAGAATTTTCCTGTTTTTTTAATTTTCTTTTTGAAATTCCTTTTTATAGTGGGTTTGAGCTGATTCTCACTGCCATGTTTATGCCAGTCTAGACATTTGATTTCCTTACGGAGACATATGAAACATATGTTTAAGATTCTTACTAGTCAGATATATTCCTCTGCAGGAAATATGGGGTTTTGAGTCCCTTTCACTGCGGAAGGTGTAGGTCTTGTCTATTCCATAGTTGGTTTTTGGAACGTTACCTGTGCTTATATCAAACTCTGGTTTTATGCCTCACCCCACCTCTCCTTCCCCCTTAAGCAGGCATAAGTGTGCTTTCTAAATGTGAGACTCTGTTCTCTTTCCTAACTCAGTTCATGTGTAGCCATGTTTACAGGATCTTCATAAGTGGTATCTTATGATAAGTTTCATTTTCTGTGTGACTTATTTCACTTAGAATCATCGTACCTGAATCCACTCATTTTGCTGCTACTGGTCTTATGACATTGATGTGATGGCTGAGAGATATTCCATCGTACGTAAGTACCACAATTTTTTGAAAAATTTTTATATTTCCTGGGATATTCAATGTGTATCCAAGTTGAGGTTTTAGTAAGCAGTGCAGGCCTAAATTTTGGGTTGGCTCTGACTTATTGATTTTCAGTTTTCCCAAGGTATATTCCCTAGACTGGATATGTCCTTGGCTCTGTAGCTCTGTTGTTTACTTGTTTAGGGAACACAATGCACTCCTCCAGAGAGGCAGTTGGCAATTTATATCCCGCCCATCAGCATAACAAGGCTCCCTTTTCTCCAGGGCCTGTCTTGCCTTTGTGAATATTACACATTTTGTGGATATCCATTTTGACCGGTGGGAACTGATACTTCTTTGTAGTGCAGATTTGCATTGCCCACTTGCTTGCTTGGCCAAAATGGGCGTATGCGTTTTCTCCTGAATATATTAAGGACAAAACGCATATACCCTTTTTGGCCAAGTGCATCATTGTCGAAGTTGTGCCCCTCTTCCTGTGCTTTAAAGGCGATTCCAATGTACCTCTTGAAATCTGTTTCCTGCTATTGTGCCTCACATTCAAGTCCGCCTCGTTGCCTTCCCTCAAGAGATTTTTTGATGATAGTTGGTCTTTATTACTCTGCCAGTTTGTGAATTGCTTTGCCCCATAGTTCCATTTTTTAACTCGTTTTTTGTGAGATGAACGCAAGTCCGATATTTTGGTTCAGGACATATACTGGTTCCCGGTGGGTGGCTGAGACTTTGGTTAATTCATCTTCCTCCCAGGAAATAAGAGTGACAGTTGCCCTTCCAAATGGCTAACAGCTACTCTCTCATTGGTTCTCCCTATTCCCTTTCATCCTATGCCAAATTGGCAACCTGAGTGCACCAGGAGGTTAGAGGTGCTTTCTCTCCAAGTTGGGAAATTGATAGTAAAGCAGTTGGAAGGTCAAACTGGAGCACCAGCAGAGTCACTATTCGTTGAGTTTTAGAAAGCTTTCGTATTCAGAGTGTGTCCATTCTCTAGGATTCCCATACATATTATAGCTGTAGTAATATTCCCTTCAACTTGGAGAGTTGCGATCCATGGAATGAGTGCCATGCATTATTGCTTTAAAGGGTGTGCATTTGCTCACCCAATCTCACCAATCCTCTCAGTCCCATGTGTCCAGCCTTATGCCAACTCCAGCTGTCATTGTAGATAGGGTCATTCCAAGTTTCAACAGAGACCCTGAAGGAATTGTAAAGAATTTTCCTGTTTCTTTTTGTTTTGTTTTTGAAATTCCGTTTTATAGTGGGTTTGAGCTGATTCTCGCTGCCATGATTATGCAAGTCTAGACACACTTGATTGCCTTAAGGAGACATATCTGTACATAGGTTTTAAATTTCTTACTAGTCAGATACATTCCTCTGCGGGAAATATGGGATTTAGAGTCCCTTTCACTGAGGAAGGTGTAGGTCTTTTCTATTCCATAATGGTTTTTGGAACGGTACCTGTGCTTATATCAAACTCTGGTTTTATGCATCACCCCACCACTCCTTCCGCCTTAAGCAGGCATAAGAGTGTTTTCTAAATGTGAGACTCTCTTCTCTCTCCTAACTCCGTTCATGTGTAGCCATGTTTACAGGATTATCATAAGTGATATCTTATGATACGTTTCTTTTTCTGTGTGACTTATTTCACCTAGAATGATGGTACCTGAATCCACTCATTTTGCTGCTACTGGTCCTATGACATTGATTTCATGGCTGAGGGATATTCCATCGTACGTAAGTACCCAATTTTTTGAAACAATTTTGTCCTTCCTGGGATATTTAATGTGTACCAAAGTTGAGGTTCTTGTAAGCAGTGCAGTCCTAAACTTTGAAGTGCCTCTGTCTTATTGATTATCAGTTTTCCCAAGGTATATTCCCTAGACTGGAAGTGCCCTTGGCTCTGTAGCTCTCTTGTTTACTAGTTTAGGGAACACAATGCACTCCTCCAGAGAGGCAGTTGGCAATTTACCTCCCACCCATCAGCATAACAAGGCTCCCTGTTCTCCAGGGCCTCTCTTGCCTTTCTGAATTTTACCCATATTGTGGAGGTCCCTTTTGACCAGTGGGAAGTGATACTTCTTTGTAGTGCAGACTTGCTTTGCCCACTTGCTTGCTTGGCCAAAAAGGGCGTATGTGTTTTCTCCTGAATATACTCAGGAGAAAATGCATAATCCCTTTTTGGCCAAGTGCATCATTGTCGAAGTTGTGCCCCTCTTCCTGTGCTTTAAAGGTGATTCCAACGTACCTCTTGAAATCTGTTTCCTGCTATTCTGCCTCACTTTCAAGTCCGCCTCGCTGCCTTCCCTCAACAGATTTTTGGATGATAGTTGGCCTTTATTACTCTGCCAGTTTGTGAATTGCTCTGCCCCATAGCTCCATTTTTTAACTCATTTTTTATGAGCTGAACGCAAGTCTAATATTTTGGTTCAGGACCTATACTTGTTCCCGGTGAGTGGCTGAGACTTTGGTTAATTCTTCTTCCTCCCAGGAAATAAGAGTGACAGGTGCCCGTCCAAATGCCTAACAGCTACTCTCTCATTGGTTCTCCCTCTTCCCTTTCATCCTCTGCAAATTTGGCAACCTGTGTGAACCAGGAGGTTAAAGGGCATGTCTCTCCAAATTGGGTGATTGATAGTAAAGCAGTTGGAGAGTGAAACCGGAGCAGCAGAAGAGGGACTATTAGTTGAGTTTTAGAAAACTTTCGTATTCACAGTGTTTCCATTCTCTAGGTTTCACGTTCCTGTTATAGCTGTAGTAATATTAACTACAAGCTGTTGAGTTGGGACCCATGGAATGGAGCCCACGCATTATTGCTATAAATGGTCTGCATTTGCTCACCCAATCTCACCAATCCTCTCAGTCCCGTGTGTCCAGCCTTAGGCCACATCCAGCTGTCGTTGTAGATAGGGTCATTACATGTTTCATTATATACCCTGAAGGAATTGTATAGAATTTACCTTTTCTTTTGTTTTTGAAATTCCTTTTTATAGTGGGTTTGAGCTGATTCTCGCTGTCATGTTTATGCCAGTCTAGACACACTTGATTCCCTTACGGAGACATATCTGTACATAGGTTTTAAGTTTCTTACTAGTCGGATATATTCCTCTGCGGGAAATATGGTATTTTGAGTCCCTTTCACTGAGGAAGGTGTAGGTCTTGTCTATTCCATAGTTGCTTTTTGGAACGGTACCTGTGCTTATATCAAACTCTGGTTTTATGCATCACCCCACCTCTCCTTCCCCCTTAAGCAGGCATATGAGTGTTTTCTAAATGTGAGACTCTGTTCTCTTTCCTAACTCAGTTCATGTGTAGCCATGTTTACAGGATCTTCATAAGTGATATCTTATGATAAGTTTCATTTTCTGTGTGACTTATATCACTTATAATCATCGTACCTGAATCCACTCATTTTGCTGCTACTGGTCTTATGACATTGATTTCATGGCTGAGGGTTATTCCATCGTACATAAGTACCACAATTTTTTGAACCATTTTTATATTTCCTGGGATACTTATGGTGTACCCAAGTTGAGGTTCTTGTAAGCAGTGCAGGCCTAAATTTTGCGGTGGCTCTGTCTTATTGATATTCAGTTTTCCCAAGGTATATTCCCAAGACTCGAAGAGCCCTTGGCTCTGTAGCTCTGTTGTTTACTTGTTTTAGAGAACACAATGCACTCCACCAGAGAGGCAGTTGGCAATTTACATCCCGTCCATCAGCATAACAAGGCTCCCTGTTCTCCAGGGCCTCTCTTGCCTTTCTGGTTTTTACACATTTTGTGGATGTCCCTTTTGACTGGTGGGAAGTAGTACTTCTTTGTAGTGCAGTTTTGCATTGCCCGCTTGCTTGCTTGGCCAAAATGGGCATATGCGTTTTCTCCTGAATATATTCAGGAGAAAACACATACGCCCTTTTTGGCCAAGTGCATCATTGTCGAAGTTGTGCCCCTCTTCCTGTGCTTTAAAGGTGATTCCAGCTTACCTCTTGAAATCTGTTTCCTGCTATTCTGCCTCGCTTTCAGGTCCGCCTCGTTGCCTTCCCTCAACAGATTTTTGGACAATAGTTGCCCTTTATTAGTCTGCCAGTTTGTGAATTGCTCTGCCACATAGCTCCATTTTTTAACTCGTTTTTTGTGAGCTGAACGCAAGTCCTATATTTTGGTTCAGGGCCTATACTTGTTTTTGGTGGGTGGCTGAGACTTTGGTTAATTCTTCCTCCCGGGAAATAAGAGTGACATGTCCCCGTCCAAATGCCTAACAGCTACTCTCTCATTAGTTCTCCCTCTTCCCTTTCATCCTTTGCCAAATTGGCAACCTTAGTGCACCAGGAGCTTAAAGTGCTGTCTCTCCATGTTTGGAGATTGATAGTAAAGCAGTTGAAAAGTCAAACTGGAGCACAAGGAGAGGTACTTACTCGTTGAGTTTTAGAAAAGTTTCGTATTCACAGTATGTCCATTCCCTAGGTTTCCCATACATGTAATAGCTATAGTAATATTCCCTACAACCTGGAGAGTTATGACCCATGGAATGGGTGCCATGCATTATTGCTTTAAAGGGTCTGCATTTGCTCACCCAATCTCACCAATCCTCTCAGTCCCATGTGTCCAGCCTTATGCCACATCCAGCTGTCATTGTAGATAGGGTCATTCCAGGTTTCAACAGAGACACTGAAGGAATTGTAAAGAATTTTCCTGTTTTTTTAATTTTCTTTTTGAAATTCCTTTTTATAGTGGGTTTGAGCTGATTCTCACTGCCATGTTTATGCCAGTCTAGACATTTGATTTCCTTACGGAGACATATGAAACATATGTTTAAGATTCTTACTAGTCAGATATATTCCTCTGCAGGAAATATGGGGTTTTGAGTCCCTTTCACTGCGGAAGGTGTAGGTCTTGTCTATTCCATAGTTGGTTTTTGGAACGTTACCTGTGCTTATATCAAACTCTGGTTTTATGCCTCACCCCACCTCTCCTTCCCCCTTAAGCAGGCATAAGTGTGCTTTCTAAATGTGAGACTCTGTTCTCTTTCCTAACTCAGTTCATGTGTAGCCATGTTTACAGGATCTTCATAAGTGGTATCTTATGATAAGTTTCATTTTCTGTGTGACTTATTTCACTTAGAATCATCGTACCTGAATCCACTCATTTTGCTGCTACTGGTCTTATGACATTGATGTGATGGCTGAGAGATATTCCATCGTACGTAAGTACCACAATTTTTTGAAAAATTTTTATATTTCCTGGGATATTCAATGTGTATCCAAGTTGAGGTTTTAGTAAGCAGTGCAGGCCTAAATTTTGGGTTGGCTCTGACTTATTGATTTTCAGTTTTCCCAAGGTATATTCCCTAGACTGGATATGTCCTTGGCTCTGTAGCTCTGTTGTTTACTTGTTTAGGGAACACAATGCACTCCTCCAGAGAGGCAGTTGGCAATTTATATCCCGCCCATCAGCATAACAAGGCTCCCTTTTCTCCAGGGCCTGTCTTGCCTTTGTGAATATTACACATTTTGTGGATATCCATTTTGACCGGTGGGAACTGATACTTCTTTGTAGTGCAGATTTGCATTGCCCACTTGCTTGCTTGGCCAAAATGGGCGTATGCGTTTTCTCCTGAATATATTAAGGACAAAACGCATATACCCTTTTTGGCCAAGTGCATCATTGTCGAAGTTGTGCCCCTCTTCCTGTGCTTTAAAGGCGATTCCAATGTACCTCTTGAAATCTGTTTCCTGCTATTGTGCCTCACATTCAAGTCCGCCTCGTTGCCTTCCCTCAAGAGATTTTTTGATGATAGTTGGTCTTTATTACTCTGCCAGTTTGTGAATTGCTTTGCCCCATAGTTCCATTTTTTAACTCGTTTTTTGTGAGATGAACGCAAGTCCGATATTTTGGTTCAGGACATATACTGGTTCCCGGTGGGTGGCTGAGACTTTGGTTAATTCATCTTCCTCCCAGGAAATAAGAGTGACAGTTGCCCTTCCAAATGGCTAACAGCTACTCTCTCATTGGTTCTCCCTATTCCCTTTCATCCTATGCCAAATTGGCAACCTGAGTGCACCAGGAGGTTAGAGGTGCTTTCTCTCCAAGTTGGGAAATTGATAGTAAAGCAGTTGGAAGGTCAAACTGGAGCACCAGCAGAGTCACTATTCGTTGAGTTTTAGAAAGCTTTCGTATTCAGAGTGTGTCCATTCTCTAGGATTCCCATACATATTATAGCTGTAGTAATATTCCCTTCAACTTGGAGAGTTGCGATCCATGGAATGAGTGCCATGCATTATTGCTTTAAAGGGTGTGCATTTGCTCACCCAATCTCACCAATCCTCTCAGTCCCATGTGTCCAGCCTTATGCCAACTCCAGCTGTCATTGTAGATAGGGTCATTCCAAGTTTCAACAGAGACCCTGAAGGAATTGTAAAGAATTTTCCTGTTTCTTTTTGTTTTGTTTTTGAAATTCCGTTTTATAGTGGGTTTGAGCTGATTCTCGCTGCCATGATTATGCCAGTCTAGACACACTTGATTGCCTTAAGGAGACATATCTGTACATAGGTTTTAAATTTCTTACTAGTCAGATACATTCCTCTGCGGGAAATATGGGATTTAGAGTCCCTTTCACTGAGGAAGGTGTAGGTCTTTTCTATTCCATAATGGTTTTTGGAACGGTACCTGTGCTTATATCAAACTCTGGTTTTATGCATCACCCCACCACTCCTTCCGCCTTAAGCAGGCATAAGAGTGTTTTCTAAATGTGAGACTCTCTTCTCTCTCCTAACTCCGTTCATGTGTAGCCATGTTTACAGGATTATCATAAGTGATATCTTATGATACGTTTCTTTTTCTGTGTGACTTATTTCACCTAGAATGATGGTACCTGAATCCACTCATTTTGCTGCTACTGGTCCTATGACATTGATTTCATGGCTGAGGGATATTCCATCGTACGTAAGTACCCAATTTTTTGAAACAATTTTGTCCTTCCTGGGATATTTAATGTGTACCAAAGTTGAGGTTCTTGTAAGCAGTGCAGTCCTAAACTTTGAAGTGCCTCTGTCTTATTGATTATCAGTTTTCCCAAGGTATATTCCCTAGACTGGAAGTGCCCTTGGCTCTGTAGCTCTCTTGTTTACTAGTTTAGGGAACACAATGCACTCCTCCAGAGAGGCAGTTGGCAATTTACCTCCCACCCATCAGCATAACAAGGCTCCCTGTTCTCCAGGGCCTCTCTTGCCTTTCTGAATTTTACCCATATTGTGGAGGTCCCTTTTGACCAGTGGGAAGTGATACTTCTTTGTAGTGCAGACTTGCTTTGCCCACTTGCTTGCTTGGCCAAAAAGGGCGTATGTGTTTTCTCCTGAATATACTCAGGAGAAAATGCATAATCCCTTTTTGGCCAAGTGCATCATTGTCGAAGTTGTGCCCCTCTTCCTGTGCTTTAAAGGTGATTCCAACGTACCTCTTGAAATCTGTTTCCTGCTATTCTGCCTCACTTTCAAGTCCGCCTCGCTGCCTTCCCTCAACAGATTTTTGGATGATAGTTGGCCTTTATTACTCTGCCAGTTTGTGAATTGCTCTGCCCCATAGCTCCATTTTTTAACTCATTTTTTATGAGCTGAACGCAAGTCTAATATTTTGGTTCAGGACCTATACTTGTTCCCGGTGAGTGGCTGAGACTTTGGTTAATTCTTCTTCCTCCCAGGAAATAAGAGTGACAGGTGCCCGTCCAAATGCCTAACAGCTACTCTCTCATTGGTTCTCCCTCTTCCCTTTCATCCTCTGCAAATTTGGCAACCTGTGTGAACCAGGAGGTTAAAGGGCATGTCTCTCCAAATTGGGTGATTGATAGTAAAGCAGTTGGAGAGTGAAACCGGAGCAGCAGAAGAGGGACTATTAGTTGAGTTTTAGAAAACTTTCGTATTCACAGTGTTTCCATTCTCTAGGTTTCACGTTCCTGTTATAGCTGTAGTAATATTAACTACAAGCTGTTGAGTTGGGACCCATGGAATGGAGCCCACGCATTATTGCTATAAATGGTCTGCGTTTGCTCACCCAATCTCACCAATCCTCTCAGTCCCGTGTGTCCAGCCTTAGGCCACATCCAGCTGTCGTTGTAGATAGGGTCATTACATGTTTCATTATATACCCTGAAGGAATTGTATAGAATTTACCTTTTCTTTTGTTTTTGAAATTCCTTTTTATAGTGGGTTTGAGCTGATTCTCGCTGTCATGTTTATGCCAGTCTAGACACACTTGATTCCCTTACGGAGACATATCTGTACATAGGTTTTAAGTTTCTTACTAGTCGGATATATTCCTCTGCGGGAAATATGGTATTTTGAGTCCCTTTCACTGAGGAAGGTGTAGGTCTTGTCTATTCCATAGTTGCTTTTTGGAACGGTACCTGTGCTTATATCAAACTCTGGTTTTATGCATCACCCCACCTCTCCTTCCCCCTTAAGCAGGCATATGAGTGTTTTCTAAATGTGAGACTCTGTTCTCTTTCCTAACTCAGTTCATGTGTAGCCATGTTTACAGGATCTTCATAAGTGATATCTTATGATAAGTTTCATTTTCTGTGTGACTTATATCACTTATAATCATCGTACCTGAATCCACTCATTTTGCTGCTACTGGTCTTATGACATTGATTTCATGGCTGAGGGTTATTCCATCGTACATAAGTACCACAATTTTTTGAACCATTTTTATATTTCCTGGGATACTTATGGTGTACCCAAGTTGAGGTTCTTGTAAGCAGTGCAGGCCTAAATTTTGCGGTGGCTCTGTCTTATTGATATTCAGTTTTCCCAAGGTATATTCCCAAGACTCGAAGAGCCCTTGGCTCTGTAGCTCTGTTGTTTACTTGTTTTAGAGAACACAATGCACTCCACCAGAGAGGCAGTTGGCAATTTACATCCCGTCCATCAGCATAACAAGGCTCCCTGTTCTCCAGGGCCTCTCTTGCCTTTCTGGTTTTTACACATTTTGTGGATGTCCCTTTTGACTGGTGGGAAGTAGTACTTCTTTGTAGTGCAGTTTTGCATTGCCCGCTTGCTTGCTTGGCCAAAATGGGCATATGCGTTTTCTCCTGAATATATTCAGGAGAAAACACATACGCCCTTTTTGGCCAAGTGCATCATTGTCGAAGTTGTGCCCCTCTTCCTGTGCTTTAAAGGTGATTCCAGCTTACCTCTTGAAATCTGTTTCCTGCTATTCTGCCTCGCTTTCAGGTCCGCCTCGTTGCCTTCCCTCAACAGATTTTTGGACAATAGTTGCCCTTTATTAGTCTGCCAGTTTGTGAATTGCTCTGCCACATAGCTCCATTTTTTAACTCGTTTTTTGTGAGCTGAACGCAAGTCCTATATTTTGGTTCAGGGCCTATACTTGTTTTTGGTGGGTGGCTGAGACTTTGGTTAATTCTTCCTCCCGGGAAATAAGAGTGACATGTCCCCGTCCAAATGCCTAACAGCTACTCTCTCATTAGTTCTCCCTCTTCCCTTTCATCCTTTGCCAAATTGGCAACCTTAGTGCACCAGGAGCTTAAAGTGCTGTCTCTCCATGTTTGGAGATTGATAGTAAAGCAGTTGAAAAGTCAAACTGGAGCACAAGGAGAGGTACTTACTCGTTGAGTTTTAGAAAAGTTTCGTATTCACAGTATGTCCATTCCCTAGGTTTCCCATACATGTAATAGCTATAGTAATATTCCCTACAACCTGGAGAGTTATGACCCATGGAATGGGTGCCATGCATTATTGCTTTAAAGGGTCTGCATTTGCTCACCCAATCTCACCAATCCTCTCAGTCCCATGTGTCCAGCCTTATGCCACATCCAGCTGTCATTGTAGATAGGGTCATTCCAGGTTTCAACAGAGACACTGAAGGAATTGTAAAGAATTTTCCTGTTTTTTTAATTTTCTTTTTGAAATTCCTTTTTATAGTGGGTTTGAGCTGATTCTCACTGCCATGTTTATGCCAGTCTAGACATTTGATTTCCTTACGGAGACATATGAAACATATGTTTAAGATTCTTACTAGTCAGATATATTCCTCTGCAGGAAATATGGGGTTTTGAGTCCCTTTCACTGCGGAAGGTGTAGGTCTTGTCTATTCCATAGTTGGTTTTTGGAACGTTACCTGTGCTTATATCAAACTCTGGTTTTATGCCTCACCCCACCTCTCCTTCCCCCTTAAGCAGGCATAAGTGTGCTTTCTAAATGTGAGACTCTGTTCTCTTTCCTAACTCAGTTCATGTGTAGCCATGTTTACAGGATCTTCATAAGTGGTATCTTATGATAAGTTTCATTTTCTGTGTGACTTATTTCACTTAGAATCATCGTACCTGAATCCACTCATTTTGCTGCTACTGGTCTTATGACATTGATGTGATGGCTGAGAGATATTCCATCGTACGTAAGTACCACAATTTTTTGAAAAATTTTTATATTTCCTGGGATATTCAATGTGTATCCAAGTTGAGGTTTTAGTAAGCAGTGCAGGCCTAAATTTTGGGTTGGCTCTGACTTATTGATTTTCAGTTTTCCCAAGGTATATTCCCTAGACTGGATATGTCCTTGGCTCTGTAGCTCTGTTGTTTACTTGTTTAGGGAACACAATGCACTCCTCCAGAGAGGCAGTTGGCAATTTATATCCCGCCCATCAGCATAACAAGGCTCCCTTTTCTCCAGGGCCTGTCTTGCCTTTGTGAATATTACACATTTTGTGGATATCCATTTTGACCGGTGGGAACTGATACTTCTTTGTAGTGCAGATTTGCATTGCCCACTTGCTTGCTTGGCCAAAATGGGCGTATGCGTTTTCTCCTGAATATATTAAGGACAAAACGCATATACCCTTTTTGGCCAAGTGCATCATTGTCGAAGTTGTGCCCCTCTTCCTGTGCTTTAAAGGCGATTCCAATGTACCTCTTGAAATCTGTTTCCTGCTATTGTGCCTCACATTCAAGTCCGCCTCGTTGCCTTCCCTCAAGAGATTTTTTGATGATAGTTGGTCTTTATTACTCTGCCAGTTTGTGAATTGCTTTGCCCCATAGTTCCATTTTTTAACTCGTTTTTTGTGAGATGAACGCAAGTCCGATATTTTGGTTCAGGACATATACTGGTTCCCGGTGGGTGGCTGAGACTTTGGTTAATTCATCTTCCTCCCAGGAAATAAGAGTGACAGTTGCCCTTCCAAATGGCTAACAGCTACTCTCTCATTGGTTCTCCCTATTCCCTTTCATCCTATGCCAAATTGGCAACCTGAGTGCACCAGGAGGTTAGAGGTGCTTTCTCTCCAAGTTGGGAAATTGATAGTAAAGCAGTTGGAAGGTCAAACTGGAGCACCAGCAGAGTCACTATTCGTTGAGTTTTAGAAAGCTTTCGTATTCAGAGTGTGTCCATTCTCTAGGATTCCCATACATATTATAGCTGTAGTAATATTCCCTTCAACTTGGAGAGTTGCGATCCATGGAATGAGTGCCATGCATTATTGCTTTAAAGGGTGTGCATTTGCTCACCCAATCTCACCAATCCTCTCAGTCCCATGTGTCCAGCCTTATGCCAACTCCAGCTGTCATTGTAGATAGGGTCATTCCAAGTTTCAACAGAGACCCTGAAGGAATTGTAAAGAATTTTCCTGTTTCTTTTTGTTTTGTTTTTGAAATTCCGTTTTATAGTGGGTTTGAGCTGATTCTCGCTGCCATGATTATGCAAGTCTAGACACACTTGATTGCCTTAAGGAGACATATCTGTACATAGGTTTTAAATTTCTTACTAGTCAGATACATTCCTCTGCGGGAAATATGGGATTTAGAGTCCCTTTCACTGAGGAAGGTGTAGGTCTTTTCTATTCCATAATGGTTTTTGGAACGGTACCTGTGCTTATATCAAACTCTGGTTTTATGCATCACCCCACCACTCCTTCCGCCTTAAGCAGGCATAAGAGTGTTTTCTAAATGTGAGACTCTCTTCTCTCTCCTAACTCCGTTCATGTGTAGCCATGTTTACAGGATTATCATAAGTGATATCTTATGATACGTTTCTTTTTCTGTGTGACTTATTTCACCTAGAATGATGGTACCTGAATCCACTCATTTTGCTGCTACTGGTCCTATGACATTGATTTCATGGCTGAGGGATATTCCATCGTACGTAAGTACCCAATTTTTTGAAACAATTTTGTCCTTCCTGGGATATTTAATGTGTACCAAAGTTGAGGTTCTTGTAAGCAGTGCAGTCCTAAACTTTGAAGTGCCTCTGTCTTATTGATTATCAGTTTTCCCAAGGTATATTCCCTAGACTGGAAGTGCCCTTGGCTCTGTAGCTCTCTTGTTTACTAGTTTAGGGAACACAATGCACTCCTCCAGAGAGGCAGTTGGCAATTTACCTCCCACCCATCAGCATAACAAGGCTCCCTGTTCTCCAGGGCCTCTCTTGCCTTTCTGAATTTTACCCATATTGTGGAGGTCCCTTTTGACCAGTGGGAAGTGATACTTCTTTGTAGTGCAGACTTGCTTTGCCCACTTGCTTGCTTGGCCAAAAAGGGCGTATGTGTTTTCTCCTGAATATACTCAGGAGAAAATGCATAATCCCTTTTTGGCCAAGTGCATCATTGTCGAAGTTGTGCCCCTCTTCCTGTGCTTTAAAGGTGATTCCAACGTACCTCTTGAAATCTGTTTCCTGCTATTCTGCCTCACTTTCAAGTCCGCCTCGCTGCCTTCCCTCAACAGATTTTTGGATGATAGTTGGCCTTTATTACTCTGCCAGTTTGTGAATTGCTCTGCCCCATAGCTCCATTTTTTAACTCATTTTTTATGAGCTGAACGCAAGTCTAATATTTTGGTTCAGGACCTATACTTGTTCCCGGTGAGTGGCTGAGACTTTGGTTAATTCTTCTTCCTCCCAGGAAATAAGAGTGACAGGTGCCCGTCCAAATGCCTAACAGCTACTCTCTCATTGGTTCTCCCTCTTCCCTTTCATCCTCTGCAAATTTGGCAACCTGTGTGAACCAGGAGGTTAAAGGGCATGTCTCTCCAAATTGGGTGATTGATAGTAAAGCAGTTGGAGAGTGAAACCGGAGCAGCAGAAGAGGGACTATTAGTTGAGTTTTAGAAAACTTTCGTATTCACAGTGTTTCCATTCTCTAGGTTTCACGTTCCTGTTATAGCTGTAGTAATATTAACTACAAGCTGTTGAGTTGGGACCCATGGAATGGAGCCCACGCATTATTGCTATAAATGGTCTGCATTTGCTCACCCAATCTCACCAATCCTCTCAGTCCCGTGTGTCCAGCCTTAGGCCACATCCAGCTGTCGTTGTAGATAGGGTCATTACATGTTTCATTATATACCCTGAAGGAATTGTATAGAATTTACCTTTTCTTTTGTTTTTGAAATTCCTTTTTATAGTGGGTTTGAGCTGATTCTCGCTGTCATGTTTATGCCAGTCTAGACACACTTGATTCCCTTACGGAGACATATCTGTACATAGGTTTTAAGTTTCTTACTAGTCGGATATATTCCTCTGCGGGAAATATGGTATTTTGAGTCCCTTTCACTGAGGAAGGTGTAGGTCTTGTCTATTCCATAGTTGCTTTTTGGAACGGTACCTGTGCTTATATCAAACTCTGGTTTTATGCATCACCCCACCTCTCCTTCCCCCTTAAGCAGGCATATGAGTGTTTTCTAAATGTGAGACTCTGTTCTCTTTCCTAACTCAGTTCATGTGTAGCCATGTTTACAGGATCTTCATAAGTGATA
This sequence comes from Mesoplodon mirus, assembly GCF_964341445.2. Lineage (NCBI taxonomy): Eukaryota > Metazoa > Chordata > Mammalia > Artiodactyla > Ziphiidae > Mesoplodon > Mesoplodon mirus. The sequence goes on along the minus strand of NW_028295800.1, from coordinate 3,758,068 downwards.
TCTTATGATAAGTTTCATTTTCTGTGTGACTTATATCACTTATAATCATCGTACCTGAATCCACTCATTTTGCTGCTACTGGTCTTATGACATTGATTTCATGGCTGAGGGTTATTCCATCGTACATAAGTACCACAATTTTTTGAACCATTTTTATATTTCCTGGGATACTTATGGTGTACCCAAGTTGAGGTTCTTGTAAGCAGTGCAGGCCTAAATTTTGCGGTGGCTCTGTCTTATTGATATTCAGTTTTCCCAAGGTATATTCCCAAGACTCGAAGAGCCCTTGGCTCTGTAGCTCTGTTGTTTACTTGTTTTAGAGAACACAATGCACTCCACCAGAGAGGCAGTTGGCAATTTACATCCCGTCCATCAGCATAACAAGGCTCCCTGTTCTCCAGGGCCTCTCTTGCCTTTCTGGTTTTTACACATTTTGTGGATGTCCCTTTTGACTGGTGGGAAGTAGTACTTCTTTGTAGTGCAGTTTTGCATTGCCCGCTTGCTTGCTTGGCCAAAATGGGCATATGCGTTTTCTCCTGAATATATTCAGGAGAAAACACATACGCCCTTTTTGGCCAAGTGCATCATTGTCGAAGTTGTGCCCCTCTTCCTGTGCTTTAAAGGTGATTCCAGCTTACCTCTTGAAATCTGTTTCCTGCTATTCTGCCTCGCTTTCAGGTCCGCCTCGTTGCCTTCCCTCAACAGATTTTTGGACAATAGTTGCCCTTTATTAGTCTGCCAGTTTGTGAATTGCTCTGCCACATAGCTCCATTTTTTAACTCGTTTTTTGTGAGCTGAACGCAAGTCCTATATTTTGGTTCAGGGCCTATACTTGTTTTTGGTGGGTGGCTGAGACTTTGGTTAATTCTTCCTCCCGGGAAATAAGAGTGACATGTCCCCGTCCAAATGCCTAACAGCTACTCTCTCATTAGTTCTCCCTCTTCCCTTTCATCCTTTGCCAAATTGGCAACCTTAGTGCACCAGGAGCTTAAAGTGCTGTCTCTCCATGTTTGGAGATTGATAGTAAAGCAGTTGAAAAGTCAAACTGGAGCACAAGGAGAGGTACTTACTCGTTGAGTTTTAGAAAAGTTTCGTATTCACAGTATGTCCATTCCCTAGGTTTCCCATACATGTAATAGCTATAGTAATATTCCCTACAACCTGGAGAGTTATGACCCATGGAATGGGTGCCATGCATTATTGCTTTAAAGGGTCTGCATTTGCTCACCCAATCTCACCAATCCTCTCAGTCCCATGTGTCCAGCCTTATGCCACATCCAGCTGTCATTGTAGATAGGGTCATTCCAGGTTTCAACAGAGACACTGAAGGAATTGTAAAGAATTTTCCTGTTTTTTTAATTTTCTTTTTGAAATTCCTTTTTATAGTGGGTTTGAGCTGATTCTCACTGCCATGTTTATGCCAGTCTAGACATTTGATTTCCTTACGGAGACATATGAAACATATGTTTAAGATTCTTACTAGTCAGATATATTCCTCTGCAGGAAATATGGGGTTTTGAGTCCCTTTCACTGCGGAAGGTGTAGGTCTTGTCTATTCCATAGTTGGTTTTTGGAACGTTACCTGTGCTTATATCAAACTCTGGTTTTATGCCTCACCCCACCTCTCCTTCCCCCTTAAGCAGGCATAAGTGTGCTTTCTAAATGTGAGACTCTGTTCTCTTTCCTAACTCAGTTCATGTGTAGCCATGTTTACAGGATCTTCATAAGTGGTATCTTATGATAAGTTTCATTTTCTGTGTGACTTATTTCACTTAGAATCATCGTACCTGAATCCACTCATTTTGCTGCTACTGGTCTTATGACATTGATGTGATGGCTGAGAGATATTCCATCGTACGTAAGTACCACAATTTTTTGAAAAATTTTTATATTTCCTGGGATATTCAATGTGTATCCAAGTTGAGGTTTTAGTAAGCAGTGCAGGCCTAAATTTTGGGTTGGCTCTGACTTATTGATTTTCAGTTTTCCCAAGGTATATTCCCTAGACTGGATATGTCCTTGGCTCTGTAGCTCTGTTGTTTACTTGTTTAGGGAACACAATGCACTCCTCCAGAGAGGCAGTTGGCAATTTATATCCCGCCCATCAGCATAACAAGGCTCCCTTTTCTCCAGGGCCTGTCTTGCCTTTGTGAATATTACACATTTTGTGGATATCCATTTTGACCGGTGGGAACTGATACTTCTTTGTAGTGCAGATTTGCATTGCCCACTTGCTTGCTTGGCCAAAATGGGCGTATGCGTTTTCTCCTGAATATATTAAGGACAAAACGCATATACCCTTTTTGGCCAAGTGCATCATTGTCGAAGTTGTGCCCCTCTTCCTGTGCTTTAAAGGCGATTCCAATGTACCTCTTGAAATCTGTTTCCTGCTATTGTGCCTCACATTCAAGTCCGCCTCGTTGCCTTCCCTCAAGAGATTTTTTGATGATAGTTGGTCTTTATTACTCTGCCAGTTTGTGAATTGCTTTGCCCCATAGTTCCATTTTTTAACTCGTTTTTTGTGAGATGAACGCAAGTCCGATATTTTGGTTCAGGACATATACTGGTTCCCGGTGGGTGGCTGAGACTTTGGTTAATTCATCTTCCTCCCAGGAAATAAGAGTGACAGTTGCCCTTCCAAATGGCTAACAGCTACTCTCTCATTGGTTCTCCCTATTCCCTTTCATCCTATGCCAAATTGGCAACCTGAGTGCACCAGGAGGTTAGAGGTGCTTTCTCTCCAAGTTGGGAAATTGATAGTAAAGCAGTTGGAAGGTCAAACTGGAGCACCAGCAGAGTCACTATTCGTTGAGTTTTAGAAAGCTTTCGTATTCAGAGTGTGTCCATTCTCTAGGATTCCCATACATATTATAGCTGTAGTAATATTCCCTTCAACTTGGAGAGTTGCGATCCATGGAATGAGTGCCATGCATTATTGCTTTAAAGGGTGTGCATTTGCTCACCCAATCTCACCAATCCTCTCAGTCCCATGTGTCCAGCCTTATGCCAACTCCAGCTGTCATTGTAGATAGGGTCATTCCAAGTTTCAACAGAGACCCTGAAGGAATTGTAAAGAATTTTCCTGTTTCTTTTTGTTTTGTTTTTGAAATTCCGTTTTATAGTGGGTTTGAGCTGATTCTCGCTGCCATGATTATGCCAGTCTAGACACACTTGATTGCCTTAAGGAGACATATCTGTACATAGGTTTTAAATTTCTTACTAGTCAGATACATTCCTCTGCGGGAAATATGGGATTTAGAGTCCCTTTCACTGAGGAAGGTGTAGGTCTTTTCTATTCCATAATGGTTTTTGGAACGGTACCTGTGCTTATATCAAACTCTGGTTTTATGCATCACCCCACCACTCCTTCCGCCTTAAGCAGGCATAAGAGTGTTTTCTAAATGTGAGACTCTCTTCTCTCTCCTAACTCCGTTCATGTGTAGCCATGTTTACAGGATTATCATAAGTGATATCTTATGATACGTTTCTTTTTCTGTGTGACTTATTTCACCTAGAATGATGGTACCTGAATCCACTCATTTTGCTGCTACTGGTCCTATGACATTGATTTCATGGCTGAGGGATATTCCATCGTACGTAAGTACCCAATTTTTTGAAACAATTTTGTCCTTCCTGGGATATTTAATGTGTACCAAAGTTGAGGTTCTTGTAAGCAGTGCAGTCCTAAACTTTGAAGTGCCTCTGTCTTATTGATTATCAGTTTTCCCAAGGTATATTCCCTAGACTGGAAGTGCCCTTGGCTCTGTAGCTCTCTTGTTTACTAGTTTAGGGAACACAATGCACTCCTCCAGAGAGGCAGTTGGCAATTTACCTCCCACCCATCAGCATAACAAGGCTCCCTGTTCTCCAGGGCCTCTCTTGCCTTTCTGAATTTTACCCATATTGTGGAGGTCCCTTTTGACCAGTGGGAAGTGATACTTCTTTGTAGTGCAGACTTGCTTTGCCCACTTGCTTGCTTGGCCAAAAAGGGCGTATGTGTTTTCTCCTGAATATACTCAGGAGAAAATGCATAATCCCTTTTTGGCCAAGTGCATCATTGTCGAAGTTGTGCCCCTCTTCCTGTGCTTTAAAGGTGATTCCAACGTACCTCTTGAAATCTGTTTCCTGCTATTCTGCCTCACTTTCAAGTCCGCCTCGCTGCCTTCCCTCAACAGATTTTTGGATGATAGTTGGCCTTTATTACTCTGCCAGTTTGTGAATTGCTCTGCCCCATAGCTCCATTTTTTAACTCATTTTTTATGAGCTGAACGCAAGTCTAATATTTTGGTTCAGGACCTATACTTGTTCCCGGTGAGTGGCTGAGACTTTGGTTAATTCTTCTTCCTCCCAGGAAATAAGAGTGACAGGTGCCCGTCCAAATGCCTAACAGCTACTCTCTCATTGGTTCTCCCTCTTCCCTTTCATCCTCTGCAAATTTGGCAACCTGTGTGAACCAGGAGGTTAAAGGGCATGTCTCTCCAAATTGGGTGATTGATAGTAAAGCAGTTGGAGAGTGAAACCGGAGCAGCAGAAGAGGGACTATTAGTTGAGTTTTAGAAAACTTTCGTATTCACAGTGTTTCCATTCTCTAGGTTTCACGTTCCTGTTATAGCTGTAGTAATATTAACTACAAGCTGTTGAGTTGGGACCCATGGAATGGAGCCCACGCATTATTGCTATAAATGGTCTGTGTTTGCTCACCCAATCTCACCAATCCTCTCAGTCCCGTGTGTCCAGCCTTAGGCCACATCCAGCTGTCGTTGTAGATAGGGTCATTACATGTTTCATTATATACCCTGAAGGAATTGTATAGAATTTACCTTTTCTTTTGTTTTTGAAATTCCTTTTTATAGTGGGTTTGAGCTGATTCTCGCTGTCATGTTTATGCCAGTCTAGACACACTTGATTCCCTTACGGAGACATATCTGTACATAGGTTTTAAGTTTCTTACTAGTCGGATATATTCCTCTGCGGGAAATATGGTATTTTGAGTCCCTTTCACTGAGGAAGGTGTAGGTCTTGTCTATTCCATAGTTGCTTTTTGGAACGGTACCTGTGCTTATATCAAACTCTGGTTTTATGCATCACCCCACCTCTCCTTCCCCCTTAAGCAGGCATATGAGTGTTTTCTAAATGTGAGACTCTGTTCTCTTTCCTAACTCAGTTCATGTGTAGCCATGTTTACAGGATCTTCATAAGTGATATCTTATGATAAGTTTCATTTTCTGTGTGACTTATATCACTTATAATCATCGTACCTGAATCCACTCATTTTGCTGCTACTGGTCTTATGACATTGATTTCATGGCTGAGGGTTATTCCATCGTACATAAGTACCACAATTTTTTGAACCATTTTTATATTTCCTGGGATACTTATGGTGTACCCAAGTTGAGGTTCTTGTAAGCAGTGCAGGCCTAAATTTTGCGGTGGCTCTGTCTTATTGATATTCAGTTTTCCCAAGGTATATTCCCAAGACTCGAAGAGCCCTTGGCTCTGTAGCTCTGTTGTTTACTTGTTTTAGAGAACACAATGCACTCCACCAGAGAGGCAGTTGGCAATTTACATCCCGTCCATCAGCATAACAAGGCTCCCTGTTCTCCAGGGCCTCTCTTGCCTTTCTGGTTTTTACACATTTTGTGGATGTCCCTTTTGACTGGTGGGAAGTAGTACTTCTTTGTAGTGCAGTTTTGCATTGCCCGCTTGCTTGCTTGGCCAAAATGGGCATATGCGTTTTCTCCTGAATATATTCAGGAGAAAACACATACGCCCTTTTTGGCCAAGTGCATCATTGTCGAAGTTGTGCCCCTCTTCCTGTGCTTTAAAGGTGATTCCAGCTTACCTCTTGAAATCTGTTTCCTGCTATTCTGCCTCGCTTTCAGGTCCGCCTCGTTGCCTTCCCTCAACAGATTTTTGGACAATAGTTGCCCTTTATTAGTCTGCCAGTTTGTGAATTGCTCTGCCACATAGCTCCATTTTTTAACTCGTTTTTTGTGAGCTGAACGCAAGTCCTATATTTTGGTTCAGGGCCTATACTTGTTTTTGGTGGGTGGCTGAGACTTTGGTTAATTCTTCCTCCCGGGAAATAAGAGTGACATGTCCCCGTCCAAATGCCTAACAGCTACTCTCTCATTAGTTCTCCCTCTTCCCTTTCATCCTTTGCCAAATTGGCAACCTTAGTGCACCAGGAGCTTAAAGTGCTGTCTCTCCATGTTTGGAGATTGATAGTAAAGCAGTTGAAAAGTCAAACTGGAGCACAAGGAGAGGTACTTACTCGTTGAGTTTTAGAAAAGTTTCGTATTCACAGTATGTCCATTCCCTAGGTTTCCCATACATGTAATAGCTATAGTAATATTCCCTACAACCTGGAGAGTTATGACCCATGGAATGGGTGCCATGCATTATTGCTTTAAAGGGTCTGCATTTGCTCACCCAATCTCACCAATCCTCTCAGTCCCATGTGTCCAGCCTTATGCCACATCCAGCTGTCATTGTAGATAGGGTCATTCCAGGTTTCAACAGAGACACTGAAGGAATTGTAAAGAATTTTCCTGTTTTTTTAATTTTCTTTTTGAAATTCCTTTTTATAGTGGGTTTGAGCTGATTCTCACTGCCATGTTTATGCCAGTCTAGACATTTGATTTCCTTACGGAGACATATGAAACATATGTTTAAGATTCTTACTAGTCAGATATATTCCTCTGCAGGAAATATGGGGTTTTGAGTCCCTTTCACTGCGGAAGGTGTAGGTCTTGTCTATTCCATAGTTGGTTTTTGGAACGTTACCTGTGCTTATATCAAACTCTGGTTTTATGCCTCACCCCACCTCTCCTTCCCCCTTAAGCAGGCATAAGTGTGCTTTCTAAATGTGAGACTCTGTTCTCTTTCCTAACTCAGTTCATGTGTAGCCATGTTTACAGGATCTTCATAAGTGGTATCTTATGATAAGTTTCATTTTCTGTGTGACTTATTTCACTTAGAATCATCGTACCTGAATCCACTCATTTTGCTGCTACTGGTCTTATGACATTGATGTGATGGCTGAGAGATATTCCATCGTACGTAAGTACCACAATTTTTTGAAAAATTTTTATATTTCCTGGGATATTCAATGTGTATCCAAGTTGAGGTTTTAGTAAGCAGTGCAGGCCTAAATTTTGGGTTGGCTCTGACTTATTGATTTTCAGTTTTCCCAAGGTATATTCCCTAGACTGGATATGTCCTTGGCTCTGTAGCTCTGTTGTTTACTTGTTTAGGGAACACAATGCACTCCTCCAGAGAGGCAGTTGGCAATTTATATCCCGCCCATCAGCATAACAAGGCTCCCTTTTCTCCAGGGCCTGTCTTGCCTTTGTGAATATTACACATTTTGTGGATATCCATTTTGACCGGTGGGAACTGATACTTCTTTGTAGTGCAGATTTGCATTGCCCACTTGCTTGCTTGGCCAAAATGGGCGTATGCGTTTTCTCCTGAATATATTAAGGACAAAACGCATATACCCTTTTTGGCCAAGTGCATCATTGTCGAAGTTGTGCCCCTCTTCCTGTGCTTTAAAGGCGATTCCAATGTACCTCTTGAAATCTGTTTCCTGCTATTGTGCCTCACATTCAAGTCCGCCTCGTTGCCTTCCCTCAAGAGATTTTTTGATGATAGTTGGTCTTTATTACTCTGCCAGTTTGTGAATTGCTTTGCCCCATAGTTCCATTTTTTAACTCGTTTTTTGTGAGATGAACGCAAGTCCGATATTTTGGTTCAGGACATATACTGGTTCCCGGTGGGTGGCTGAGACTTTGGTTAATTCATCTTCCTCCCAGGAAATAAGAGTGACAGTTGCCCTTCCAAATGGCTAACAGCTACTCTCTCATTGGTTCTCCCTATTCCCTTTCATCCTATGCCAAATTGGCAACCTGAGTGCACCAGGAGGTTAGAGGTGCTTTCTCTCCAAGTTGGGAAATTGATAGTAAAGCAGTTGGAAGGTCAAACTGGAGCACCAGCAGAGTCACTATTCGTTGAGTTTTAGAAAGCTTTCGTATTCAGAGTGTGTCCATTCTCTAGGATTCCCATACATATTATAGCTGTAGTAATATTCCCTTCAACTTGGAGAGTTGCGATCCATGGAATGAGTGCCATGCATTATTGCTTTAAAGGGTGTGCATTTGCTCACCCAATCTCACCAATCCTCTCAGTCCCATGTGTCCAGCCTTATGCCAACTCCAGCTGTCATTGTAGATAGGGTCATTCCAAGTTTCAACAGAGACCCTGAAGGAATTGTAAAGAATTTTCCTGTTTCTTTTTGTTTTGTTTTTGAAATTCCGTTTTATAGTGGGTTTGAGCTGATTCTCGCTGCCATGATTATGCCAGTCTAGACACACTTGATTGCCTTAAGGAGACATATCTGTACATAGGTTTTAAATTTCTTACTAGTCAGATACATTCCTCTGCGGGAAATATGGGATTTAGAGTCCCTTTCACTGAGGAAGGTGTAGGTCTTTTCTATTCCATAATGGTTTTTGGAACGGTACCTGTGCTTATATCAAACTCTGGTTTTATGCATCACCCCACCACTCCTTCCGCCTTAAGCAGGCATAAGAGTGTTTTCTAAATGTGAGACTCTCTTCTCTCTCCTAACTCCGTTCATGTGTAGCCATGTTTACAGGATTATCATAAGTGATATCTTATGATACGTTTCTTTTTCTGTGTGACTTATTTCACCTAGAATGATGGTACCTGAATCCACTCATTTTGCTGCTACTGGTCCTATGACATTGATTTCATGGCTGAGGGATATTCCATCGTACGTAAGTACCCAATTTTTTGAAACAATTTTGTCCTTCCTGGGATATTTAATGTGTACCAAAGTTGAGGTTCTTGTAAGCAGTGCAGTCCTAAACTTTGAAGTGCCTCTGTCTTATTGATTATCAGTTTTCCCAAGGTATATTCCCTAGACTGGAAGTGCCCTTGGCTCTGTAGCTCTCTTGTTTACTAGTTTAGGGAACACAATGCACTCCTCCAGAGAGGCAGTTGGCAATTTACCTCCCACCCATCAGCATAACAAGGCTCCCTGTTCTCCAGGGCCTCTCTTGCCTTTCTGAATTTTACCCATATTGTGGAGGTCCCTTTTGACCAGTGGGAAGTGATACTTCTTTGTAGTGCAGACTTGCTTTGCCCACTTGCTTGCTTGGCCAAAAAGGGCGTATGTGTTTTCTCCTGAATATACTCAGGAGAAAATGCATAATCCCTTTTTGGCCAAGTGCATCATTGTCGAAGTTGTGCCCCTCTTCCTGTGCTTTAAAGGTGATTCCAACGTACCTCTTGAAATCTGTTTCCTGCTATTCTGCCTCACTTTCAAGTCGGCCTCGCTGCCTTCCCTCAACAGATTTTTGGATGATAGTAGGCCTTTATTACTCTGCCAGTTTGTGAATTGCTCTGCCCCATAGCTCCATTTTTTAACTCATTTTTTATGAGCTGAACGCAAGTCTAATATTTTGGTTCAGGACCTATACTTGTTCCCGGTGAGTGGCTGAGACTTTGGTTAATTCTTCTTCCTCCCAGGAAATAAGAGTGACAGGTGCCCGTCCAAATGCCTAACAGCTACTCTCTCATTAGTTCTCCCTGTTCCCTTTCATCCTTTGCAAAATTGGCTACCTGAGCGCACCAAGAGGTTAAAGGTGCTGTCTCTCCAACTTGGGAGATTGATAGTAAAGCAGTTGGAAAGTCAAACTGGAGCACCAGGAGAGGCACTGTTCTTTGAGTTTTAGAGACTTTTCGTATTCACAGTGTGTCCATTCTCTAGGTTTCCCGTACATGTTATAGCTGTAGTAATATTCCCTTCAACCTGGAGACATGGGACCCAAGGAATGGGTGCCATGCATTATTGCTTTAAAGGGTCTGCATTTGCTCACCCAATCTCACCAATCCTCTCAGTCCCATGTGTCCATCCTTATGCCACATCCAGCTGTCATTGAAGATAGGGTCATTCCAGGTTTCAACAGAGACCCTGAAGGAATTGTAAATAATTTCCCTGTTTTTTTGTTTTGTTTTTGAAATTCCTTTTTATAGTGGGTTTGAGCTGTTTCTCGCTGCCATGTTTATGCCAGTCTAGACACACTTGATTCCCTTACGGAGACATATCAATACATAGGTTTTAAGATTCTTACTAGTCAGATATATTCTTCTGTGGGAAATATGGAATTTTGAGTCCCTTTCACTGAGGATGTTTTAGGTAGATCTTGACTATTCCATAGTTGGTTTTTGGAAAGGTACCTGTGCTTATATCAAACTCTGGTTTTATGCATCACCCCACCTCTCCTTCCCCCTTAAGCAGGCATAAGAGTGTTTTCTAAATGTGAGACTCTGTTCTCTTTCCTAACTCAGTTCATGTGTAGCCATGTTTACAGCATCTTCATAAGTGATATCTTATGATACGTTTCTTTTTCTGTGTGACTTATTTCACTTAGAATCATCGTACCTGAATCCACTCATTTTGCTGCTACTGGTCTTATGACTTTGATTTCATGGCTGAGGGATATTCCATCGAACGTAAGTACCACAATTTTTTGAACCATTTTTATATTTCCTGGGATATTTAAGGTGTACCCAAGTTGAAGTTCTTGTAAGCAGTGCAGCCCTAAATTTTGGGGTGGCTCTGTCTTATTGATTTTCATTTTTCCCAAGGTATATTCCCTAGACTGGAAGTGTCCTTGGCTCTGTAGCTCTGTTGTTTACCTGTTTTAGGGAACACAATGCACTCCTTCAGAGAGGAAGTTGGCAGTTTACATCCCGCCCATCAGCATAACAAGGCTCCCTGTTCTCCAGGGCCTGTCTTGCCTTTCTGGTTTTTACCCATTTTTTGGATGTACCTTTTGACAGTGGGAATTGATACTTTGTAGTGCAGATTTGCATTGCCAGCATGCTTGCTTGGCCAAAAAGGGCGTATGCGTTTTCTCCTGAATATATTCAGGAGAAAACGCATACGCCCTTTTTGGCCAAGTGCATCCTTGTCGATGTTGTGCCCCTCTTCCTTTGCCTTAAAAGCGATTCCAACGTACCTCTTGAAGTCTGTTTCCTGCTATTCTGCCTCACTTTCAAGTCCGCCTCATTGCCTTCCCTCAACAGATTTTTGGACAATAGTTGGCCTTTATTACTCTGCCTGTTTGTGAATTGTTGTGCACTGAGCTACATTATTTAACTCGTTTTTTTGTGAGCTGAACGCAAGTCCAATATTTTGGTTCAGGACCTATACTGGTTCCCAGTGGGTGGCTGAGGCTTTGGTTATTTCTTCTTCTTCCCGTGCAGTAAGATGACATGTGCCCGTACAAATGTCTAACAGCTACTCTCTCACTGGTTCTCCCTCTTCCCTTTCATCCTCTGCCAAATTGGCAACCTGTGCGAACCAGGAGGTTAAAGGTGCTGTCTCTCCAAGTTGGGAGATTGATAGTAAAGCAGTTGTAAAGTCAAATGGGAGCACCAGGAGTGGGGCTATTCTTTGAGTTTTAGAAACCTTTCGTATTCACACTGTGTCCATTCTCTAGGGTTCCCGTACATATTACAGCTGTAGTAATATGCCCTTAAACCTGGCCTGTTGGGACCCATGGAATGGGTGCCACACATTATTGCTTTAAAGGGTCTACATTTGCTCACCCAATCTCACAAATCCTCTCAGTCCCAAGTGTCCAGCCTTATGCCACATCCAGCTGTCATTGTAGATATGGTCATTCCAGGTTTCATCAGCGACCCTGAAGGTATTGTGTAAGAATTGTTCTGTTTTTATGTTTTGTTTTGAAATTCATTTTTATATTGGGTTTGAGCTGATTCTCCCTGCCATATTTATGTCATACTAGACACACTTAGTTACCTTACGGAGACATATCAATACATAGGTTTTAAAATTTTTACTAGTCAGATATATTTCTCTGTGGGGAAGAGGGATGTTGAGTTCCGTTCACTGAGGAAGGAGTAGGGCTTGTCTCTTTTGTTTTTGGATTATGGAACGGTACCTGTGCTAATATCAATCTTTTGTTTTGTGCATCTCCCCACCTGTCTTTCCCCTTAAGCAAGCGTTAGAGTGTTTTCTAAATCTGAGACTCTCTTCTCTTCCCTAAATCAGTTCATATGTAGCCATGTTTACATTCCCTTCATAAGTGATATCTTATGTCAGAATGCACCATGGCACTTGTCATAATAATGCTTCATGACCCCTGTCATCACAATGATCCATGCCCTGGTTATCAAAATGCTCCATGTCCCTTGTCATCAAAATTCTCCACGTACTTGTCATCACAGTGCTACATGACACTTCTCATCAAAATGTTACATGCTCTTTTCATCACAATTCTCCATTCTCTTGACATTGCAATGCTCCATGTCCTTGTCATCACAATGCTCCATGCCTTTGTCATCACATTGCTCCATGACCCCTGTCATCACATTGCTCCCTGACACCTGTTATCACAATGCTTCATGCCCCTTGTCATTACATTGCTCCATGATGCTCGGCATCACAATTACCCAAGGTCTTCTCATCACAAAGCTCCACGGTTTTGCCATCACCATGCTCCATGCCTTGTCATCTCAAAGCTCAATGTCCCTTGTCCTCACAATTATCCACGTCCTTGTCATTACAATGCTCCATGGCACTTCACATCACAATGTTATATGCTCTTGTCATCACAATACTCCATGCACTTGTCATCGCAATGCTCCATGACCCCTGTCATAGGAAGCTCCATGCGCTTTTCATCAAAATGTTTCACGACCAGGACATTAAAATTCTCAATGGCCCTTGATATCACAATGCTCCATGCCCTTGTCATCACAATGCTCCTTTAATTTGTCACAACAATCCTCCATAACAATTGGCATCACAATGCTCCATGATATTGTCATCAAACTGGAACATGACATATTTCATCACAATGCTCCCTGACAACTTTCTTCACAATAATCCATGACCTTGTCATCACAGTGCTCCATGACCTTGTCATCACAATGTGCCATGCCCATTCTTATCACAATAATCTAAGAAACTTGTCAGACCAGTGCTCCATGCCACTTTTCATCACAATGCTCCATGAACGCTGTCATCAAAATGCACCATGCCCATCATCATAATGCTTCATGCTATTGTCATCACAATGAAATCAAAAAGCTCCATGACATCTGTCATCACAATGCTGCAAACCCTTGTGATCACAATGTCCCATAACACTTGTCATCACAATGCCCCATGACACTGGTCACCACAGTTATCCATGGGCTTCTCATCACAGTGCACCATGACTTTTGTCAACACAATGCTCAATACCCTTGTCAACACAATGCTCTCTGATTATTGACCTCAGTATGCACCGTGCACTCTTTCATGACAAGGTTCCATGCCTTTTTCATCACAATGATCCATGCCCTTCTCATCAAAATGTTCCAAGACACCTGTGATCACAATGCTCCTTGCACTTGTCATCACAAAGCTCCATGACGAATGTCATCAGAATGCTCCATGGCCTTCTCAACATAATGTTCCATGCCCTTGTCATCACAATGCTCCAAGACCCCTGTAATCAAAATGATCCCTGCGCCTTTTCATCAGAATGCTCCATGAGACTTGTCATCACAAGGTTCCATGGGCTTCACATCACAGTGCTCCAGGACCTGGTCATCACAGTGCTCCATTCCCTTGTCATCACAATGCTCCATGACCACTGTCATCACAATAATCCATGAACATTTTCAGCCCAATGCTCCATGAAATTCTCATCACAATGCTCCATAGGCCATATCACCACAATGCTCCATGACCACTGTCATCAAAACACTCCATGACACCTGACAACACAATGATCCGGGACACTTGTCATCACAGTGCTCCATTCCCTAGTCATCACAATGCTCCATGACCCCTGTCATCACAACACTCCATGAATATTTTCAGCCCAGTGCTCCATGACACTTGTCATCACAATGATCCACGCCCTTGTCATCCCAATGCTCCATGACCCCTGTATTCACAATGCTCCGTGACACTTGTCATCACAGTGCTCCCTGACACCTGTCATCACAATGCTCCATGCCTTTGTCAGCAAAATGCTACATGACCTTGTCATTACAATACTCTATGCGCTTGTCATCACAATACTCCATTTCCATTGTCATCACAATCCTCCATGAATCTTGGGATCACATTGCTTCATGCCATTTTCATCACAATGCTCCATGCTCGTTGAAATCAAAATGATCCATGATCTCTGTCATCACAATGCTCCAAAACCTTGTGATCACAATGTTCCATAACACTTGTCATCACAACGCTCCATGATGCCTGTCATCACAATAATCCATGCCCTTTTCATCACAGTGCTCCATGACCATTGTCATCACAATTCTCAATACACTTGTCATCAAAATGCTCCCTGACACTTGTCATCAGAATGCTCCTTGAACCCTGTCACGAATAGGCTCCATGCCGTTTTCATCACAATGCACCATGCCGTTTTCATCAGAATGCTCCAGGCCATTTTCATCAAAATCCTCCACAAGCTTGTCATCAGAATGCTCCATGACCCTTCTCATCACAATTCTCCATGCACTTGTCAGCACAATGCTCCCTGACCCTTGTCATCACAATGCTCCAAGCCATTGTCATCACAATGCTCCATTACATTTGTCATCAGAATTCTCCATGACACTTGGCATCACAATGTTCCATGACATTGTCATCACAATGGGCCATTCCAAATGTCTTTTCAATAATCCATGAAACATATTAGACCAATGTTCCATGCCCTTGTCATCACAATGCTCCATGCCATTTTTATCACAATGCTCCATGACCCCTGTCATCACAATGCTCCTTGACTCCCGTCATCACAATGCTTCATGACCTTTGTCATCACAGTGGTCCATGCCGTCGTCAGCAACAGTCTCTGACCTATTTAAACACAATGCTCCATGAACTTTTCATCACAATGCTCTTTGACCCTTGTCATCACAAAGTTCCATGCGCTTGTCAGCACAATGCTGCATGACACATGTCATCACAGTGCACCATGCGCTTGTCATCACAGTGCTCCACAATCTTGTCATCACAATGCTCCATGCACTTCTCATTAAAATGCCCTCTCACCACTGATATCACAATGCTACATCACTGTTTATCACAACACTCCCTCACCCTTGTCATCACAATGTTCCATGACTCCTGTCATCCCAATGCTACATGCACTTATCATCACAATGTTCATTGACCCGTGACATCACAATGTTCCATAACACCTGTCATCAAAATGTTCCATGACTATTTTCATCAAATTGCTCCATGTCCCTGTCATCAGAATGCTCCAAGCCATTCTCATCACAATGCACAATGACCTTGCCATCAAAATGTTCCATGACTTTGTCATCACAAAGATCATTGACCCTTGGCATCACAATGCTTCATGTCATTGTCATCACAATGCCCCATGAACGCTCTCATCACATTGCTCCATGCCCTTGTCTTCACAAAGCTCCATGACACATGTCATCAGAATGCTCCATGTTCTTCTCATCACAATGCTCCATGCCCTTGCCATCACAATGCTCAATTACCCCAGTCATCACAATGCTCCATGACCCCTGCCATCACGATGTTCCATGGACTTGTCATCACAAAGCTCCATGACCCTTCTCATCACAATGCTCCAAGAACCGTGTAATCACAATGCTGTATGCCCCTTTTCATCTCAATGATCCATCAACCCTGTCATCACAATGCACCATGCCCATCTTCATAATGCTTCATGCTATTGTCATCACAATGAAATCAAAATGCTCCATGACCTCTGTCATACAAATGCTCCAAACCCTTGTGACCACAATATTCCATAACACTTGTCATCACAATGCCCCATGACGCATGTCATCAGAATGCTCCATGTCCTTCTCATCACAATGCTCCGTGCCTTAGTCATCACAGTGCTCCAAGACCCCTGTAATCACAGTGCTCCATGCCCCTTTTCATCAGGATGTTCCATGAGACCTGTCATCACAAGTCTCCATTGTCTTCTCATCACAATGCTCCAGGACCTTGTCATCACCATGCTCCATTCCCTTGTCATCACAATGCTCCATGACCCCTGTCATCACAATAATCCATGAACATTTTCAGCCCAGTGCTCCACGACCTACTCATCACAATGCTCCATGGCCAATATCATCACAATGCTCCATGACCACTGTCATCACAACACTACATGACACCTGACAACACAATGATCTGGTACTCTTGTCATCACAATGCTCCATTCCGTAGTCATCACAATGCTTTATGACCCCAGTCATCACAACACTCCATGAATATTTTCAGCCCAGTGCTCCATGACACTTCTCATCACAATGATCCATGCCATTGTCATCCCAATGCTCCATGACCCCGTATTAACAATGCTCCATGACGCTTGTCATCACAGTGCTCCATGACACCTGTCATCACAATGCTCCATGCCTTTGTCAGCAAAATGCTACATGACGTTGTCATTACAATGCTCGATGCGCTTGTCAGCACAATACTCAATTTCCATTGTCATCACACTCCTCCATGGACCTTGGGATCACATTGCTTCAAGCCCTTGTCATTACAATGCTCCATGCTCCTTGAAATCCAAATGATCCATGACCTCTGTCATCACAATGCTCCAAACACTTGTGATCACAGTGTTCCATAACACTTCTCATCACAACGCTCCATGATGCCTGTCATCACAATACTCCATGCCCTTTTCATCACAATGCTCCATGACCATTGTCATCACAATTCTCAATACACTTGTCATCAAAATGCTCCCTGACACTTGTCGTCAGAATGCTCCTTGAAACCTGTCACGAAAAGGCTCCATGCCTTTTTCATCACAATGCCCCATGGCGTTTTCATCACAATGCTCCATGCCATTGTCACCAAAATACTCCACAAGCTTGTCATCAGAATGCTCCATGACCCTTGTCATCACAATTCTCCATGCACTTGTCAGCACAATGTTCCCTGACCCTTATCATCACAATGATCCAAGCCATTGTCATCACAATGAGCCATTGCATATGTCATCACAATGCTACCTGGCACGTGTCTTCACAATACTGCATGACCTGGTCATCACAATGCTCCATGCCCTTTTCATCACAATGCGCCATTCCAACTGTCATCACAATAATCCATGAAACTTATTAGACCAATGTTCCATGCACTTGTCATCACAACGCTCCATGCCATTATTATCACAATGCTCCATGGCCCCTGTCATCACACTGCTCCGTGACTCCAGTCATCACAGTGCTTCATGACCTTTGTCATCACAATGGTCCATGCCCTCGTCATCAACAGTCTCTGTGACATTTTTAACCACAATGCTCCATGACACTTGTCATCACAATACTCCAAGATGCCTGTAATCACAATGCTCCATGCCCTTGTCATCACAAACTCCATGACGCATGTCATCAGAATGCTCCATGGCCTTCTCATCACAATGCTCCATGCCCTACTCTTCACAATGCTCCATGGCAAATATCATCACAATGCTCCATGACCACTGTCATCACAACACTCCATGACAACTGACAACACAATGATCTGGGACTCTTGTCATCACAATGCTCCATTCCCTAGTCATCACAATGCTTCATGACCCCTGTCATCACAACACTCCATGAACATTTTCAGCCCAGTGATCCATGACCCTTGTCATCACAATGCTCCATGTCTCCTGTATTCACAATGCTCCGTGACGCGTGTCATCACTGTGCTCCATGACATATGTCATCACAATGCTCCATGTATTTGTCAGCAAAATGCTACATGATCTTGTCATTACAATGCTCTATGCGCTTGTCATCACAATACTCCATTTCCATTGTCATCACAATCCTCCATGAAACTTCGGATCACATTGCTTCATGCCCTTTTCATCACAATGCTCCATGCTCCTTGAAATCAAAATGATCCATGACCTCTGGCATCACAATGTTCCAAACCCTTTTGATCACAGTGTTTCATAACACTTGTCATCACAACACTCCATGATGCCTGTCATCACAATACTCCATGCAATTTTCATCACAATGCTCCATGACCGTGGTCATCACAATGCTCAATACACTTGTCATGAAAATGCTCCCTGACACTTGTTGTCTGTACGCTCCTTGAAACCTGTCATGACAAGGCTCCATTCCTTTTTCATCTCAGTGATCCATGTCCTTTTCATCACAATGCTCCAAGACCAATGTAATCTCAATGCTCCATGCCATTGTCATCACAAAGCTCAATGACACATGTCATCAGAATTCTCCATGGACATCTCATCACAATGATCCATGCCCTAGTCATCAAAATGCTCCAAGACCCCTGTAATCACAATGCTCCATGCCCCTTTTCATCAGAATGTTCCATGAGACATGTCATCACAAGTCTTCATGGCCTTCTCATCACAATGCTCCAGGACCTTGTAATCCCCATGCTCCATTCCCTGGTCTTTAAAATGCTCCATGACCACTGTCATCACAACACTCCATGACACCTGACAACACAATGATCCGGGACTCTTGTCATCACAATGCTCCATTCCCTAGTCATCACAATGCTCCATGACACGTGTCATCACAATACTCCATGAATATTTTCAGCCAAGTGCTCCATGACACTTGTCATCCCAATGATCCATGCCCTTTTCATCCCAATGCTCCATGACCGGTGTATTCACAATGCTCCGTGACGCTTGTCATCACAGTGCTCCATGACACGTGTCATGACAATGGTCCATGCCTTTGTCAGCAAAATGCTCCACGACCTTGTCATTATAATGCTCTATGCGCATGTCATCTCAATACTCCATCTCCATTGTCATCACAATCCTCCATGAACCTTGGGATCACATTCCTTCATACCCTTGTCATCACAATGCTCCATGCTCCTTGAAATCAAAATGATCCATGACCTCTCTCATCACAATGCTCCAAACCCTTGTGATCACAAAGTTCCATAACACTTGTCATCACAATGCTCCATGATGCCTGTCATCACAATACTCCATGCTCTTTTCATCACAATGCTCCATGACTTTGTCATCACAATGCTCAATACACTTGTCATCACAATGCACCCTGACACTGGTCATCAGAATGCTCCTTGAACCCTGTCATCACAAGGCCCCATGCCGTTTTCATCACAATGCTCCATGTCATTGTCATCAAAATACTCCACAAGCTTGTCATCAGAATGCTCCATGACCCTTGTCATCACAATTCTCCATGCACTTGTCAGCACAATGCTCCCTGACCCTTGTCATCACAATGCTCCAAGCCATTGTCATCACAATGCTGCATTACCTTTGTCATCAGAATCCTCCATGACACTTGGCATCACAATGCTCCATGCCACTGTCATCACAAAGGGCCATTACATATGTCATCACAATGCTCCCTGACACCTGTCTTCACAATACTGCATGACATGGTCATCACAATGCTCTATGCCCTTGTCATCACAATGTGCCATTCCAACTGTCATCGCAATAATCCATGCAACTTATTAGACCAATGTTCCATGCCCTTGTCATCACAATGCTCCATGCCCTTGTCATCACAATGCTCCATGACCCCTGTCATCACAATGCCTCGTGACTCCAGTCATCACAATGCTTCATGACGTTTGTCATCACAATGGTCCATGCCCTCGTCATCAACAGTCTCTGTGACCTTTTTAACCACAATGGTCCATGAAATTTTCTTCACAATGCTCTTTGACACTTGTCATCACAATGCTCCATGTGCTTGTCAGCACAGTGCTCCATGACACATGTCATCACAATGCACCATACGCTTGTCATCACAATGATCCATGCACTTCTCATCAAAATGCTCTCTCACCACTGATATCACAATGCTACATCACTATTTGTCACAATACTCCCTCACCCCTGTCATCACAATGTTCCATGACTCCTGTCATCACAATGCTCCATGCCCTTTTCATGACAATGCTGCAAGACCCCTGTAATCACAATGCTCCATGCCCCTTTTCATCTCAATGATCCATGAACACTGTAATCAAAATGCACCATGCCCATCATCATAATGCTTCAGGCTATTGTCATCACAATGAAATCAAATTTCTCCATGACCACTGTCATCATAATGCTCCAAACGCTTGTGATCACAATGTTCCTTAACACTTATCATCACAACACCCTATGACACTCATCATCACAATTATCCATTGTCCTCTCATCACAATGCTCCATGATATTTGTCATCACAATTCTCAATACACTTGTCATCACAATGCTCCCTGACACTTGTCGTCAGTATGCTCCTTGAACACTGTAATGACATGGCTCCATGCCTTTTCATCACAATGATCCATGCCCTTTTCATCACAATGCTCCAAGACCCCTGTAATCACAATGCTCCATGCCCTTGTCATCACAAAGCTCCATGACGCATGTCATCAGAATGCTCCATGGCCTCCTCCTCACAATTCTCCATGCACTTGTCATCACAATGCTCCAAGTCCCGTGTAATCACAATGCTCCATGCCCCTTTTCATCAGAATTCTCCATGAGACTTGTCATCACAAGTCTCCATAGTCTTCCCATCACAATGCTCCAGGACCTTGTCATCACCATGCTCCATTCCCTTGTCATCAAAATGCTCCATGACCCCTCAAATCACAATACTCCATGAACATTTTTAGCCCAGTGCTCCATGAACTTCTCATCACAATGCTCAATGACAAATATCATCAAAATACTCCATGACCACTGTCATCACAACACTCCTTGACACCTGACAACACAATGACCTGGGACTCTTGTCATCACAATGCTCCATTCCCTACTCATCACAATGCTCCATGACCCCTGTCATCACAGTACTCCATGAACATTTTCAGCCCAATGCTCCATGACCCTTGTCATCACAATCATCCATGCCCTTGTCATCCCAATTCTCCATGACCCTTGTAATCACAATGCTCCAAGAACCCTTAATCAAAATGCTCCATGCCCCTGCCATCACAAAGCTCCATGACACATGTCATCAGAATGTTCCATGGGATTCTCCTCACAATGTTCCATGCCCTTGTCATCACAATGCTCCATGACCCCTGTGATCACAATGCTCCATGCCCCTTTTCATCTCAATGCTCCATGAAACCTGTCATCACAATGCATCATGCCCATCATCATAATGCTTCTGGCTATTGTCAGCACAATGAAATCAATATTCTCCATGACCTCTGTCATCACAATGCTCCATGACCCCTGTCATCCCAATACTCCATGAACATTTTCAGGCCAATGCTCCATGACACTTCTCATCACATTGATCCATGCCCTTGTCATCCCAATTCCCCATGACCCATGTATTCACAATGCTCCGTGACTCTTCTCATCACAGTGCTCCATGACACCTGTAATCACCATGCTCCAGGCCTTTGTCAGCAAAATGCTACGTGACATTTTCAATACAATGATCTATGCCCTTTTCATCACAATTCTCCATTACCATTGTCATCACAATCCTCCATGAACCTTAGGATCACATTGCATCATGCCCTTGACATCACAATGCTCCATGCTCCTTGAAATCAAAATGATCCATGGCCTCTGTCATTGCAATGCTCCAAAACCTTGTGATCACAATGTTCCATAACACTTGTCATCACAACGCTCCATGATGCCTGTCATCACAATACTTCATGCCCTTTTCATCACAATGTTCCATCAACTTTTTCATCACAATTCTCAATACACTTGTCATCACAATGCTCCCTGACTCTTGCCGTCAGAATGCTCCTTGAAACCTGTCCCAAAAAGGATCCATGTCTTTGGCATCACAAAGACCCATTCCATTTCCTTCACAATGCTCCATGCCATTGTCTTCAAAATACTCCTCAAGATTGTCATCAGAATGCTCCATGACCCTTGTCATCACAATTCTCCATGCACTTGTCAGCCCAATGCTCCCTGACCCTTGTCATCACAATGCTCCAAGCCATTGTCATCACAATGCTCCATTACCTTTGTCATCAGAATCCTCCATGACACTTGGCATCACAATGCTCCATGCCATTGTCATCACAATGGGCCCCTACAAATGTCATTGCATTGCTCCCTGATACCTCTCTTCACAATACTGCAAGACCTGGTCATCACAGTGCTCCATGCCCTTGTCATCACAATGTGTCATTCCTACTGTCATCACAATAATCCATGAAACTTATTAGACCAATATTCCATGCCCTTGTCATCACAATGCTCCATGCCCTTGTTATCACAATGTTCCAACACCCCTGTAATCAGAATGCTCCGTGCCCCTTTTCCTCAGTATGCTTCATGAGACTTGTCATCACAAGGCTCCATCGTTTCTCATCACAATGCTCAAGGACCTTGTCATCACAATGCTTCATGACACTGTCATGAAAATTCTCAATGGCCCTTGTCATCATAATTCTCCAAGCCCAAGTCATGACAATGCTCCATTATATTTGTCATCACATCCTCCATTACATTTGACATCACAATGCTCCATGCCATTGTCATCGCAATGGACCATGGCATATGTCATCAAAATGGTCCCTGACACCTGTCTTCACAATACTCCATTCCCTTGTCTTCACAATGCTCCATGCCCTTGTCATCACAATGCACGATGTCCACTGTCATCACAATAATCTATGAAACTTGTCAGACCAATGCTCCATGCCCCTGTCATCACAATGCTCCATGCCCTTGTCATCACAATGCTCCATGACCCTTGTCATCACAATGTTCCGTGACTCCAGTCATCACAATACTTCATAACGTTTGCCATCACAACGGTCCATTCCCGCATCATCACAAGGCTCTGTGACATTTGTAACCACAATGCTCCATGAACTTTTCATCACAATGCTCCGTGATCCTTGTCATCACAATGCTCCATGCCTGTGTCAGTACAATGCTCCATGACCCTTGTCATCACAATGTGCCATGCGCTTTTCATCACAATGATCCACAACCTTGTCATCGCTATGCTCCATAAACCTTGTAATCACAATGCTCCATGCACTTCTCATCCATATGCTCTCTCTCATGAGATATCTCAATGTTCCATGACTAGTCATCACAATCCTCCCTCACCCCTGTTATCACAATGTTCCATGACCCCTATCATCACAATTCTATATCCCCTTATCAGCACAATGTTCCATGACCCCTGACATCACAATGTTCCATAACCCCTGTCATCAAAGTGCTCCATGACCATTTTCATCCCAAAGCTCCATGAACCCTGGCATCACAATGTTATATAACCCCTGTCATCAAAATATTCCATTACACTTTTCATCATATTGCTGCATGACCCTGTCATCAAAATGCTCCCTGCAATTCTCATCACAATGCACCACACACTTGTTATCAAAATGCTCCATGATCTATGTCATCACAAACTCCATGACCGTTGGCATCTCAATGCTCCATGTCATTGTCATCACGATGCTCCATAAACCCTCTAATCACATTGCTCCATGCCCTTGTCATCACAAAGCTCTATGACACTTGTCATCACAATGCTCGATGCCCTTCTCATCACAATGGTCAATGCCCTTGACATTACAATCGTCCATGACCCAAGTATCACAGTGTTCCGTGCCCTTCTCATCACAATGCTCCATATCCAATCTCATCACAATAATCCATGAAAAATTTCAGACCAATGCTCAATGCCCTTCTCATAACAATGCTCCATTACTTCTGTCATAACAATGCTCCATGAACCCTGCCATCACAATGTTCCACGGCCTTGTCTTCACAAGGCTCAATGACCCTTGTCATCACAATGCTCCAAGACCTCTGTAATCACAAAGCTCCATGCCATTGTCATCACAAAGCTCCATGAAACATGTCTTCAGAATGTTCCATGGCCTTCTCGTCACAATGCTCCATGCCCTAGTCATCACAATGCTCCAAGACCCCTGCAGTCACAGTGATCCATGCACCTTTTCATCAGAATGCTCCATGAGACTTGTCATCACAACTCTCCATGGTCTACTCAACACAATGCTCCAGGACCTTGTTATCACCATGCTCCATTCCCTTGTCATCACAATGCTCCATGACCCCTGTCATCACAATACTCTATGAATATTTTCAGCCAAATGCTCCATGACCTTCTCATCACAATGCTCCATGACCAATATCATCACAATGCTCCATGACCACTGTCATCACAACACTCCATGACACCTGACAACACAGTGATCCGGGATTCTTGTCATCACAATGCTCCAAGACCCCTGTAATCAGAGTGATCCATGACACCTGTCATCACAATAATCCATGAACATTTTAAGCCCAATGCTCCATGACCCTTGTCATCACAATGATCCATGACCTTGTCATCCCAATGCTCCATGACCCCTGTATTCACAATGCTCCGTGACGCTTTTCATCACAGTGCTCCATGACACCTGTCATCACAATGCTCCATGCCTTTTTCAGCAAAATGCTACATGACCTTGTCATTACAATGCTCTATGCGCTTGTCATCACAATACTCCATTACCATTGTCATCACAATCCTCCTTGAAACTTGGAATCACATTGCTTCATGCCCTTGTCATCACAATGCTCCATGCTCCTTGAAATCAAAATGATCCATGACCTCTGTTATAACAATAATCCAAACACTTGTGATCACAATGTTCCATAACACTTGTCATCACAATGATCCATGATGCCTGTCATCACAATACTCCATGCCCTTTTAATCACAATGCTCCATGACATTTGTCATCACAATTCTCAATATACATGTCATCACAATGCTCCCTGACACTTGTCATCAAAATGCTGCTTGAACCCTGTCACAAAAAGTCTCCATGCATGTTTCATCACAAAGTCCCATGCCATTTTCATCACAATGCTCCATGCCATTGTCATCAAAATACTCCACATGCTTGTCATCAGAATGCTCCATGACCCTTGTCATCACAATTCTCCATGCACTTGTCAGCACAATGCTCCCTGACCCTTGTCATCACAATGCTCCAAGCCACTGTCATCACAATGCTCCATTACCTTTGTCATCAGAATCCTCCATGACACTTGGCATCACAAAGCTCCATGCTATTGTCATCACAATGGGCCATTACATATGTCATCACAATGCTCCCTGACACCTCTCTTCACAATACTGCCTGACCTGGTCATCACAAAGCTCCATGCCCTTGTCATCACAATGCGCCAATCCAACTGTCATCACAATAATCCATGAAACTTATTAGACCAATGCTCCATGCCCTTGTCATCACAATGCTCCATGCCCTTGTTATCACAATGTTCCAAGACCCATGTAATCAGAATGCTCCATGCCCCTTTTCATCAGTATGCTCCAAGAGACTTGTCATCACAAGGCTCCATGGTTTTCTCATCACAATGTTCCATGCCCTTGTCATCTCAATGCTCCATGACCCCTGTCATCACAATGCTCCGTGACTCCAGTCATCACAATGCTTCATAACGTTTGTCATCACAATGTTCCATGTCCGCGTCATCACAAGGCTCTGTCACCTTTGTAACCACAATGCTCCATGAACTTTTCATCACAATGCTCCGGACACTTGTCATCACAATGCTCCTGCCTTTGTCAGAACAATGCTCCATGACCCTTGTCATCACAATGCACCATGCGCTTTTCATAGCAATGATCCCCAACCTTGTCATCGCTATGCTCCATAAACCTTGTAATCACAATGCTCCATGCACTTCTCATCCAAATGCTCTCTCACATAAGATATCACAATGTTCCATCACTAGTCATCACAATCCTCCCTCACCCCTGTTATCACAATGTTCCATGACCCTTGTCATCACAATGCTACATTCGCTTATCAGAACAATGTTCCATGACCCCTGACATCACAATGTTCCATAACCCCTGTCATCAAAATGCTCCATGACCATTTTCATCTCAAAGCTCCATGACGCCTGGCATCACAGTGTTCTATAACCCCAGTCATCAAAATGTTCCATTACAAATTTCATCAAATTGCTGCATGACCCGGTCATCAAAATGCTCCCTGCCCTTCTCGTCAAAATGCACTACACCCTTGTCATCTAAATGCTCCATGACTTTGGTCATCACAAAGCTCCATGACCCTTGGCATCACAATGCTCCATGTCATTGTCATCACAATGCTCCATAAACACTCTCATCACATTGCTCCATGCCCTTGTCATCACAAAGCTCCATGACACTTGTCACCAAAATGCTCGATGCCCGTCTCATCACAATGCTCCATGCCCTTGTCATTAAAATCCTCCATGACCCATGTATCACAGTGTACCGTGCCCTTGTCATCACAATGTTCCATGCCCACTCTCAGAGCAATAATCCATGAAATATTTCAGACCAATGCTCAATGCCCTTCTCATCACAATGCTCCATTAACTCTGTCATAACAATGCTCCATGACCCCTGCCATCACAATGTTCCACGGCCTTCTCATCACAAGGTTCCATGACCCTTGTCATCACAATGCTCCCAGACCCATGTAATCACAGAGCTCCATGCCCTTGTAATCAGAAAGCTCCATGATGCATGTATTCAGAATGTTCCATGGCCTTCTCCTCACAATGCTACATGCCCTTGTCATCACAGTGCTCCAAGACCCCTATAATCACAATGCTCCATGCCCCTTTTCATCAGAATGCTCCATGAGACTTGTCATCACAAGTCTCCATTGTCATCTCATCACAATGCTCCAGGAACATGTCATCATCATGCTCCTTTCCCTTGTCATCACAATGCTCCATGACCCCTGTCATCACAATACTCCATGATCATTTTCAGCCCAATGCTCCATGACATTCTCATCACAATGCTCCATGACCAATATCATCACAATGCTCCATTACTTTTGTCATCAGTATCCTCCATGACACTTGCCATCACAATGCTCCATGCAGTTGTCATCACAATGGGACATTACATATATCATCACAATGCTCCCTAATACCTCTCTTCACAATACTGCATGACATGGTCATCAAAATGCTCCATGCTCTTGTCATTAAAATGCGCCATTCCAACTATCATCACAATAAACCATGAAACTTATTAGACCAAATCTCCATGCCCTTGTCATTACAATGCTCCATGCAATTGTTATCACAATGTTTCAAAACCCCTGTAATAAGAATGCTCCATGCCCCTTTTCATCAGTATGCTCCATGAGACTTGTCCTCACAAGGCTCCATGTTTTTCTCATCACAATGCTCAAGGACCTTGTCATCACAATGCTTCACGACATTGTCATGAAAATTCTCAATGGCCCTTGTCATCATAATGCTCCAAGCCCTATTCATCACAATGCTCCATTATATTTGTCATCACAATCCTCCATTACATTTGACATCACAATGCTCCATGCCATTGTCATCGCAATGGACCATGACATATGTCATCAAAATGCTCCCTGACACCTTTCTTCACAATACTCCATGCACTTGTCATCACAATGCTCCGTGCACTTGTCATCACAATGCACCATGTCCACTGTCATCACAATAATCTATGAAACATATCAGACCAATGCTCCATGACCCTGTCATCACAATGCTCCATTATCCCTGTAATCACAGTGGTCCGTGACTCCAGTCATCATAATGCTTCATAACGTTTGTCATTACAACGGTCCATGCCCACATCATCACAAGGCTCTGTGACATTTGTAACCACAATCCTCCATGAACTTTTCATCACGATGCTCCGTGACCCTTGTCATCACAATGCCCCATTTCTTTGTCATCACCATGCTGCATTCCCTTGTCATCACAATGCTCCATGACACCATTCATCACAATAATCCATGAACATTTTCAGCCCAATGCTCCACGACCTACTCATCACAATGCTCCATGGCCAATATCATCACAATGCTCCATGACCACTGTAATCACAGCACTCCATGACACCTGACAACACAATGATCCAGGACTCTTGTCGTCACAATGCTCCATTCCCTAGTCATCACAATGCTCCATGAACCCTGTATTCACAATGCTCCAAGACCTTGTCATCACAGTGCTCCATTAAATTTGTCATCAGAATCCTCCATGACATTTGACATCACAATGTTCCATTCCATTGTCATCACAATGGGCCATTACATATATCATCACAATGCTCCCTGAAACCTGTCTTCACAATAGTGCATGACCTGGTCATCACAATGCTCCATGCCCCTGTCAACACAATGCAACATGCCCACTGTCAGCACAATAATCTCTGAAACATTTCTGACCAATTCTCCATGCCCCTGTCATCACAATGCTCCATGCTCTTATCATCACAATGCTCCAGGACCCCTGTCATCACAATTCTCCATGACTCCAGTCATCACAATGCTTCATAACATTTGTCATCACAACGGTCCATGCCCGTGTCATCACAAGGCTCTTTGACCTTTGTAACCACAATGCTCCAGGAACATTTCATCACAATGCTCCGTGACCCTTGTCATCACAATGCTCCATGCCTTTGTCAGAGCAATGCTCCATGACACTTGTCATCACAATGTGCCATGTGCTTTTCATCACAATGATCCACAACCTTGTCATCGCTATGCTCCATAAACCTTGTAATCACAATGCTCCATGCACATCTCATGAAAATGCTCTCTCACCAGAGATATCACAATGTTCCATCACTAGTCATCACAATCCTCTCTCACCCCTGTTATCACAATGTTCCATGACCCCTGTCATCACAATGCTACATCCGCTTATCAGCACAATATTCCATGACACCTGACATCACAATGTTCCATAACCCCTGTCATCAAAATGCTCCATGACCCTTTTCATCCCAAAGTTCCATGAACCCTGGCATCACAATGTTCTATAAAACATGTCATCTAAGTGTTCCATTACACTTTTCATCAAATTGCTGCATGACCAGGTCATCAAAATGCTCCCTGCCCTTCTCATCACAATGCACCACACCCTTGTCATCAAAATGCTCCATGACCTTTGTCATCACAAAGGTCCATGACCCTTGGCATCACAATGCTCCATGTCATTGTCATCACAAAGCTCCAGGACCCTTGGCATCACATTGCTCCATGTCATTGTCATCACAAATCACCATGACGCTTGGCATCACATTGCTCCATGTCATTGTCATCACAGTGCTCCATGAACACTCTCATCACATTGCCCCATGCCCTTGTCATTACAATCCTCCATGACTCATGTATCACAGTGTACCGTGCCCTTATCATCACAATGCTCCATGCCCACACTCATCACAATAATCCATGAAATATTTCAAACCAATGCTGAATCCCCTTCTCATCACAATGTTCCATAACCTCTGTCATAACAATGCTCAATGTCCCCTGCCATCACAGTGTTCCACGGCCTTGTCATCACAAGGCTCCATGACCCTTGTCATCACAATGCTCCAAGACCCCTGTAATCACAATGCTCAATGCCCTTGTCATCACAAAGCTCCATGACGCATGTCATTAGAATGTTCCATGGTCTTCTCCTCACAATGCTCCATGCCCTTGTCATCACAATGCTCCATGCCCCTTTTCATCAGAATGCACCATAAGAATTGTCATCACAAGTTTACATGGTCCTCTAATCAAAATGCTCCAGGACCTTGTCGTCACCATGCTCCATTCCCTTGTCATCACAATGCTCCATGACCCCTGTCATCACAATAATCAATGAATATTTTCAGCCCTATTGTCCATGACCTTCTCATCACAATGCTCCATGACCAATATCATCACAATGCTGAATGACCGCTGTCATCACAACACTCCATGACACCTGAAAACACAATGATCCGGGACTCTTGTCATCACAATGCTCCAAGACCCATGTAATCACAATGCTCCATGACCCCTGTCATCACAATACTCCATGAACTTTTTCAGCCTAATGATCCATGACCCATGTCATCACAATGATCCATGCCCTTGACATCCCAATGCTCCATGACCCCTGCATTCACAATGCTCGGTGACGCTTGTCATCACAGTGCTCCATGACACCTGTCATCACAATGCTTCATGCCTTTGTCAGCAAAATGCTACATGACCTTGTCATTGCAATGCTCTATGCAATTGTCATCACAATACAACATTACCATTGTCATCACTATCCTCCATGAACCTTGGGATCACATTGCTTCATGCCCTTATCATCCCAATGCTCCATGCTCCTTGAAATCAAAATGATCCATGCCCTCTGTCATCGCAATGCTCCAAACAATTGTGATCACAATGTTCCATAACTCTTGTCATCACAACGCTCCATGATGCCTGTCATCACAATACTCCATGCCCTTGTCATCACAATGCTCCATGACGTTTGTCATCACAATTCTTAATACACTTGTCATCAAAATGCTCCCTGACACTTGTCATGAGAATGCTCCTAACCCTGTCACGAAAAGGCTCCATGCATTTTTCATCACAATGCCCCATGCCGATTTCATCACAATGCTCCATGCCACTGTCATCAATATACTCCAAAAGCTTGTCATCAGAATGCTTCATGACCATTGTCTTCACAATTCTCCATGCACTTGTCAGCACAATGCTCCCTGACCCTTGTCTTCCGAATGTTCCAAGCCATTGCCATCACAATGCTCCATTACATTTGTCATCAGAATCCTCCATGACACTTGGCATCACAATGCTCCATGCCATTGTCATCACAATGGGCCATTACATATGTCATCACAATGCTCCCTGACACCTGTCTTCACAATACTGCATGACATGGTCATCACAATGCTCCATGCCCTTGTCATCACAATGCTGCATGCCCTTGTTATCACAATGCTCCGTGACCCCTGTCATCACAATGCTCCGTGACTCCAGTCATCACAATGCTTCATGACGTTTGTCATCACAATGGTCCATGCCCCCGGCATCAGCAGTCTCTGTGACGTTTTTAAGCACAATGCTCTTTGACCCTTGTCATCACAATGCTCTATGCCTTTCTCAGCACAATGCTCCATGACCCTTGTCATCACAATGCTCCATGCGCTTGTCAGCACAATGCTCCATGACAGATGTCATCACAATGCACCATGCGCTTGAACATCACAGTGCTCCACAATCTTGCCATCACAATACTCCATAAACCTTGTCATCACAATGCTCCATGCACTTCTCATCAAAATGCTCTCTCACCACAGATATCACAATGTTAAATCACTATTCGTCACCATACTCCCTCACCCCTGTCATCACAATGTTCCATAACTCCTGTCATCACAATGTTACATAACACCTGTCATCAAAATGCTCCATGATCCTTTTCATCAAAAAGCTCCATGACCCATGACATCACAATGTTCCATAACCCTTGTCATCAAAATGTTCCTTGACCCTTTTCATCAAATTGCTCCATGACTCCTGTCACCACAATGCTACAGGCATTGTCATCACAACGTTCGATGAAACCTGACATCCCAATGTTCTATACCCCTATCATGAAAATGCTACATGACCCTTTTCATCAAAGTGCTCCATGACCCGTGACATCACAATGTTCCATAACCCCTGTCATCAAAATGTTCCTTTACACTTTTCATCAAATTGCTCCAAGACCCTGTCATCACAATGCTCCAAACCATTGTGATCACAATATTCCATAACATTTGTCATCACAGTGCCCCATGACGCTCGTCATCACATTATCCATGGTCTTCTCATCACAATGCTCAATGACCTTTGTCATCACAATGCTCAATACACTTGTCATCAATATGCTCCCTGACAAATGTTGTCTGTATGCTCCTTGAACCCTCTCATGACAAGGCTCCATGCATTTTTCATCACAATGATCCAGGCCCATTTCATCACAATGCTCCAAGACCCCTGTAATCAGAATGCTCCATGCCCTTGTCACCAAAATGCTCCATGACCTCTGTCATCACAATGGTCCATTACCGAGTCATCAAAAGTCTCTGTGATATTTTTTACCAAAATGTTCCATGAAATTTTCATCACAGTGCTCCATGTCTTTGTCAGAACAATGCTCCATGAACCTTGTCATCACAATGTGCCACGTGCTTTTCATCACAACGGTCCACAACCTTGTCATCGATATGCTCCATAAATCTTATAATCCCAATGCTCCATGCACTTCTCATCAAAATGCTCTCTCACATGAGATATCATAATGTTCCATCACTAGTCATCACATTACTCCCTCACCCCTGTAATCACAATGTTCCATGACCCCTGTCATCACAATGCTACCTCCCCTTATCATCACAATGTTCCATGACCCCTGGCATCACAATGTTCCACAACCCCTGTCATCAAAATGCTCCATGACCCTTTTCATCCCAAAGCTCCATGACCCCTGACATCACAATGTTCTATAACCCATGTCATCAAATTTTTCCATTACACTTTTCATCAAATTGCTGCATAACCCTGTCCACAAAATGCTCCCTGCCCTTCTCATCACAATGCACCACGCCCTTGTCATCAAAATGCTCCATGACTTCTGTCATCACAAAGCTCCATGACACTTGACATCACAATGCTCCATGTCATTGTCATCACAATGCTCCATGAACACTCTCATCACATTGCTCCATGCCCTTGTCATCACAAAGCTCCATGACACTTGTCATCACAGTGCTCGATGCCCTTCTCATCACAATGCTCCATGCCCTTGTCATTACAATCCTCCATGACCAATGTATCACAGTGTTCCGTGCTCTTGTCATCACAGTGTTCCATGCCCACTCTCATCACAATAATCCATGAAATATTTCACAACAATGCTTCCTGCCCTTCTCATCACAATGCTCCATTACACCTGTCATAACAATGTTTCATGACCCCTGCCATCACAATATTCCACGGCCTTGTCATTCACAAGGCTCCATGACACTTGTCATCACAGTGTTCCAAGAACCCTGTAATCACAATGCTCCATGCCCTTGTCATCAGAAAGCCCCATGACGCATGTCATCAGAATGTTCCATGGACTTCTCATCACAATGTTCCATGCCCTTGTCATCACAATGCTCCAAGACCCTTGTTATCCAAATGCTCGATGCCCCTTTTCATCTCAAAGCTCCATGAATCCTATCATCACAATGCACCATGCCCATCATCATAATGCTTCAGGCTATTGTCATCACAATGAAATCAAAATGCTCCATGACCTCTGTCATCAAAATGCTACAAACCGTTGTGATCACAATATTCCATAACAATTATCATTACAACCCCCCATGATGCTCATAATCACAGTGATCCATGGTCTTCTCATCACTATGCTCCATAACCTTTGTCATCACAATGCTCAATACACTGGTCATCACAATGCTCCCTGACACTTGTCGTCAGTATGCTCCTTGAACACTGTCATGACAAGGCTCCATGCCTTCTTCATCACAATGATCCATGCCCTTTTCATCACAGTGCTCCAAGACACCTGTAATCACAATGTTCCATGCACTTGTCATCACAGTGCTCCATGACGCATTCATCAGAATGCTCCATGTCCTTCTCTTCACAATGCTCCATGCCCTTGTCATAACAATGCTCCAAGACCACTGTAATCACAATGCTCCATGCCCCTTTTCATCAGAATACTCCATGATAGTTTTCATCACATGTCTCCATGGTCTTCTCATCACAATGCTCCAGGACCTTGTCATCACCATGCTCCATTTCCTTGTCATCACAATGTTCCATGACCCCTGTCATCAGAGTACTCCATGAACAGTTTCAGCCCAATTCTCCATGACACTCTCATCACAATACTCCATGACCAATATCATCACAATGCTCCATGACCACTGTCATCACAACACTCCATTACCCCTGACAACACAGTGAGCCGGGACTCTTGTCATCACAATGCTCCATGACCCCTGTCATCACAATACTCCATAAACATTTTCAGCCCAATCTTCCATGACACTTTTCATCACAATGATCCATGCCCTTTTCATCCCAATGCTCCATGACCCCTGTATTCACAATGCTCTGTGACGCATGTCATCACAGTGCTCCATGACACCTGTCATCACAATTCTCCATGCCTTTGTCAGCAAAATGCTACATGAACTTGTCATTACAATGTTCTATGAGCTTGTCATAACAATACTCCTTTACCATGGTCATCACAATCCTCCATGAATCTTGGTATCACATTGTTTCTTGCCCTTGCCATCACAATGCTCCATGCTTCTTGAAATCAACATGATCCATGACCTGTGTCATCACAATGCTCCAAACACTTGTGATCACCAAGTTCCATAACACTTGTCATCACAAAGTTCCATGATGCCTGTCATCACAATACTCCATGCCCTTTTCATCCCAATGCTCCATGACCTTTGTCATCACAATTCTCAATACACTTGTCATCACAATGCTCCCTGACATTTGTCTTCAGAATGCTCCATGAACCCTGTCACGAAAAGGCTCCATGCATTTTCATCACAATGCCCCATGCAGTTTTCATCACAATGATCCATGCCATTGTCATCAAAATACTCCACAAGCTTGTCATCAGAATGCTCCATGACCCTTGTCATCACAATTCTCCATGCACTTGTCAGCACAATGCTCCCTGACCCTTGTCATCACAATGCTCCAAGCCATTGTCATCACACTGTTCCATTACCTTTGTCATCAGAATCCTCCATGACACTTGCATCACAATGCTCCATGCCATTGTCATCACAATGGGCCATTACATATGTCATCACAATGCTCCCTGACACCTGTCTTCACAATACTGTATGACCTGGTCTTCACAATGCTCCATGCCCTTGATATCACAAAGCTCCATGACCCCTGTCATCACAATGCTCCGTGACTCCAGTCATCACAATGCTTCATGACCTTTGTCATCACAATGGTCCATGCCCTCATCATCAACCGTCTCTGTGACCTTTTTAACCACAATGCTCCATGAACTTTTCATCACAATGCTCTTTGACCCTTGTCATCACAATACTCTATGCCTTTCTCAGCACAATGCTCCATGACCGTTGTCATTACAATGCTCCATTCGCTTGACAGCACAATGCTCCTTGACACATGTCATCACAATTTGCCATGCGCTTGTCATCACAGTGCTCCGCAATCTTGTCATCACAATGCTCCATAAACCTTGTCATCACAATGCTACATGCACTTATCATCACAATGTTCGATGACCCCTGACATCACAATGTTCCATAACACTTGTCACCAAAATGCTCCATGACCCTTTTCATCAAAATGTTCCTTGTCCCCTGACATCACAATGCTCCATGACCCCTGTCATCACAATGCTCCATGCTCCTTGAAATCACAATGATCCATGTCCTCTGTCTTCACAATGCTCCAAACCC
Source organism: Mesoplodon mirus (assembly GCF_964341445.2). Taxonomy (NCBI): domain Eukaryota; kingdom Metazoa; phylum Chordata; class Mammalia; order Artiodactyla; family Ziphiidae; genus Mesoplodon; species Mesoplodon mirus. The sequence continues at coordinate 3,722,659 of NW_028295800.1, read as the reverse complement.
ATGTGATCACAATGTTCCATATCCCTTGTCATCACAACGCTCCATGATGCCTGTCATCACAATACTCCATGCCCTTGTCGTCACAGTGCTCCATGATATTTGTCATCACAATTCTCAATACACTTGTCATCACAATGCTCTCTGACACTTCTCGTCAGAATGCTCCTTGAACCTTGTCATGAAAAGGCTCCATGCATTTTTCATCACAATGCTCCATGCCCTTTTCATCACAATGCTCCATGCCATTGTCATCACAGTACTCCACAAGCTTGTCATCTGAATGCTCCATGACACTTGTCATCACAATGCTCCATGAGCACTGTCATCACAATGCTCCATACCACGTGTCATTACAGTGCTCCATGACGCTGGCCATTCACAATTATCCGTGTTCTTCTCATCACAATGCTCCACACGCTTGTCATCAAAATGCTCCATGACTCTTGTCATCACAATGTTCCATGGCCACTGTCATCACAATTATCCACACCCCTTGTCATTATAGCGCTCCATGACGCTCATCCTCAAAATTATCCATGGTCTTCTCATCACAATGCTCCACGGTCTTGCCATCACAATGCTCCATGCCCTGGTTGTCACAATGCTCCATGTTCCCTGTCATCACAATTCTCCACATTCTTGGCAACACTATGTTCCATGACACTTCCCATCACAGTGTTATATGCTTTGTCATCACAATACTCCACAAGCTTGTCATCGCAATACTCCATGACCCTTGTCATCACAATGATCCATGACCCCTGTCATCACAATGCTCCATGAGACGTATCATCACAATGATCCATGCCCCTTGTCATTACAGTGCTCCATGATGCTCGTCACCAGAATTATCCATGGTCTTCTCATCACAGTGCTCCACGGTCTTGCCATCACAATGTTCCATTCCCTGGTCATCACAATTTTCCACGTCCTTGTCATCACAATGCTCCATGACAGTTCTCATCACAATGTTACATGCCCTTGTCATCAAAATTCTCCATGCACTTGTCATCGAAATGCCCCCTGACCCCTGTCATAGCAAGCCCCATGCCTTTGTCATCACAATGCTTCACGACATTTTCATCAAAATTCTCAATGGCCGTTGTCATCACAATGCTCCATGCCCTTGTCATCACAATGTTCCATGACCCTTGACATCACAATGCTCCAAGCCTTTTTAATCACAATTCCCCATTACCTTTGTCATCACAATCCTCCATAACACTTGGCATCACAATGCTCCATGCCATTGTCATCACAATGGTACATGAAATATGCCATCACAATGCTCCCTGACCCCTGTCTTCACCATACTCCATGACCTTGTCATCACAATGCTCCATGCCCTTGTCATCACAATGTGCCATGCCCACTGTCAACACAATTATCCATGAAACTTTTCAGACCAAAGCTCCATGCCCCTGTCATCACAATGCTACATGACCCCAGTCATCACAATGCTCCGTGTGTCCCGTCATCACAAGGCTTCATGACCTGTGTCATCACAATGGTCAATGCCCTCATCATCACAATGCTCTGTGAAATTTGTCACCACAATGCTCCATGACCTTTTCATGACAGTGCAGATACGTCCATGAGTGCAAGTGCCCTATGCTCTGTAGCTCATCTTTTAGATGTTTTAGCAAACACAATACACTTCTCCAGAGTGGCCGTTGGCAAATTACAATTCCACTATCAGCCTCACAGGGCTCCCTTTTCTCCTTGCCCTGTCCTGCATTTCTGGTGTTTACACTTTATGTGGATGGCCCTTCTGACTGATGTGAAGTGATACATTTTGTAGTATTGATTTCCAGTGCCCACCTGTTTGGTTGGATAAAAAGTGTGTATGGCCTTTACTTGAATATATTCAGAAAAAAATGCATACGCCCTTTTGGGCCAAGTGCATCATTGGCGATGTTCAGCCCCTTTTCTTGTGCTTTAATGGGGAGTCCTTTCTACCTCTTCAAATCTGTTTCCTGCCACTCCCCCTTGCTTACAACTCCTTTTCTGTGACTTACCTCAAGACATTTTTTGACGACACATATTTTCAACTCTGCAGTTTCATGAATTTTAGTGCCCCTGAGTTCCATTTTTCAACTTGTGTTTTTGGAAACTGGACACAAAACAGCGGGATTTCCTCTAGCCCTATTCTGTTTCCGTGGGCAATTCTAGCCTTTGATGAATTTGTCTTCCAGATTGGAAATTAGAGTGGCATGTTCCTGTCCGAACAACTAAGACTTGTCTCTAAATTTTTCTCATCCTTCCGCTTCATCCTCTGGACAAATTCCAAACTGTGTGCAACAGGATGTTGACGGTGCTGATATCCCCAAGTGAGGAGATTGTTAGGAAAGATGCTGGAGGGGTGAACCCGAGCACCAGAAAATGAGGAGATGAGGTGCCTTTTCCAAACTCTTTCCGATCAAACGGTGTACCATCCTCTAGGTGTGACAGGCATGTTTTAGCTGTAGGAAGGGTCCAGTGCATGGAAGGAGAACACCAGGGATTTTTCCAAATCAGTGCCTCCCCGAACCCCAAACTGGGGAATTTTTAAGCTATGGCTACACGTATGTCCATTAAGCGCCTTGGGAAATAGGCAGAGCCCAAACTTTAGATGATTGAAATCTTCAGGGTCAGAAGCATTCACCATCGGCCTTGCTTAGGTTACATTTTATCTGTCTTTGATAGACGATGTCAATAAAAATATCGATTCTTTTTCAGATTATTTCCCCTTATAGGTTATTGCAAAATATTCAGTGTAGTTCCCTGTGCTATACAGTAGTTCCTTGTTGATAATCTATTTTATACATAGCAGTGTGTATGTGTTAATCCCACACTGTTAATTTATCCCTTCTCCTACCTTTCCCCTTTGGTAATAATAAATTACAAGATTTTATACTTCTCAGAAATGGGGGAGCTGAAAGAGAGGTATCCTTTTCAATGGAAAAGCATTCAAAACAAGATTGAAGCTTCAGCCATGAGTATTCGATGTACATCCATGGAAATAAATCACTTCATTTCTCTAATGTTGACCTGACAAATAAGACAGACGTCTTCACTGAACTTGCTTATAGTAAAGTGATGGAAATATCAAAGGTAAGTCTTAGATACATCTTATTTTACCCGAGCATTATACACTGCTCTATGTTAACTACAGTTTGGCTCACACATCTGTTCATTGAAGTTACAATGTTCTCAATTTCTGTTACTGATCCTCCAGAGTGGACCCCAACAGAAGTCCCCGTGCCCCGTGTCATTGGAGCCAACAGATCAAGACTGAGTTTGGTTCAGAAGCAAAGGAAACATTATTTTGAAAACAGAATGGAGAGGTGAGAGCGTGCACTCCCCCACGGGCTGTGGCCTGGGATGCTGTGTAGGGATCCCAGGAGCGTCACTGGGAGGGAGGGGATGGAGCTCTCGAGGGCTGGGTTGGCTGAAGCTCAGGCTCTATTCCGTGGAGTCTGCATGGGACCCCTCTAGCTGAGGTGTGGACCCAGCCATTCTGCACTACGAAATCGGGTCTGAAGTGCCGGGTGTGCGACCTCTGCATGCGGAACCCTAGGAGCACGTGAAATTAGACAAAGCACAAAGGAAAAACATGTTAGACTTTATTGTATTGCCCAGATTCTCTTTTTATCTCCCAGGAATTTTTAATGAACGTTGCCAGAGACGAACACCTCCTCTGCTTTTTGTTCTGTTCCTCATTCATGGGGTGTTGAGGGTGCAGACCCCTCTTTTGTAACTGCTTCATGATGTGGAGGGAGCCCTGATACTTCGGGGGAGGGGAAAAACGTCTCCCCACCAGCCTCCAGGTGAGGTTGATTGTCCCAAGGCCTCCTGCCTCACTTCTCCTACGCCTGAGCACCAGCATTGGAAGTGTTATAGATTCTAATGACCTTTAAGTGTCCAGGAGAGAGATGTGCAGAGATGCTGAGGTGACAGGTTTCACCCCACCCCACATTTGTTCAGTGACCTTAGGCTGACGGTTTTTTCCAGCCTAGATGCTCTGACCAGTAGTCTGTGCTTTCTTTAATTAGGTCCCTGAATTAATGTACAAACAGCACCATGTGTCAGACCCGTGCCCGCGCAACTCCCAGACAGTCCAGGGTCAGTGGTGATCCAGGACCATGACGTCCACTGAGTCAACGGCCTTTAGAAGTAGCCAGCAGTCCAGCCGGTCATATTGGCCACCATCACCGCGGTGTCTGTAAGGTTTTCTATGGTGAAAGCGTGATATACGTTTCCCCCGCCAAGCTTATTAGCTCCCCTCTGGGTGCAGTAAGTCCTGCAAGCAGTAGTCTGCTCTTTCGGGGCACAGTCTTGTTGTTTTCTGAGAGAAACTCCAGGTCAAGTGATGGTCACACGAGTCATCTTGGGGGCCCGTTGTCCCCATTTGTCTCTCTGGAGGTTGGAGTTGGAGGGCCTCCTCACTCGAGGTCAGTGTGTCCACAGAGCGACCCCTGCAACTTCAGGGCATGATGGGTGGTTAGGATCACGACATGCGGTCCTTTTCCCATAGGAGGGAGCTGGCCTTGTGGGCTGCTGATTTCTAGCTTTTTAGATACCCCAGTATCCTGGCCTGATGAGTCGGTGGGCAAAGCCCTTGGTGACCATACTTTATCATACCTGAAGGGCATTCTTGTGTTGCTCCATTTCAAGTGGTCCCAGTTTTTGCACTAAGGCTCCAAGGGCAATTATCCTTTGACCGGGTATGTAAAGGTCAAAGGGTTTAGCTAAATTAGGGAGTTCCTGGGCAAGGGTCTGAATTGACTGCTCTTTCCATTCTTGAAAGGCTGCTTCTGGATTCTATACAAAAGGATCATCATCTTTTCGTGTCAGTGTTTCATGTAGAGGCCCAGCTATTAGACTGTAGTTAGGGATCCAGATGCAGAAAACCTTGGCCTCCCCAGGAACCCCTAAGCTGTCTTCTAGTTTTAGAAGAGGTAAGGCTGCAAATGGCTTCTTCCCTATCCTGGGATGCGTTTCTCTGAATATCTGTGAGAATGAAGCCCAGGCATGTCACCTGAGCCTGGGATATTTGAGCCTTTTTCTTGGACACCTTCTATCCTTTCTTGGCTAGGTAGTTCAGAGGCGTCTTTAGTAGGCCTGGCGATCAGAATGTCATCTGCATATTGAAGGAGGGTTCCCTTTTACAGAGGTAGAACTTTTAGGTCTTTAGAGGACATTTCCCCAATGATGGTGTGGGGATTTTTGAACCATTGTTGCAGGACGGCCCAGCATTATTGCTTGTGTTGCATGTTGTGTCCTGCCACTCACAAGCCAAAAATTCTTGTGACTCTGAGATGAATGGAATACAGAAGAAGGCATCATTGAAGTCTAATACAGAATGCCATAGCCTGGTGGATGGTAGAATCAGCAGCAGGGTGTAGGAAATAGGAGCTACTGGATGTATATCCTCGGTGGCTTCACTGACTGTCCTGATATCCTTTACCAGGTCTCCAGCAGCCCATGGGGCTCTCGTGGTCAGGCCAATCCCAGGATATGGAGCTCACCTGGGCTGCATCCCGCACCCCACAGCCCACGGGGCTCTCGTTGTCAAGTCCTTCCCAGGGTATGGAGCTCACCTGTGCAGCTACCCAGCAGCCCATGGGGCTCTCATAGTCAGGCCCTTCCCAGGATACGGAACTCCCCTGGGCAGGTACCCCAGCAGGGCTGGACACACAGGAACTGTGCACATAGCCCACCTTGCAGAGAACCCCCAGCTCACCTGTCGCTCACAGCTGACACAGAACACCTCAGAGCAGGACTTGAACTAACAAACAGCAGCTCTGACAGGTCTGTGACCCTGGCTATCACTCTGTGCAGCCTCTCTCTGCCTGGTCTTCCAGACACTTCCACTGCAGCCAGGGCACCAGGCCTCTGTCTCCACCCACCATCACTCCTCTCCCTGACTCCTGGGTTCCTCTCATTAGGATAGGGTCTTCTTGAAGTTGTTTTCCACTCATGGACCAGATAAAATGATAAGAAAACAAGCCGCAGATGCAGCCCCTTGTCTAGCCTGACCCTCAAGAGCCCACACCTCTTCCTTGGGCCTGGCCCGTTTAACAAGTTTCATTTTCTGCAACTGTGAGCCCCTGAGGGGTGAGGATTGGCTGATTTGGGCAGCCTGACACTGCCTGCCAGACCTCCCCTGGTGTGCCTGTGTTGAGGTCAATATAAACACCTCTCCAGTCATCAAGAGCCCCTGTAGCTGTGCCTGACGCCATATTCTCTGCCCCGTCAGCAGTGTCGGGGCTGGGGTGGTGGTACGGAGGGAGAGGCCGTGGCTTTGTGGGTGGCCCAGTGTGAGTGGGGCTCTGCTGGACTCTCTGCAGGAGTTGCCAGGCTGCCACCTGCTAAAGAAGAGGATGTGTCACCCATACCTGCCACTGGAATTTCTCCCCAGGCAGAGGTGAGGAAGTAAAAAAGAAGTGGGGGCCATGGCAGGAGGGGTATCTCAGGCAGGGAAATGGAAAGATTCCAGAAGAGCATCTGGGGCCAGGACCATCCTGACTGGCCTGCAGGCACCAAGTCGGCCTGCGTGCTGTCGCTGGTGTGGCTCCACAGCCCTTCCTCTAGGCTTGCAAGTGCTTGTACATATTCAGGTGTTTTACCTGGAAAGGGTGGGAAGAGTTCAGCTGCAGCAGGACTGGGGCTCAGCTCACATTTACTCACAGACGCCTTGACACAGTCCCCCAGCTTTGCAATGAGGATGCTCCTTGTGGGGGAGAGTGCTGCTGAGTGCATGGGAGACGATTTCCCACCTCTGACCAACTTAAGAATTTTTTACCACTGGAGCAAGTGCCCTGATAGGATTTTCCTCTGTATAACTGGTGGGTTCTGTTTTTTTTTTTTTTTCTTTTTTTCTGTTTTTCTTTTTGGTTCAAGGTAGATTTTATTTATTCCTCTTTTTTTTTTAAATTTCGAGATATAAACATGGAAATAATGCATTAATATAAAGACATCTATGTGAAGGGAAAAACTTTTTTTCTGTTTTATTTGATTAAATGTTATTTATTTATTTTTAATTTTTTAAAATTTATTTATTTCTTTTATACAGCAGGTTCTTTTTGGATATCTATTTTATACATATAAGTGTGCACATGTGAATCCTAGTCTCCCAATTCATCCCACCACCACCCTCACATGGTGTTCCCCCCTTGGTGTCCATATGTTTGTTCTCTACATCTGTGTCTCTATCTCTGCCCTGCAAACTGGTTCATCTGTACCATTTTTCTAGGTTCCACATATATGCATTAATATACAATATTTGTTTTTCTCTTTCTCACTTACTTCACTCTGTATGACAGTCTCTAGATCCATCAAGGTCTCTACAAATGACCCAATTTCATTCCTATGTATGGCTGAGTAATATTCCATTGTATATATGTGCCAGATCTTCTTTATCCACTCCTCTGTTGATGGAAACTTAGGTTGTTTCCATGTCCTGGCTATTGCAAATAGAGCTGCAATGAACATTTTTGTACATAACTCTTTTTGAATTATGGTTTTCACAAGGCAAATGTCCAGTAGTTGGATTGTTGTGTCGTATGGTACTTCTATTGTTAGTTATTTAAAGGAACCTCCGTACTGTTCTCCCTAGTGCCCATATCAATTTACATTCCCACCCACAGTGCAAGTGTGTTCCCTTTTCTGCAATAAAGGCCTCTCCAGCATTTCTTGTTTTGTAGATTTTTTGATGATTGCCACTCTGACTGCTGTGAGGTTATACCTCACGGTAGTTTTGATTTGCATTTCTCTAATGATTAGTGATGTTCAGCATCCTTTCATGTGTTTCTTGGTAATCTGTATATCTTCTTTGGATAAATGTCTATTTAGGTCTTCTGCCCGTTTTTGGATTGGGTTGTTTGTTTTTGTGATATTGAGCTACATGCGGTGCTTGTAAAGATAGGAGATTAATCCTTTGTCAATTGCTTCATTTGAAAATATTTTCTCCCATTCTGAGGGTTGTTTTTGCATCTTGTTTATGTTTTCCTGTACTGTGTGAAAGCTTTTAAGTTTCATTAGGTCCCATTTGTTGATTTCTGTTTTTATTTCCATTTCTCTAAGTGGTGGGTCAAAAAGGATCTTGATGTGATTTATGTCATAGAGTGTTCTGCCTATGGTTTCCTCTAAGTGTTTTATAGTGTTTGGTCTTATATTTAGATCTCTAATCAATTTAGAGTTTATATTTGTGTATGGTGTTATGGAGTGTTCTAATTTCATTCTTTTATGTGTAGGGGTCCAGTTTTTCCAGCACCAATTACTGAAGAGACTGTCTTTTCTCCATTGTATATCCTTAGCTCCTTTGTCATAGATGAGATAGCCATAGGTATGTAGGTTTATCTCTGGGCTTTCTGTCCTGTTCCATTGATCTGTGTTTATGCCAATCTACATACACTTGATTCCATTATGGAGACATATAAATACATAGGTTTCAAGGTTATTACCAGTCAGATATATTCCTCTTCAGTGAATAGGGTGTGTTGTGTCCAGTTCATTGAGAAAGGAGTAGGTCTTGTCTATTACATATTTGGTATATGGAATGGGATCTGTGCTAATTTCAAACTCTGCTTTTACACATCACCCCACGTCACCTTTCCCCTTAAGGAGGCATAAGTGTGTTTTCTAAATGTGTAACTCTGTTCTCTTTTGAAATTCAGTTCATGTGTAGCCATGTTTACATTCCCTCTATAAGTTGTATATTACAATAAGTTTCTTTTACTTTGTGGCTCATTTCACTTAGCATCAACATACCTAAAGCCACTCATGAAGCTGCTATTGGCCTTATGACATTGATTTTATGTGTGAGTGACATTCCATTGTATATAAGTACCACAACATCTATATCCATTTTTTTTCCCTTCCTGTGATATTTAAAGTGTACTGAAGTCGAGGTTCTTGTAAACAGAGCAGCCCTAAAGTTTGGGCTGGCTGTGTGTTGTGGATTTTTAGTTTTCCCAAAATACACGCCCATGAGTGGAAGTGTGCTATGCTCTGTAGCTCTGTTTTAGAAAACAACATACAGTTCTCCAGAGAGGCTGTTGGCAATTTACATCCTGTCCATCGGCGTAACCAGGCTCCCTTTTCTCCATGGCCTGTCCTGCATTTGTGGTTTTTACACAATTTGTGGATGGCCCTTTTGACTGGAGGTAAGGGACACTTCTCTGTAGTGTGGATTTCCAATGCCTGATGGCTTGCTTGGCCAAAAAGGGCATATGCATATTTTCCCGAATATATTCAAGAAAATACACATAGTCCCTTTTCAGCCAAGGGCAACATTGTCGAAATTCTGTCGCTTTTCATGTGCTTTAAAGACGACTCCAATCTACCTCTTGAAATCTCTTTCCTTCAATTCTGCCTTGCATTCAAATCCTCTTCACTGCCTTTCCTCAATATATTTCTGGATGATAGTTGTCCTTTATAACTCTGCAAGTTTGTGAATTGCTGTGCCCCCGATTTCCATTTTTCAACTCGCCTATTTGTGAGCTGGCTGCAATACCGCAGGATGGCTTTAGGCACTAGTCTGGTTCCACGGCTTCAGGCTGAGCCTTTGGTAAATTCTTCTTCCTGGTGGGAAACTAGAGTGACATATGCCCATCCAAACACCTACAGCTAATCTCTCATTTATTCCCCCTCTTCCTGTTCATCCTCTGCACAATTTGCAAACTGTGCATATCAGGAGGGTAAAGGCGCTGACACTCCAAGTGGGGAGATTTTTAGTAATGCAGATGGAATGGCGAAGCCGAGCACGACAAAAGGAAAACTGAGGTACCTTTTAGAAAACTTTCCCAATTACACAGTGTACCATCCACTGGGTTTCCCATGCATGTTTTAACTGTAGGAAGATTCCCTTAAACCTGGAGAGTTGGGACCACTAGAATGGGTAGCACACAGTATTGCTCTAAGTGGTGTTCTTTTGCTCACACAACCACAGCAATCTTGTCAGCCCCAAGTGTCCAGTCTTATGTCTCATCCAGCTGTGGGTGTAAAGATGGTCAATCCAGGTTGCATCACAGGCCCTGAACGAAATTTTTAAGACTTTCTCACTGTTTTGCTGTTTTTGCATTTTGCTTTTGAAATTTATTTTTATAAGTGGGTTTAACTGAATTTCAGTGCTCTGTTCATGCGGTTATACACACACATGATTCCTTTATGGAGACATGAGAATACATATGTTTTCAAATACTGAGAGTCAGACATATTCCTTGCAATGAATAGGGGATGTTGAGTCCAGTTCATTGTGGCGGGATTAGGTGTTGTCTATTACATACTTGTTTTATGTAACGGTATCTGTGCTAATTTAAAACTGTGATTTTATGCATCACCCCACCTCGCCTTTCCCATTAAGCAGGCAGAAGCTTGTTTTCTAAATTTGTAACTCCGTTGTGTTTGTAAATCAGTTCATGTGTAGCCATGTGTACATTCCCGCTATGAGTGATATCTTATGATAAGATTCGTTACTCTGGTATCTTTCCTAAATCAGTTCATTTGAGGCCATGTTTACAGGACCTTCATAAGTGATATCTTATGATAAGTTTCTTTTTCTGTGTGACTTATTTCACTTAGAATCATCGTACCTGAATCCAGTCATTTTGCTGCTACTGGCCTTATGACATTGATTTCATGGCTGAGGGATATACCATCAACGTAAGTACCACAATTTCTTGAACCATTTTTGTCTTTCCTGGGATATTTAAGGTATACCCAAGTTGAGGTTCTTGTAAGCAGTGAAGCCCTAAATTTTGTGGTGGCTCTGTCTTATTGATTTTCAGTTTTCCCAAGGTATATTTCCTAGACTGGAAGTGCCGTTGACTCTGTAGCTCTGTTGTTTACTTGTTTTAGGGAACACAATGCACTCTTCCAGAGAGGCAGTTGGCAATTTACATCCCGCCCATCAGCATAAAAAGGCTCCCTGGTCTCCAGGGCCTGTCTTGCCTTTCTGGTTTTTACACATTTTGCAGATGTCCCATTCGACCAGTGGGAAGTGATACTTCTTTGTTGTGCAGATTTGCATTGCCCGCTTGCTTGCTTGGCCAAAAAGGGTGTATGCGTGTTCTCCTGCATATATTCAGGAGAAAACATATACACCCTTTTTGGGCAAGTGCATCATTGTCGAAGATGTGCCCCTCTTCCTGTGCTTTAAAGGCGATTCCAACATACCTCTTGAAATCTGTTTCCTGCTATACTGCCTCGCTTTCAAGTCCGCCTCGTTGCCTTCCCTCAGCAGATTTTTGGGTGATAGTTGTCCTTTATTACTCTGTCAGTTTCTGAATTGCTGTGCCCCTGAGCTCCATTTTTAAAATCGTTTTTTGTGAGCAGACCGCAAGTCCAAAATTTTGGTTCAGGACCTATACTGTTTCCCGGCGCATGGCTGAGACTTTGGTTAATTCTTCTTCCTGCTGGGCAATTAATGTGACATGTACCCGTCCAAATGCCTAACATCTACTCTCTCATTTGTTCTCCATCTTCCCTTTCATCTTTGCCAAATTGGCAACTGTGCGAACCAGGAGGTTAAAGGGGCTGTCTCTCCAAGTTGGCAGATTGATAGTAAAGCAGTTGGAAAATCAAACTGGAGCAACAGGAGAGGGATTATTAGTTGAGTTTTAGAAACCTTTCGTATTCACAGTGTGTCCATTCTCTAGGTTTCCCGTACATGTTATAGCTGTAGTAATATTCCCTTCAACCTGGACAGTTGGGACCCATGGAAAGGGTGCCACACATTATTGCTTTAAAAGGTCTGCATTTGCTCACCCAAAATCACAAATACTCTCAGTCCCAAGTGTCCAGCCTTATGCCACATCCAGCTGTCATTGTAGATAGGGTCATTCCAGGTTTCATCAGAGACCCTGAAATAATTGTAAAGAATGTCCCTGTTTTATTGTTTGGTGTTTGAAATTCCACTTTATAGTGGGTTTGAACTTATTCTCACTGCTATGTTTATGCCAGTCTAGACACACTTGATTCCCTTTTGGAGAGATATCAATACATAGGTTTTAAGATTCTTACTAGTCAGATATATTCCTCTGCGGGGAATATGCGGGGTTGAGTCCCTTTCACTTAAGAAGGTTTAGGTAATATCTATTCTGTATTAGATTTTTAGAATGGTAGCTGTACTAATATCAAACTCTGGTTTTATGCATTACCCACCTCTCCTTCCCCTTTAAGCGGGCATACGATTGTTTTCTAAATGTGAGAATCTCTTACATTCCTAAATCAGTTCCTGTGTAGCCATGTTTACAGGACCTACATAAGTGATATCTTATGATAAGATTCTTTTTCTGTGTGACTTATTTCACTTAGAATCATCGTACCTGAATCCACTCATTTTGCTGCTACTGGTCTTATGACATTGATTTCATGGCTGAGGGATAATCCATCGTACGTAAGTACCACAATTTTTTGATCCATTTTTATCTTTCCTGGGATATTTAAAGTGTACCAAAGTTGACGTTTTTGTAAGCAGTGCAGCCCTAAATTTTGTGGTGGCTCTGTCTTTTTGATTTTCAGTTTTCCCAAGGTATATTCCCTAGGCTGGAAGTGCCCTTGGCTCTGTAGCTCTGTTGTTTACTTGTTTTAGGGAACACAATGCACTCCTCCAGAGAGGCAGTTGGCAATTTACATCCCGCCCATCAGCATAAAAAGGCTCCCTGTTCTCAAGGGCCTGTCTTGCCTTTCTGGATTTTACACATTTTGAGGATGTCCCTTTTGACCAGTGGGAAGTGATACATCTTTGTTGTGCAGATTTGCATTGCCCGCTTGCTTGCTTGTCCAAAAAGGGTGTATGCGTTTTCTCCTGAATATATTCAAGAGAAAACGCATAAGCCCTCTTTGGCCAAGTGCATCATTGTCGAAGTTGTGTCCCTTTTTCTGTGCTTGAAAGCCGATTCAAACGTAACTCTTGAAATCTGTTTCCTGCTATTCTGCCTCGTTTCAAGTCCGCTCGTTGCCTTCCCTCAACAGATTTTTGGACGATAGTAGTCCTTTATTACTCTGCCAGTTTGTGAATTGCTGTGCCCCTAATCTCAATTTTTCTACTCGTTTTTTGTGAGCTGAACCCAAGTACAAAGTTGTGATTCAGGACCTATACTGGTTCCCGGTGGGTGGCTGAGACTTTGGTTAATTCTTCTTCCTCCCGGGAAATAAGAGTGACATGTGCCCGTCCAAATGCCTAACAGCTACTCTCTCATTGGTTCTCCCTCTTCACTTTCATCTACTGTAAAATTGGTAACCTCTGCGAACCAGGAGGTTAAAGGTGCTGTCTCTCCAAGCTGGGAGATTGACAGTAAATCTGTTGGAAAGTCAAACCTGAGCACCAGTAGAGGGACTATTTGTTGAGTTTTAGAGACCTTTCATATTCACAGTGTGTCCATTCTCTAGGATTCCCGTATATGTTATAGCTCTAGTAATATTCCCTTCAACCTGGAGAGTTGGGACCCATGGAATAGTTGCCATGCATTATTGCTTTAAAGCGTCTGCGTTTGCTCACCCAATCTCACCAATCCTCTCAGTCCCATATGTACAGCCTTATGCCACATCCAGCTGTCATTGTAGATAGGGTCATTCCAGGTTTCATTGAGAAACCCTGAAGGAATTGTAAAGAATTTCCCTTTTTTTGTTGTTTTTCAAATTCCTTTTTATAGTGGGTTTGAGCTGATTCTCGCTGCCATGTTTATGCCAGTCTAGACACAATTGATTCCCTTAAGGTGACATATCAATACATAGGTTTTAAGATTCTTATTAGTCAGATATATTCCTCGGAGGGAAATATGTGGTTTTGAGTCCCTTTCACTGAGGAAGGTGTAGGTATTGTCTATTCCATAGTTGGTTTTTGGAACGGTACCTGTGCTTATATCAAACTCTGGTTTTATGCATCACCCCACCTCTCCTTCCCCAGTAAGCAGGCATAAGAGTGTTTTCTAAATGTGAGACTCTTTTCTCTTTCCTAAATCAGTTCATGTATAGCCATGTTTACAGGATCTTCATAAGTGATATCTTATGATAAGTTTCTTTTTCTGTGTGACTTATTTCACTTAGAATCATCGTACCTGTATCCATTCATTTTGCTGCAACTGGTCTTATGACATTGATTTCATGGCTGAGGGATAAACCATCATACATATGTACCACAATTTTTGGAACCAATTTTATCTTTCCTGGGATAATTAAGGTGTACCCAAGTTGAAGTTCTTGTAATCAGTGCCGCCCTAAATTTTGGGGTGGCTCTGTCTTATTGATTTTCAGTTTTCCCAAGGTATATTCCCTGGACTGGAAGTGCCCTTGGCTCTGTAGCTCTGTTGTTTTCTTGTTTTAGGGAACACAATGCACTCCTCCAGAGAGGCAGTTGGCAATTTACATCCCGCCCATCAGCATAACAAGGCTCCCTGTTCCCCAGGGCCTGTCTTGCCTTTCTGAATTTTACCCATGTTGCGGATGTCCCTTTTGACCGGTGGGAAGTGATACTTCTTTGTAGTGCACATTTGCATTGCCTGCTTGCTTGCTTGGCCAAAAAGGGCGTATGCGTTTTCTCCTGAATATATTCAGGAGGAAACGCATACGCCTTTTTAGGCCAAGTGCATAATTGTCGAAGTTGTGAGCCTCTTCCTGTGCTTTACAGGTGATTCCAACGTACCTTTTGAAATCTGTTTCCTGCTATTCTGCCTCGCTTTCAAGTCCGCCTCGTTGCCTTCCCTGAACCGATTTTGGGATGATAGTTGTCCTTTATTACTCTGCCTGTTTGTGTATTGCTGTGCTCCTGAGCTCCACTATTTAACTTGTTTTTTGTTAGCTGAACGCATGTCCAATATTTTGGTTCAGGAAATATACTGGTTCCCGTGGGTGGCTGAGACTTTGTTTAATTCTTCTTCCTCCCGGGATATAAGAGTGACATGTGCCCGTCCAAATGCCTAACAGCTACTCTTTCATTGGTTCTCCCTCTTCCCTTTCATCCTCTGCCAAATTGGCAACCTGTGCGAACCAGGAGGCTAAAGGGGCTGTCTCTATAAGTTGGGAGATTGATAGTAAAGCAGTTCGAAAGTCATACCGGAGCACCAGGAGAGGGACTATTCATTGAGTTTTAGAGACCTTTCGTATTCACAGTGTGTCCATTATCTAGGTTTCCCGTACATGTTATAGCTGTAGTAATATTCCCTTTAACCGGGAGACATGGGACCCATGGAATGGGTGCCATGCATTATTGCTTTAAAGGGTCTGCATTTGCTCACCCAATCTCACCAATCCTCTCAGTCCCATGTGTCCAGCCTTTTGCGACATCCAGCTGTCATTGTAGATATGGTCATTCCAGGTTTCATCAGAGACCCTGAAGGAATTGTAAAGAATTTCCCTGTTGTTTTGATTTTCAAATTCCTTTTCATAGTGGGTTTGAGCTGATTCTCGCTACCATGTTTATGCCAGTCTAGACACACTTGATTCCCTTACGGAGACATATCAATACATAGGTTTTAAGATTCTTACTAGTCAGATATATTCCTCTGCGGGAAATATGGGATTTTGAGTCCCTTTCACTGAGGAAGGGGTAGGTCTTGTCTATTCCATAGTTGGTTTTGGAACGCTACCAGTGCTTATATCAATCTCTGGTGTTATGCCTCACCCCACCTCTCCTTCCCCCTTAAGCAGGCATAAGAGTGTTTTCTAAATGTGAGACTCTGTTCTCTTTCCTAACTAAGTTCATGTGTAGCCATGTTTACAGGATCTTCAAAAGTGATATCTTATGATAAGTTTCTTTTTCTGTGTGACTTATTTCACTTAGAATCAAGGTACATAAATCCACTCATTTTGCTGCTACTGGTATTATGACATTGATTTCATGGCTGAGGGATATTCCGTCTTACGTAAGTACCACAAATTTTTGAACAATTTTTATATTTCCTGGGATATTTAAGGTGTACCCAAGTTGAGGTTCTTGTAAGCAGTACAGCCCTAAATTTGGGGTGGCTCTGTCTTATTGATTTTCAGTTTTCCCAAGGTATATTTCCTAGACTGGAAGTGCCCTTGGCTCTGTAGCTCTGTTGTTTACTTGTTTTAGGGAACACAATGCACTCTTCCAGAGAGGCAGTTGGCAATTTACATCCTGCCCAACAGCATAACAAGTCTCCCTGTTCTCCAGGGCCTGTCTTGCCTTTCTGGTTTTTACATATTTTGTGGATGTCCCTTTTGACATGTGGGAAGTGATACTTCTTTGTAGTGCAGATTTGCATTGCCCGCTTGCTTGCTTGGCCAAAAAGTGCGTATGCGTTTTCTCCTGCATATATTCAGGGGAAAATGCATACGCCCTTCTTGGCCAAGTGCATCACTGTCGAAGTTGTGCCCCTCTTCCTGTGCTTTACAGGTGATTCCAATGTACCTCTTGCAATCTGTTTCCTGCTATTCTGCCTCGCATTCAAGTCCACTTCGTTGCCTTCCCTCAACAGATTGTAGGATGATAGTTGTCCTTTATTACTTTGCCAGTTTGTGAATTGCTGTGCCCTTGAACTCCATTTTTCAACTCGTTTTTTTGTGAGCTGAACGCATGTGCAAAATTTGGTTCAGGACCTATACTGGTTCCCGGTGGGTGGTTGCAACTTTTGTTAATTCTTCTTCCTGCCAGGAAATTCGAGTGACATATGCCCGTCCAAATGCCTAACAGCTACTCTCTCATTGGTTCTCCCTCTTCCATTTCATCCTTTGCCAAATTGGCAACCTGTGAGTACAAGGGGGTTAAAAGGGCTGTCTCTCCAAGTTGGGAGATTGATAGTGAAGCAGTTGGAAAGTCAAATCAGAGCACCAGGAGAGGGACTATTCGTTGAGTTTTAGAAACCTTTCGTATTCACATTGTGTCCATTCTCTAGGTTTCCCATACATGTTATAGCTGTAGTAATATTCCCTTCATCCTTGAGAGTTGGAACCCATGGAATGGGTGCCATGCATTATTGCTTTAAAGGTTCTGCATTTGCTCACCCAATCTCACCAATCCTTTCAGTCCCAAGTGTCCAGCCTTATGCCACATCCAGCTGTCATTGTAGACATGGTCATTCCAGGTTTCATCAGAGTCCCTGAAGGAATTTTAAAGAATGTCCCTGTTTTACTGTTTTTTTTTGAAATTCCTATTTATAGTGGGTTTGAGCTGATTCTCACTGCCATGTTTATGCCAGTCTAGACTCACTTGATTCCCTTACGGAGACATATCAATACATAGGTTTTAAGATTCTTACTAGTCAGATATATTCCTCTGCGGGAAATATGGGGTTTTGAGTCCCTTTCACTGAGGAAGGTATAGGTAGGTCTTGTCTATTCCATAGTTGGTTATTGGAACGGTTCCTGGGCTTATATCAAACTCTGGTTTTATGCATCACCCCACCTCTCCTTCCCCCTTAAGCAGGCATAAGAGTGTTTTCTAAATGTGAGACTCTGTTCTCTTTCCTACCTCAGTTCATGTGTAGCCATGTTTATAGGATCTTCCTAAGTGATATCTTATGATAAGCTTTTTTCTGTGTGACTTATTACACTTAGAATCATCGTACGTGAATCCACTCATTTTGCTGCTACTGGTCTTATGACATTGATTTCATTGCTGAGGGATATTCCATCGTACGTAAGTACCTCAATTTTTTGAACCATTTTTATATTTCCTGGGATATTTAAGGTGTACCCAAGTTGAGGTTCTTGTAAGCAGGGCAGCCCTAAATTTTGGGGTGGCTCTGTCTTATTGCTTTTCAGTTTTCCCAAGGTATATTCCCTAGAGTGGATGTGCCCTTGTCTCTGTAGCTCTGTTGTTTTCTTGTTTTAGGGAACACAATGCACTCCTCCAGTGAGGCAGTTGGCAATTTACATCCCGCCCATCAGCATAACAAGGCTCCCTCTTCTCCAGGGCCTGTCTTGCCTTTCTGGTGTTTACACATTTTGTGGATGTCCCTTTTGATGGGTGGGAAGTGATACTTCTTTGTAGTGCAGATTTGCATTGCCCGCTTGCTTGCTTGGCCAAAAAGGGCGTATGCGTTTTCTACTGCATATATACAGGAGAAAATGCATACGCCCTTTTTGGCCAAGTGCATCATTGTCGAAGTTGTGCCCCTCTTCCTGTGCTTTAAAGGCGATTCCAACGTAACTCTTGCAATCTGTTTCCTGCTATTCTGCCTCGCTTTCAAGTCCGCCTCGTTGCCTTCCCTCAACAAATTTTTGGATGATAGTTGTCCTTTATTACTTTGCCAGTTTGTGAATTGCTGTGCCCTTGAGCTCATTTTTCAACTCGTTTTTTTGTGAGCTGAACGCATGTGCAAAATTTTGGTTCAGGACCTATACTCGATTCCGGTCGGTGGTTGCAACTTTGGTTCATTCTTCTTCCTGCCGTGAAATTAGAGTGACATATGCCCGTCGAAATGCCTAACAGCTACTCTCTCATTGGTTCTCCCTCTTCCCTTTCATCCTCTGCCAAATTGGCAACCTGTGAGAACTAGGAGGTTAAAAGGGCTGTCTCTCCAAGTTGGAAGATTGATAGTAAAGCAGTTGGAAAGTCAAACTGGAGCACCAGGAGAGGGACTATTCGTTGAGTTTTAGAAAACTTTCGTATTCACAGTGTGTCCATTCTCTAGGTTTCCGGTACATGTTAGAGCTGTAGTAATATTCCCTTCAACCTGTAGAGTTGGGACTCATGGAATGGGTTCATGCATTATTGCTTTAAATGGTCTGCATTTGCTCACCCAGTCTCACCAATCCTCTCAGTCCCAAATGCCCAGCCTTATGCCACATCCAGCTGTCATTGTAGACAGGGTCATTCCAAGTTTCATCAGAGAACCTGAAGGAATTGTAAAGAATGTCCCTGTTTTTTTGTTTTGTTTTTGAAATTCCTTTTTATCGTGGGTTTGAGCTGATTCTCACTGCCATGTTTATGCCAGTCTAGACACACTTGATTCCCTTACGGAGACATATCAATACATAGGTTTTAAGATTCTTAGTAGTCAGATATATTCCTATGTGGGAAATATGGGGTTTTGAGTCCCTTTCACTGAGGAAGGTATAGGTAGGTCTTGTCTATTCCATAGTTGGTTTTTGGAACGGTACCTATGCTTATATCAAACTCTGGTTTTATGCATCACCCCACCTCTCCTTCCCCCTTAAGCAGGCATAAGAGTGTTTTCTAAATGTGAGACTGTGTTCTCTTTCCTAACTCATTTCATGTGTTGCCATGTTTACAAGATCTTCATAAGTGATATCTTATGATAAGCTTCTTTCTCTGTGTGACTTATTTCACTTACAATCATCGTACCTGAATCCACTCATTTTGATGCTACTGGTCTTATGACATTGATTTTATGGCTGAGGGATATTCCATCATACGTAAATACAACAATTTTTTGAACCATTTTTATATTTCCTGGGATATTTAAGGTGTACCCAAGTTGAGGTTTTTGTAAGCAGTGCAGCCCTAAATTTGGGGGTGGCTCTGTCTTATTGATTTTCAGTTTTCCCAAGGTATATTCCCTAGACTGGAAGTGCCCTTGGCTCAGTAGCTCTGTTGTTTACTTGTTTTAGGGAACACAATGCACTCCTCCTGTGAGGCAGTTGGCAATTTACATTCCGCCCATCAGCATAACAAGGCTCCTTGTTCTCCAGGGCCTGTCTTGCCTTTCTGGTTTTTACCCATTTTGTGGATGCCCCTTTTGACCGGTGGGAAGTGATACTTCTTTGTAGTGCTGATTTGCATTGCCCGCTTGCTTGCTTGGCCAAAAAGGGCATATGCGTTTTCTCCTACATATATTCAGGAGAAAACGGATACGCCCTTTTTGGCCAAGTGCATCATGGTCGAAGTTGTGCCCCTCTTCCTGTGCTTTACAGGTGACTCCAACGTACCTCTTGCAATCTGTTTCCTGCTATTCAGCCTCGCTTTCAAGTCCGGCTCGTTGCCTTCCCTCAACAGATTTTTGGATGATAGTTTTCCTTTATTACTCTGCCAGTTTGTGAATTGCGTTGCCCCTGAGCTCAATTATTTAACTTGTTTTTTGTGAGCTGAACGCAAGTCCAATATTTTGGTTCAGGACCTATACTGCTACCCAGTGGGTGGCTGAGACTTTAGTTATTTCTTCTTCCTCCGGGAAATAAGAGTGACATGTGCCCGTCCAAATGCCTAACAGCTACTCTTTCATTGGTTCTCCCACTTCCCTTTCATCCTCTGCCAAATTGGCAACCTGTGAGAACCAGGAGGTTAAAAGTGCAGTCTCTCCAAGCTGGGAGATTGATAGTAAAGCAGTTGAAAAGTCAAAGCGGAGCACCACGAGAGGTTCTATTCGTTGAGTTTTAGAGTCCTTTTGTATTCACTGTGTGTCCATTCTCTAGGTTTCCCATACATGTTATAGCTGTAGTAATATTCCCTTCACCCTCGAGAGTTGGGACCCTTGGAATGGGTGCCATGCATTATTGCTTTAAAGGGTCTGCCTTTGCTCACCCAATCTTACCAATCCTCTCAGTCCCATGTGTCCAGCCTTATGCCACATCCAGCTGTCGTTGTAGATAGGGTCATTCCAGGTTTCATCAGAGACCCTGAAGGAATTGTAAAGAATATCCCTGTTTTTTTGTTTTGTTTTTGATATTCCTTTTTATAGTGCGTTTGAGCTGATTCTCGCTGCCATGATTATGCCAGTCTAGAAACACTTGATTCCCTTACAGAGACATAACAATACATAGGTTTTAAGATACTTAGTAGTCAAATATATTCCTCTGTTGGAAATATGGGGTTTGAGTCCCTTTCACTGAGGAAGGTGTACGTCTTGTCTAATTCCATAGTTGGTTTTTGGAACGGTACCTGTGCTTATATCAAACTCTGGTTTTATGCATCACCCCACCTCTCTTTCCCCCTTCAGCAGGCCTAAGAGTGTTTTCTAAATGTGAGACTCTGTTCTCTTTCCTAACTCAGTTCATGTGTAGCCATGTTTACAGGCTCTTCATAAGTGATATCTTATGATACGGTTCTTTTTCTGTGTGACTTATTTCACTTAGAATCATCATACCTGAATCCAGTCATTTTGCTGCTACTGGTCTTAAGACATTGATTTCTTAGCTGAGGGATATTCCATCGTACGTAAGTACCAAAATTTTTTGAACCATTTTTATATTTCCTGGGATATTCAAGGTGAACCCAAGTTGAGGTTCTTGTAAGCAGTGCAGCCCTAAATTTTGGGGTGGCTCTGTCTTATTGATTTTCAGGTTTCCCAAGGTATATTCCCTAGACTGGAAGTGTCCTTGGCTCTGTAGCTCTGTTGTTTACTTGTTTTAGGGAACACAATGCACTCCTCCAGATAGGCAGTTGGCAATTTACATCCCGCCCAACAGCATAAAAAGGCTCCCTGTTCTCAAGGGCCTGTCTTAAAATTCTGGTTTTTACCCTTTTTGTGGAGGTCCCTTTGGACTGGTGGGAAGTGACACTTCTTTGTAGTGCAGACTTACATTGTCCACTTGCTTGCTTGGCCAAAAAGGGCGTATGCGTTTTCTCCTGAATATACTCAGGAGAAAACACATACGCCCTTTATGGCCAAGTGCATCATTGTCGAAATTGTGCCCCTCTTCCTGTGCTTTAAAGGCGATTCCAACGTACCTCTTGGAATCTGTTTCCTGCTATTCTGCCTCACTTTCAAGTTTACCTCATTGCCTTCCCTTAACAGATTTTTGGATGATAGTTGTCCTTTATTACTCTGCCAGTTTGTGAAGTGCTATGTCCATGAGCTCCATTTTTCAACTCTTTTTTTGTGAGCTGAACGCATGTGCAAAATTTTGGTTCAGGATTTATACTAGTTCCTGGTGGGTGGCTGAGACTTTGGTAATTCTTCTTCCTGCCGGGAAATTAGAGTGACATATGCCCGTCAAAATACCTAACAGCTACTCTCTCATTGGTTCTCCCTCTTCCCTTTCATCCTCTGTCAAATTGGCATCCTGTGAGAACCAAGAGGTTAAAGGGGCTGTCTCTCCAAGTTGGGAGATTGATAGTAAAGCAGTTGGAAAGTCAAACCGGAGCACCAGGATAGGGAATATTCGTTGAGTTTTAGAAACCTTTTGTATTCACAGTGTGTCAATTCTCTAGGTTTCCGTACATGTTATAGCTGTAATAATATTCCCTTCAACCTGGAGAGTTGGGACCTATGGAATGGGTGCCATGCATTATTGTTTTAAAGGGTCTGCATTTGCTCACCGAATCTCACCAATCCTCTCAGTCACAAGTGTCCAGCCTTATGCCACATCCAGCTGTCATTTTAGACAGTGCCATTCCAGGTTTCATCAGAGACCCTGAAGGAATTGTAAAGAATTTCCCAGTTTTTGTGTTTTGTTATTGAAATTCCTTTTTATAGTGGGTTTGAGCTGGTTCTCGCTGCCATGTGTATGCCAGTCTAGACACACTTGATTCCCTTATGGAGACATATCAATACTTAGGTTTTAAGATTCTTACTAGTCAGATCTATTCCTCTGCGGGAAATATGGGGTTTTGAGTCCCTTTCACTGAGGAAGGTATAGGTAGGTCTTGTCTATTCCATAGTTGGTTTTTGGAATGGTACCTGTGCTTATATCAAACTCTGGTTTTATGCATCACCCCACCTCTCCTTCCCCCTTAAGCAGGCATAAGAGTGTTTTCTAAATGTGAGAATCTGTTCTCTATCCTAACTCAGTTCATGTGTAGCCATGTTTACAGGATCTTCATAAGTGATATCTTATGATAAGCTTCTTTTTCTGTGTGACTTATTTCTCTTAGAATCATCGTACCTGAATCCACTCATTTTGCTGCTACTGGTCTTATGACATTGATTTCATGGCTGAGGGATATTCCATCATACGTAAGTACCACAATTTTTTGAATCATTTTTATATTTCCTGGGATACTTAAGGTGTACCCAAGTTGAGGTTCTTGTAAGCAGTACAGCCCTAAATTTTGTGGTGGCTCTGTCCTATTGATTTTCAGTTTTCCCAAGGTATATTCCCTAGACTGGAAGTGCCCTTGGCTCTGGAGCTCTGTTGTTTCCTTGTTTTAGGGAACACAATGCACTCCTCCAGTGAGGCAGTTGGCAATTTACATCCCACCCATCAGCATAACAAGGCTCCTTGTTCTCCAGGGCCTGTCTTGCCTTTCTGGTTTTTACCCATTTTGTGGATGTCCCTTTTGACCTGTGGGAAGTGATACTTCTTTGTAGTGAAGATTTGCATTGCCCGCTTGCTTGCTTGGCGAAAAAGGGCGTACGTGATTTCTCCTGATTATATTCAGGAGAAAGTGCATACGCCCTATTTGGCCAAGTGCATCATTGACAAAGTTGTGCCCTCTACCTGTTCTTTCAAGGCAATTCCATCGTACCTCTTGAAATCTGTTTCCTGCTATTCTGCCTCGCTTTCAAGTCCGCCTCGTTGCCTTCACTCAACAGATTTTTGGATGATAGTTGTCCTTTATTACTCTGCCTGTTTGTGAATTGCTGTGCCCCTGAGCTCCTTTTTTGAACTCGTTTTTGTGAGCTGAACGCAAGTCCAAAAGACTGCTTCACGACCTATACTGGTTTACTGTGCTTGGCTGAGTCGTTGGTAAATTCTCCTTCCTGACATGAAATTAGAGTGACATGTGACCGTCCAAACGCCTAACAGCTAATCTCTCTGTGATTCTCCCTCTTCCCTTTCATCCTCTGCCAAATTGGCAACCTGGGCAAACTAGGAGGTTAAAGGGGCTGTTTCTCCAAGTTGGGAGATTGATAGTAAAGCAGTTGGAAAGTCAAACCAGGGCACCAGCAGAGGGACTATTAGTTGAGTTTTAGAAACCTTTCGTATTCACAGAGTGTACTTTCCCTAGGTTTCCCATACATGTTATATCTGTAGTAATATTCCCTTCAACCTGGAGAGTTGGGACCCATGGAATGGGTGCCACACATTATTGCTTTTAGGGGTCTGCATTTGCTCACCCAATCTCACCAATCCTCTCAGTCCCAAGTGTCCAGCCTTATGCCACATCCAGCTGTCATTGTAGACAGGGTCATTCAAGGTTTCATCAGAGACCCTGAAGGAACTGTAAAGAATGTCCCTCTTTTTTTGTTTTGTTTTTGAAATTCCTTTATATAGTGGGTGTGAGCTGATTCTCAGTGCCATGTTTATGCCAGTCTAGAAACACTTTATTGCCTCATGGAGACATATCAATAAATAGGTTATAAGATTCTTACTAGTCAGATATATTCCTCTGCAGGTAATATGGGGTTTTGAGTGCCTTTCACTGAGGTAGGTGTAGGTCTTGTCTATTCCATATCTGATTTTTGGAAAGGTACATGTACTAATATCAAACTCTGGGTTTATGCATCACCCCACCTCTCCTTCCCCCTTAAGCAGGCATAAGAGTGTTTCCTAAATATGAGACTCTTTTCTCTTTCCTAACTCAGTTCATGTGTAGCCATGTTTACAGGACTTTCATACGTGATATCTTATGATAAGTTTCTTTTTCTCTGTGACTTATTTCACTTAGAATCATCGTACCTAAATCCACTCATTTTGCTGCTACTGGTCTTATGACATTGATTTCATGGCTGAGGGATATTCCATCGTACATATGTACCCCAATTTCTTGAACCATTTTTATCTTTCCTGGGATATTTAAGATGTACACAAGTTGAGGTTCTTGTAAGCAGTGCAGCCCTAAATTTGAGGGTGGCTCTGTCTTATTGATTTTCAGTTTTCCCAAGGTATATTCACTAGGCTGGAAGTGCCCTTGGCTCTGTAGCTCTGTTGTTTACGTGTTTTGGGGAACACAATGCACTCCTCCAGAGAGGCAGTTGGCAATTTACATCCCACCCATCAGCATAACAAGGCTCCTTGTTCTCCAGGGCCTGTCTTGAATTTCTGGTTTTTACCCTTTTTGTGGATGTCCTTTTGGACCGGTGGGAATTGATACTTCTTTGTAGTGCAGACTTACATTGTCCGCTTGCTTGCTTGGCCAAAAAGGGCGTATGCGTTTTCTCCTGAATATACTCAGGAGGAAATGCATACGCCCTTTTTGGCCAAGTGCATCATTGTCGAAGTTGTGCCCCTCTTCCTGTGCTTTAAAGGTGATTCCAACGTACCTCTTGAAATCAGTTTGCTGCTATTCTGCCTCACTTTCAAGTCTGCCTCGTTGCCTTCCCTCAAAGATTTTTGGATGACAGTTGTCCTTTATTACTCTGCCAGTTTGTGAATTGCTCTGCCCTATAGCTCCTTTTTTTTACTCGTTTTTAGTGAGCTGAACTCCAGTCCCATATTTTGGTTCAGGAACTATACTGGTTGTCGGTAGGTGGCTGAGTCTTTGGTTAATTCTTCTTCCTCCCGGGAAATAAGAGTGACATATGCCCGTCCAAATGCCTAACAGCTACTCTCTCTTTGGTTCTCCCTCTTCCCTTTCATCCTTTGCCAAATTGGCAACCTGTGCAAAACAGGAGGTTAAAGGTGCTGTCTCTCCAGGTTGGGAGATTGATAGTAAAGCAGTTGGAAAGTCAAACCGGAGTACCAGGAGAGGGACTATTCCTTGAGTTTTAGAGACCTTTCCTATTCACAGTGTGTCCATTCTCTAGGTTTCCCGTACATGTAATAGCTGTAGTAATATTCCCTTCAACCTGGAGAGTTGGAGCCCATGGAATGGGTGCCTTGCATTATTGCTTCAAAGGGTCTGCATTTGCTCACCCTATCTCACCAATCCTCTCAGTCCCATGTGTCCAGCCTTATGCCACATCCAGCTGTCGTTGTAGATAGGGTCATTCCAGGTTTCATCAGAGACCCTGAAGGAATTGTAAAGAATTTCCCTGTTTTTTTGTTTTGTTTTTGAAATTCCTTTTTATAATGGATTTGAGCTGATTCTCGCTGCCTTGATTATGCCAGTCTAGAAATTTTTGATTCTCTTACGGAGACATATCAATACATAGGTTTTAAGATTCTTACTAGTCAGATATATTTTTCTGCGGGTAATATGGGGTTTTGAGTCCCTTTCACTGAGGAAGGTGTAGGTCTTGTCTATTCCATACTTGGTTTTTGGAACGGTACCTTTGCTTATATCAAACTCTGGTTTTATGCATCTCCCGACCTCTCCTTTCCCCTTAAGCTGGCATAGCCGTTTTTTCTAAATGTGAGACTCTGTTCTCTTTCCTAACTCAGTTCATGTGTAGCCATGTTTACAGGATCTTCATAAGTGATATCTTATGATAAGTTTCTTTTTCTGTGTGACTTATTTCACTTAGAGTCATCATACCTGAATCCACTCATTTTGCTGCTACTGGTCTTATGACATTGATTTCATGGCTGAGGGATATTCCATCATACGTAAGTACCACAATTTTTTGAACCATTTTTATCTTTCTTGGGATACTTAAGGTGTACCCAAGTTGACGTTTTTGTAAGCAGTGCAGCCCTAAATTTTGTGGTGGCTCTGTCTTATTGATTTTCAGTTTTCCCAAGGTATATTCCCTATACTGGAAGTGCCCTTGGCTCTGTAGCTCTGTTGATTACTTGTTTTAGGGAACACAATGCACTCCTCCAGAGAGGTAGTTGGCAATTTACATCCCGCCCATCAGCATAACAAGGCTCGCTGTTCTCCAGGGCCTGTCTTGCCTTTCTGGTTTTTACCCATTTTGTGGATGTCCCTTTTGACCTGTGGGAAGTGATACTTCTTTGTAGTGAAGATTTGCATTGCCCGCTTGCTTGCTTGGCGAAAAAGGGCGTACGTGATTTCTCCTGATTATATTCAGGAGAAAGTGCATACGCCCTATTTGGCCAAGTGCATCATTGACAAAGTTGTGCCCTCTACCTGTTCTTTCAAGGCAATTCCATCGTACCTCTTGAAATCTGTTTCCTGCTATTCTGCCTCGCTTTCAAGTCCGCCTCGTTGCCTTCACTCAACAGATTTTTGGATGATAGTTGTCCTTTATTACTCTGCCTGTTTGTGAATTGCTGTGCCCCTGAGCTCCTTTTTTGAACTCGTTTTTGTGAGCTGAACGCAAGTCCAAAAGACTGCTTCACGACCTATACTGGTTTACTGTGCTTGGCTGAGTCGTTGGTAAATTCTCCTTCCTGACATGAAATTAGAGTGACATGTGACCGTCCAAACGCCTAACAGCTAATCTCTCTGTGATTCTCCCTCTTCCCTTTCATCCTCTGCCAAATTGGCAACCTGGGCAAACTAGGAGGTTAAAGGGGCTGTTTCTCCAAGTTGGGAGATTGATAGTAAAGCAGTTGGAAAGTCAAACCAGGGCACCAGCAGAGGGACTATTAGTTGAGTTTTAGAAACCTTTCGTATTCACAGAGTGTACTTTCCCTAGGTTTCCCATACATGTTATATCTGTAGTAATATTCCCTTCAACCTGGAGAGTTGGGACCCATGGAATGGGTGCCACACATTATTGCTTTTAGGGGTCTGCATTTGCTCACCCAATCTCACCAATCCTCTCAGTCCCAAGTGTCCAGCCTTATGCCACATCCAGCTGTCATTGTAGACAGGGTCATTCAAGGTTTCATCAGAGACCCTGAAGGAACTGTAAAGAATGTCCCTCTTTTTTTGTTTTGTTTTTGAAATTCCTTTATATAGTGGGTGTGAGCTGATTCTCAGTGCCATGTTTATGCCAGTCTAGAAACACTTTATTGCCTCATGGAGACATATCAATAAATAGGTTATAAGATTCTTACTAGTCAGATATATTCCTCTGCAGGTAATATGGGGTTTTGAGTGCCTTTCACTGAGGTAGGTGTAGGTCTTGTCTATTCCATATCTGATTTTTGGAAAGGTACATGTACTAATATCAAACTCTGGGTTTATGCATCACCCCACCTCTCCTTCCCCCTTAAGCAGGCATAAGAGTGTTTCCTAAATATGAGACTCTTTTCTCTTTCCTAACTCAGTTCATGTGTAGCCATGTTTACAGGACTTTCATACGTGATATCTTATGATAAGTTTCTTTTTCTCTGTGACTTATTTCACTTAGAATCATCGTACCTAAATCCACTCATTTTGCTGCTACTGGTCTTATGACATTGATTTCATGGCTGAGGGATATTCCATCGTACATATGTACCCCAATTTCTTGAACCATTTTTATCTTTCCTGGGATATTTAAGATGTACACAAGTTGAGGTTCTTGTAAGCAGTGCAGCCCTAAATTTGAGGGTGGCTCTGTCTTATTGATTTTCAGTTTTCCCAAGGTATATTCACTAGGCTGGAAGTGCCCTTGGCTCTGTAGCTCTGTTGTTTACGTGTTTTGGGGAACACAATGCACTCCTCCAGAGAGGCAGTTGGCAATTTACATCCCACCCATCAGCATAACAAGGCTCCTTGTTCTCCAGGGCCTGTCTTGAATTTCTGGTTTTTACCCTTTTTGTGGATGTCCTTTTGGACCGGTGGGAATTGATACTTCTTTGTAGTGCAGACTTACATTGTCCGCTTGCTTGCTTGGCCAAAAAGGGCGTATGCGTTTTCTCCTGAATATACTCAGGAGGAAATGCATACGCCCTTTTTGGCCAAGTGCATCATTGTCGAAGTTGTGCCCCTCTTCCTGTGCTTTAAAGGTGATTCCAACGTACCTCTTGAAATCAGTTTGCTGCTATTCTGCCTCACTTTCAAGTCTGCCTCGTTGCCTTCCCTCAAAGATTTTTGGATGACAGTTGTCCTTTATTACTCTGCCAGTTTGTGAATTGCTCTGCCCTATAGCTCCTTTTTTTTACTCGTTTTTAGTGAGCTGAACTCCAGTCCCATATTTTGGTTCAGGAACTATACTGGTTGTCGGTAGGTGGCTGAGTCTTTGGTTAATTCTTCTTCCTCCCGGGAAATAAGAGTGACATATGCCCGTCCAAATGCCTAACAGCTACTCTCTCTTTGGTTCTCCCTCTTCCCTTTCATCCTTTGCCAAATTGGCAACCTGTGCAAAACAGGAGGTTAAAGGTGCTGTCTCTCCAGGTTGGGAGATTGATAGTAAAGCAGTTGGAAAGTCAAACCGGAGTACCAGGAGAGGGACTATTCCTTGAGTTTTAGAGACCTTTCCTATTCACAGTGTGTCCATTCTCTAGGTTTCCCGTACATGTAATAGCTGTAGTAATATTCCCTTCAACCTGGAGAGTTGGAGCCCATGGAATGGGTGCCTTGCATTATTGCTTCAAAGGGTCTGCATTTGCTCACCCTATCTCACCAATCCTCTCAGTCCCATGTGTCCAGCCTTATGCCACATCCAGCTGTCGTTGTAGATAGGGTCATTCCAGGTTTCATCAGAGACCCTGAAGGAATTGTAAAGAATTTCCCTGTTTTTTTGTTTTGTTTTTGAAATTCCTTTTTATAATGGATTTGAGCTGATTCTCGCTGCCTTGATTATGCCAGTCTAGAAATTTTTGATTCTCTTACGGAGACATATCAATACATAGGTTTTAAGATTCTTACTAGTCAGATATATTTTTCTGCGGGTAATATGGGGTTTTGAGTCCCTTTCACTGAGGAAGGTGTAGGTCTTGTCTATTCCATACTTGGTTTTTGGAACGGTACCTTTGCTTATATCAAACTCTGGTTTTATGCATCTCCCGACCTCTCCTTTCCCCTTAAGCTGGCATAGCCGTTTTTTCTAAATGTGAGACTCTGTTCTCTTTCCTAACTCAGTTCATGTGTAGCCATGTTTACAGGATCTTCATAAGTGATATCTTATGATAAGTTTCTTTTTCTGTGTGACTTATTTCACTTAGAGTCATCATACCTGAATCCACTCATTTTGCTGCTACTGGTCTTATGACATTGATTTCATGGCTGAGGGATATTCCATCATACGTAAGTACCACAATTTTTTGAACCATTTTTATCTTTCTTGGGATACTTAAGGTGTACCCAAGTTGACGTTTTTGTAAGCAGTGCAGCCCTAAATTTTGTGGTGGCTCTGTCTTATTGATTTTCAGTTTTCCCAAGGTATATTCCCTATACTGGAAGTGCCCTTGGCTCTGTAGCTCTGTTGATTACTTGTTTTAGGGAACACAATGCACTCCTCCAGAGAGGTAGTTGGCAATTTACATCCCGCCCATCAGCATAACAAGGCTCGCTGTTCTCCAGGGCCTGTCTTGCCTTTCTGGTTTTTACCCATTTTGTGGATGTCCCTTTTGACCTGTGGGAAGTGATACTTCTTTGTAGTGAAGATTTGCATTGCCCGCTTGCTTGCTTGGCGAAAAAGGGCG
The DNA here is from genome assembly GCF_964341445.2 of Mesoplodon mirus. NCBI lineage: Eukaryota > Metazoa > Chordata > Mammalia > Artiodactyla > Ziphiidae > Mesoplodon > Mesoplodon mirus. The sequence continues at coordinate 3,692,503 of NW_028295800.1, read as the reverse complement.
TACGTGATTTCTCCTGATTATATTCAGGAGAAAGTGCATACGCCCTATTTGGCCAAGTGCATCATTGACAAAGTTGTGCCCTCTACCTGTTCTTTCAAGGCAATTCCATCGTACCTCTTGAAATCTGTTTCCTGCTATTCTGCCTCGCTTTCAAGTCCGCCTCGTTGCCTTCACTCAACAGATTTTTGGATGATAGTTGTCCTTTATTACTCTGCCTGTTTGTGAATTGCTGTGCCCCTGAGCTCCTTTTTTGAACTCGTTTTTGTGAGCTGAACGCAAGTCCAAAAGACTGCTTCACGACCTATACTGGTTTACTGTGCTTGGCTGAGTCGTTGGTAAATTCTCCTTCCTGACATGAAATTAGAGTGACATGTGACCGTCCAAACGCCTAACAGCTAATCTCTCTGTGATTCTCCCTCTTCCCTTTCATCCTCTGCCAAATTGGCAACCTGGGCAAACTAGGAGGTTAAAGGGGCTGTTTCTCCAAGTTGGGAGATTGATAGTAAAGCAGTTGGAAAGTCAAACCAGGGCACCAGCAGAGGGACTATTAGTTGAGTTTTAGAAACCTTTCGTATTCACAGAGTGTACTTTCCCTAGGTTTCCCATACATGTTATATCTGTAGTAATATTCCCTTCAACCTGGAGAGTTGGGACCCATGGAATGGGTGCCACACATTATTGCTTTTAGGGGTCTGCATTTGCTCACCCAATCTCACCAATCCTCTCAGTCCCAAGTGTCCAGCCTTATGCCACATCCAGCTGTCATTGTAGACAGGGTCATTCAAGGTTTCATCAGAGACCCTGAAGGAACTGTAAAGAATGTCCCTCTTTTTTTGTTTTGTTTTTGAAATTCCTTTATATAGTGGGTGTGAGCTGATTCTCAGTGCCATGTTTATGCCAGTCTAGAAACACTTTATTGCCTCATGGAGACATATCAATAAATAGGTTATAAGATTCTTACTAGTCAGATATATTCCTCTGCAGGTAATATGGGGTTTTGAGTGCCTTTCACTGAGGTAGGTGTAGGTCTTGTCTATTCCATATCTGATTTTTGGAAAGGTACATGTACTAATATCAAACTCTGGGTTTATGCATCACCCCACCTCTCCTTCCCCCTTAAGCAGGCATAAGAGTGTTTCCTAAATATGAGACTCTTTTCTCTTTCCTAACTCAGTTCATGTGTAGCCATGTTTACAGGACTTTCATACGTGATATCTTATGATAAGTTTCTTTTTCTCTGTGACTTATTTCACTTAGAATCATCGTACCTAAATCCACTCATTTTGCTGCTACTGGTCTTATGACATTGATTTCATGGCTGAGGGATATTCCATCGTACATATGTACCCCAATTTCTTGAACCATTTTTATCTTTCCTGGGATATTTAAGATGTACACAAGTTGAGGTTCTTGTAAGCAGTGCAGCCCTAAATTTGAGGGTGGCTCTGTCTTATTGATTTTCAGTTTTCCCAAGGTATATTCACTAGGCTGGAAGTGCCCTTGGCTCTGTAGCTCTGTTGTTTACGTGTTTTGGGGAACACAATGCACTCCTCCAGAGAGGCAGTTGGCAATTTACATCCCACCCATCAGCATAACAAGGCTCCTTGTTCTCCAGGGCCTGTCTTGAATTTCTGGTTTTTACCCTTTTTGTGGATGTCCTTTTGGACCGGTGGGAATTGATACTTCTTTGTAGTGCAGACTTACATTGTCCGCTTGCTTGCTTGGCCAAAAAGGGCGTATGCGTTTTCTCCTGAATATACTCAGGAGGAAATGCATACGCCCTTTTTGGCCAAGTGCATCATTGTCGAAGTTGTGCCCCTCTTCCTGTGCTTTAAAGGTGATTCCAACGTACCTCTTGAAATCAGTTTGCTGCTATTCTGCCTCACTTTCAAGTCTGCCTCGTTGCCTTCCCTCAAAGATTTTTGGATGACAGTTGTCCTTTATTACTCTGCCAGTTTGTGAATTGCTCTGCCCTATAGCTCCTTTTTTTTACTCGTTTTTAGTGAGCTGAACTCCAGTCCCATATTTTGGTTCAGGAACTATACTGGTTGTCGGTAGGTGGCTGAGTCTTTGGTTAATTCTTCTTCCTCCCGGGAAATAAGAGTGACATATGCCCGTCCAAATGCCTAACAGCTACTCTCTCTTTGGTTCTCCCTCTTCCCTTTCATCCTTTGCCAAATTGGCAACCTGTGCAAAACAGGAGGTTAAAGGTGCTGTCTCTCCAGGTTGGGAGATTGATAGTAAAGCAGTTGGAAAGTCAAACCGGAGTACCAGGAGAGGGACTATTCCTTGAGTTTTAGAGACCTTTCCTATTCACAGTGTGTCCATTCTCTAGGTTTCCCGTACATGTAATAGCTGTAGTAATATTCCCTTCAACCTGGAGAGTTGGAGCCCATGGAATGGGTGCCTTGCATTATTGCTTCAAAGGGTCTGCATTTGCTCACCCTATCTCACCAATCCTCTCAGTCCCATGTGTCCAGCCTTATGCCACATCCAGCTGTCGTTGTAGATAGGGTCATTCCAGGTTTCATCAGAGACCCTGAAGGAATTGTAAAGAATTTCCCTGTTTTTTTGTTTTGTTTTTGAAATTCCTTTTTATAATGGATTTGAGCTGATTCTCGCTGCCTTGATTATGCCAGTCTAGAAATTTTTGATTCTCTTACGGAGACATATCAATACATAGGTTTTAAGATTCTTACTAGTCAGATATATTTTTCTGCGGGTAATATGGGGTTTTGAGTCCCTTTCACTGAGGAAGGTGTAGGTCTTGTCTATTCCATACTTGGTTTTTGGAACGGTACCTTTGCTTATATCAAACTCTGGTTTTATGCATCTCCCGACCTCTCCTTTCCCCTTAAGCTGGCATAGCCGTTTTTTCTAAATGTGAGACTCTGTTCTCTTTCCTAACTCAGTTCATGTGTAGCCATGTTTACAGGATCTTCATAAGTGATATCTTATGATAAGTTTCTTTTTCTGTGTGACTTATTTCACTTAGAGTCATCATACCTGAATCCACTCATTTTGCTGCTACTGGTCTTATGACATTGATTTCATGGCTGAGGGATATTCCATCATACGTAAGTACCACAATTTTTTGAACCATTTTTATCTTTCTTGGGATACTTAAGGTGTACCCAAGTTGACGTTTTTGTAAGCAGTGCAGCCCTAAATTTTGTGGTGGCTCTGTCTTATTGATTTTCAGTTTTCCCAAGGTATATTCCCTATACTGGAAGTGCCCTTGGCTCTGTAGCTCTGTTGATTACTTGTTTTAGGGAACACAATGCACTCCTCCAGAGAGGTAGTTGGCAATTTACATCCCGCCCATCAGCATAACAAGGCTCGCTGTTCTCCAGGGCCTGTCTTGCCTTTCTGGTTTTTACCCATTTTGTGGATGTCCCTTTTGACCTGTGGGAAGTGATACTTCTTTGTAGTGAAGATTTGCATTGCCCGCTTGCTTGCTTGGCGAAAAAGGGCGTACGTGATTTCTCCTGATTATATTCAGGAGAAAGTGCATACGCCCTATTTGGCCAAGTGCATCATTGACAAAGTTGTGCCCTCTACCTGTTCTTTCAAGGCAATTCCATCGTACCTCTTGAAATCTGTTTCCTGCTATTCTGCCTCGCTTTCAAGTCCGCCTCGTTGCCTTCACTCAACAGATTTTTGGATGATAGTTGTCCTTTATTACTCTGCCTGTTTGTGAATTGCTGTGCCCCTGAGCTCCTTTTTTGAACTCGTTTTTGTGAGCTGAACGCAAGTCCAAAAGACTGCTTCACGACCTATACTGGTTTACTGTGCTTGGCTGAGTCGTTGGTAAATTCTCCTTCCTGACATGAAATTAGAGTGACATGTGACCGTCCAAACGCCTAACAGCTAATCTCTCTGTGATTCTCCCTCTTCCCTTTCATCCTCTGCCAAATTGGCAACCTGGGCAAACTAGGAGGTTAAAGGGGCTGTTTCTCCAAGTTGGGAGATTGATAGTAAAGCAGTTGGAAAGTCAAACCAGGGCACCAGCAGAGGGACTATTAGTTGAGTTTTAGAAACCTTTCGTATTCACAGAGTGTACTTTCCCTAGGTTTCCCATACATGTTATATCTGTAGTAATATTCCCTTCAACCTGGAGAGTTGGGACCCATGGAATGGGTGCCACACATTATTGCTTTTAGGGGTCTGCATTTGCTCACCCAATCTCACCAATCCTCTCAGTCCCAAGTGTCCAGCCTTATGCCACATCCAGCTGTCATTGTAGACAGGGTCATTCAAGGTTTCATCAGAGACCCTGAAGGAACTGTAAAGAATGTCCCTCTTTTTTTGTTTTGTTTTTGAAATTCCTTTATATAGTGGGTGTGAGCTGATTCTCAGTGCCATGTTTATGCCAGTCTAGAAACACTTTATTGCCTCATGGAGACATATCAATAAATAGGTTATAAGATTCTTACTAGTCAGATATATTCCTCTGCAGGTAATATGGGGTTTTGAGTGCCTTTCACTGAGGTAGGTGTAGGTCTTGTCTATTCCATATCTGATTTTTGGAAAGGTACATGTACTAATATCAAACTCTGGGTTTATGCATCACCCCACCTCTCCTTCCCCCTTAAGCAGGCATAAGAGTGTTTCCTAAATATGAGACTCTTTTCTCTTTCCTAACTCAGTTCATGTGTAGCCATGTTTACAGGACTTTCATACGTGATATCTTATGATAAGTTTCTTTTTCTCTGTGACTTATTTCACTTAGAATCATCGTACCTAAATCCACTCATTTTGCTGCTACTGGTCTTATGACATTGATTTCATGGCTGAGGGATATTCCATCGTACATATGTACCCCAATTTCTTGAACCATTTTTATCTTACCTGGGATATTTAAGATGTACACAAGTTGAGGTTCTTGTAAGCAGTGCAGCCCTAAATTTGAGGGTGGCTCTGTCTTATTGATTTTCAGTTTTCCCAAGGTATATTCACTAGGCTGGAAGTGCCCTTGGCTCTGTAGCTCTGTTGTTTACGTGTTTTGGGGAACACAATGCACTCCTCCAGAGAGGCAGTTGTCAATTTACATCCCGCACATCAGCATAACAAGTCTCCCAGTTCTCCAGGGCCTGTCTTGCCTTTCTACTTTTTACACATTTTGCAGATATCCCTTTTGACTGGTTGGAGGTGATAATTCTTTGTAGTGCAGATTTGCATTGCCCGCTTGCTGGGTGGCCAAAAAGGGCGTATTCGTTTTCTCCTGAATATATACAGGAGAAAAGGAATACGCCCTTTTTGGCCAAGTGCATCATTGTCGAAGCTCTGCCCATCTCCTGTGATTTAAATGCAATTCCAACATACCTCTTAAAATCTGTTTCCTGCTATTCTGCCTCACTTTCAAGTCCGCCTCGTTGCCTTGCATTAAACAGATATTTGGACGATAGTTGTCCTATATTTCTCTGCCAGTTTGTGAATTGCTGTTCCCCTGAGCTCCATTTTTCAACTCGTTTTTTGTGAGTTGAATGCAAGTCCAAACTTTGGTTCAGGACCTATACTGGTGTCCGGTGGTTGGCTGAGACTTTGGTTAATTCTTCTTCCAGCCGGGAAATTAAAGGGACATGTTCCCTTCCAAATGCCTAACAGCTACTCTCTCATTGGTTCTCCCTCTTCCCTTTCATCCTCTGCCATATTGGCAACCTGTGAGAACCAGGAGGTTAAAGGGGCTGTCTCTCCAAGTTGGGAGATTGATAGTAAAGCAGTTGGAAAGTCAAACCGGAGCACCAGGAGAGGGACTATTAGTTGAAATTTAGAGACCTTTCGTATTCACCGTGTGTCCATTCTCTAGGTTTCCCGTACATGTTATAGCTGTAGTAATATTCCCTTCAACCTGGAGAGTTGGGACCCAAGGAATGGGTGCCACTCATTATTTCTTTAAAGGGTCTGCATTTGCTCACCCAATCTCACCAATCCTCTCATTCCCAAGTATCCAGCCTTATGCCACATCCAGCTGTCATTGTACATAGGGTCATTTCAGGTTTCATCAGAGACCCTGAAGGAATTGTAAGAAATTTCGCTGATTTTTTTGTTTTGTATTTGAAATTCCTTTTTATAGTGGGTTTGATCTGATTCTCACTGTCATGTTTATGCCAGTCTACACACACTTGATTCCCTTACGGAGACATATCAATACATACGTTTTAAGATTCATACTAGTAAGATATATTACTCTGTGGTGAATATGGGGTGTTGAGTCCCTTTCACTGAGGAAGGTGTAGGTCTTGTCTATTCCGTATTTGGTTTTTGGAAAGGTAACTGTACTAATATCAAACTCTGATTTTATGCATCACCCCACCTCTCCTTCCCCCTTAAGCAGGCATAAGCGTGTTTTTAAATGTGAGTCTCTCTTCTCTTTCCTAACTCAGTTCATGTGTAGCCATGTTTACAAGTTATTCATAAGTGATATCTTATGATAAGTTTCTTTTTCTGTGTGACTTATTTCACTTAGAATCATCGTACCTAAATCCACTCATTTTGCTGCTACTGGTCTTATGACATTGATTTCATGGCTGAGGGATATTCCATTGTACGTAAGTACCACAATTTCTTGAACCATTTTTGTCTTTCCTGGGATATTAAAGGTGTACCCAAGTTGAGGTTTTTGTAAGCTGTGCAGCCCTGAATTTTGGTGTCGATCTGTCTTATTTATTTTCAGTTTTCCCAAGGTATATTCCCTAGACTGGAAGTGCCCTTGGCTCAGTAGCTCTGTTGTTTACTTGTTTTAGGGAACACAATGCACTCCTCCAGAGAGGCAGTTGGCAATTTACATCCCGCCCATCAGCATAACAAGGATCCCTGTTCTCCAGGGCCTGTCTTGCCTTTCTGGTTTTTACACTTTTTGCAGATGTCCCTTTTGACTGGTGGGAAGTGATACTTCTTTGTAGTGCCGATTTGCATTGCCTGCTTGCTTGCTTGTCCAAAAAGGGCATATGTGTTTTCTCCTGAATATATTCACGTGAAAACCCATATGCCCTTTATGGCCATTTCCATAATTTTCGAAGTTGTAATGCTTTTCCTGTGTTTAAAGGTGCTTCCAATGTAACTCTTGAAATCTGTTTCATGCCATTCTTCCTCATTTTCCCTTCCGCCTCGTGGCTTTCCCTCAACAGATTTTTGGCAGCGAGTTGTCCTTTATAACTCTGCAGGTTAGTGAATTGCTGTGGCCCTGAGCTCCATTTTTCATCTTGCGTTTTTGTGAGCTGACCGCAAATCAACAGTTTTGCTTCTACATTTATACTGGTTCTGGGGGGCAGGCTGAGACTTTGGTTAATTCCTCTTTGTGACGGGAAATTAGAGAGACATGTGGCCGTCCAAATGCCTACAGCTACTCTCTCATTGGTTCTCTCTCTTCCCTTATATCCTGTGCACAATTTGCCAACTGTGCGAACCAGGAGGTTATAGTGGCTGACTTTCCAAGTTGGGAGATTGATAGTGAAGCAGTTGGAATGTCAAACTGGAGTACAAGTAGAGTTTTAGAAACCTTTCACCATCAGATGGTTTCCATTCTCTAGGTTCCCATACACGTTATAACTGTAGTGATATTCCCTTCTACCTGGAGAGTTGGGAACCATGGAATGGGTGGCAGGCATTATTGCTTTAAAGGGTCTGCATTTTTTCACCCAATATCACCAATCCTCTCAGTCCCAACTGACCAGCCTTATGCCACATCCAGCTGTCATTGTAGATAGGGTCATTCCAGGTTTCATCAGAACCCCTGAAGGTATTGTGTAAGAATTTTACTGTTTAAATATTCTGTTTTGAAATTCCTTTTTATAGTGGGTTTGAGCTGATTCTCACTGCCATGTTTATGTCGATGTAGACACAGTTGGTTCCCTTACGGAGACATATCAATACATAGGTTTTAAAATTCTTACTAGTCAGATATATTTCTCTGCGGGGAATAGGGATGTTGAGTTCCATTCACTGAGGAAGGAGTAGGGCTTGTCTCTTCTGTTTTTGGATTATGGAACGGTACATGTGCTAATATCAATCTTAAGTTTTGTGCATCTCCCCACCTCTCTTTCCCCTTAAGCAAGCGTTAGATTGTTTTCTAAATCTGAGACTCTGTTCTCTTCCCTAAATCAGTTCATATGTAGACATGTTTACATTCCTTTCATAAGTGATATCTTATGTCAGAATGCACCATGGCCGTTCTCATAATAATGCTCCATGTCCCCTGTCATCACAATGCACCATGCCCTGGTTATCACAATGCTCCATGTCCCTTGTCATCACAATTCTCCACGTCCTTGTCATCACAATGCTACATGACACTTCTCATCAAAATGTTACATGCTCTTTTCATCACAATTATCCATCCACTTGACATTGCAATGCTCCATGCACTTGTCATCACAATGCTCCATGCACATGTCATCACAAAACTCCATGCCCTTGTCATCACAATGCGCCATGACCCCTGTCATAACAATGCTCCCTGACAACTGTCATCACAATGATTCCGGACTCTTGTAATCACAATGTTCCATTCCCTTGTCCTCACAATGCTCCATGACACCTGTCATCACAATACTCCAAGCCATTTTAATCACAATGCTCCATTACCTTTGTCATCAGAATCCTCCATGACACTTGGCATCACAATGCTCCATGCCCTTGTCATCACAAAGTTCCAAGACAACTGTAATCACAATGCTCCATGCCCCTTTTCATCAGTATGCTCCATGAGATTTTTCATCACAAGGCTCCATGGATTTGTCATCACAATGCTCCAGGAACTTGTCATCACCATGCTCCATTCCCTTGTCATCACAATGCTCCATGACTCCTTTCATCACAATGCTACATGCACATATCATCACAATGTTCGATGACCCCTGACATCACAATGTTCCATAACACCTGTCATCAAAATGTTCCATGACACTTTTCATCAAATTGCTCCATGACCCTGTCATCAGAATGCTCCTTGCCCTTCTCATCACAATGCACAACGCCCTTGCCATCAAAATTCTCCATGACCTTTGTCATCACAAAGATCCATGACCCTTGGCATCACAATGCTCCATGTCATTGTTATCACAATGCTCCATGAACGCTCTCATCACAATGCTCCATGCCCTTGCCATCACAATGCTCCATTTCGCCTGTGAGAACAATGCTCCATGACCCCTGCCATAACAATGTTCCATGGCCTTGTCATCACAAAGCTCCATGACCCTTCTCAACACAATGCTCCAAGAACCCTGTAATCACAAAGCTCTATGCCCCTTTTAATCTCAATGTTCTATGAACCCTGTCATCACAATGCACCATGCCCATCATCATAATGCTTCATGCTATTGTCATCACAATGAAATCAAAATGCTCCATGACCTCCGTTATAACAATGATCCAAACCCTTGTGATCACAATATTCCATAACACTCGTCATCACAATGCCCCATGACGCTCGTCATCACAATTATCCATGGTCTTCTCATCACAGTGCTCCATGATCTTTGTCATCACAGTGCTCAAAACACTTGTCATCACAATGCTCCCTGACACTTGTAGTCAGTATGCTCCTTGAACCCTGTCATGACAAGGCACCATGCCTTTTTCATCACAAAGATACATGCCCTTTTTATCACAATGCTCCAAGACCCATGTAATCACAATGCTCTATGCCCTTGTCATCACAAAGCTCAATGACGCATGCCATCAGAATGCTCCTTGGTCTTCTCCACACAATGCTCCATGCCCTTGTCATCACAATGTTCCAAGACCGCTGTAATCACAATGCTCCATGCCCTTTTTCATCAGTATGTTTCATGAGACTTGTCATCACAAGGCTCCATGATTTTGTCATCACAATGATCCAGGATCTTGTCATCACAATGCTTCTCGATCTTGTCATGAAAATTTTTAACGGCCCTTGTCATCATAATGCTCCAAGTCCTAATCATGACAATGCTCCATTATATTTGTCATCACAATTTTCCATTACATTTGGCATCACAGTGATCCATGCCATTGTCATCGCAATGGACCTTGACATATGTCATCACAATGCTCCCTGACACCTGTCTTCAAAATACGACCTGACCACCTCATCACAATGCTCCATGCCCTTGTCATCACAAACCTCGATGATGCATGCCATCAGAATACTCCTTGGTCTTCTACTCACAATGCTCCATGCCCTTGTCATCACAATGTTCCAAGACCATTTTAATCAGTATGCTCCATGAGACTTGTCATCACAAGGCTCCATGGTTTTGTCATCACAATGCTCAAGGAACTTGTCATCACAATACTTCACGACCTTGTCATGAAAATTCTCAATGGCCATTGTCATCATAACGCTCCAAGCCCTAGTCATCACAATGCTTCATTATATTTGTCATCACAATCCTCCATTTCATTTGTCATCACAGTACTCCCTACCTTTGTCATCGCAATGGACCATGACATATGTCATCACAATGCTCCCTGACACCTGTCTTCACAATACACCATGACCTTCTCTTCACAATGATCCATGCCCTTGTCATCACAATGCACCATGTCCACTGTCATCACAATAATCTATGAAAATTGTCAGACAAATGCTCCATGCTCCTGTCATCACAATGCTCCATGCCCTTGCCATCACAATGCTCCATGACTTGTTATCACAATCCTCCATGACCCATGACACATGTATCACAGTGTTCCATGCCCTAGTCATCACAATGCTCCAAGACCCCTGTAATCACAATGCTCCATGCCCCTTTTCATCAGAATGCTTCATGAGACTTGTCATCACAAGTCTCCATGGTCTTCTCATCACAATGCTCCAGGACCTTGTCATCACCATGCTCCATTCCCTTCTCATCACAATGCTCCATGACCACTGTCATCACAATAATCCAAGAATATTTTCAGCCCAATGCTCCAAGACCTATTCATCACAATGCTCCATGTCCACTGTCATCACAACACACCATGACACCCGACAACACAATGATCCGCGACTCTTGTCACCACAATGCTCCATTCCATAGTCATCACAGTGCTCCATGACACCTGTCATCACAACACTCCATCAACATTTTCAGCCAAGTGCTCCATGACCCTTGTCATCACAATGATCCATGCCATTGTCATCGCAATGCTCTATGACCCCTGTATTCACAATGCTCCGTGACGCTAGTTATCACAGTGCTCCATGACACATGTCATCACAATGCTCCATGCCTTTGTCAGCAAAATGCTACATGACCTTGTCATTACAATGCTCTATGCGCTTGTCATCACAATACTCCATTTCCATTGTCATCACAATCCTCCATGAAACTTGGGATCACATTGCTTCATGCCCTTGTCCTCACAATGCTCCATGCTCCTTGAAATCAAAATGATCCATGACCTCCTTGCCCTGGTCATCACAATGCTCCATGCCCTTGTTATCACAATGCTCCATGACCCCTGCCATCACAATGCTCTGTGACTCCAGTCATCACAATGCTTCATGACCTTGTCACCACAATGGTCCATGCCCTCGTCATCATCACTCTCTGTGAGCATTTTAACCAAAATGATCCATGAATTTTTCATCACAACGATCTTTGAACCTTGTCATCACAATGCTCTATGCCATTCTCAGCACAATGCACCATGACCCTTGTCATCACAATGCTCCATGCGCTTGTCAGCACAATGCTCCATGACACGTCATCACAATGCTCCAGGACCCCTGTCATCACAATGCTCTGTGACTCCAGTCATCACAATGCTACATAACGTTTGTCATCACAATGATCCATGCCCGTGTCATCACAAGGTTCTGTGACCTTTGTAACCACAATGCTCCATTAACTATTCATCACAATTCACAGTGACCCTTGTCATCACAATGCTTCATGTCTTTGTCATAACAATGCTCCATGACCATTGTCTTCACAATGTGCCACACGCATTTCATCACAACGGTCCACAACTTTGTCATTGCAATTCTCCATAAACGTAATCACAATGGTCCATGCACTTCTCATCAAAATGCTCTCTCACGAGAGATATCACAGTGTTCCATCACTAGTCATCACAATACTCCCTCACCCCTAAAATCACAATGTTCCATGATCCTGTCATCACACTGCTACATCCCCTTATCATCACAATGTTCCAAGACCGCTGACATCACAATGTTCCATAACCCCTGTCATCAAAATGCTTCATGATCCTTTTCATCCCAAAGCTCCAAGACCCCTGACATCACAATGTTCTATAACACCTGCCATCAAAATATTCCATTACAATTTTCATCAAATTGCTGCATGGCCCGGTCATCAAAATGCTCCCTGCTCTTCTCATCACAATGCACCATGCCCTTGTCATCAAAATGCTCCATGACTTGTCATCACAAAGCTCCATGACCCTTGGCATCACAATGCTCCATGTCATTGTCATCACAGTGCTCCATGAACACTCTCATCACATTGCTCAATGCCCTTGTCATCACAAAGCTCCATGACACTTGTCATCACAATGCTTGATGCCCTTCTAATCACAATGCTCCATGCCCTTGTCATTACAATCCTGCATGACCCATGTATCATAGTGTTCCATACCCTTGTCATCACAATGCTCCATGCCCACTCTCATCACAATAATCCATGAAACATTTCAGACCAATGTTCCATGCCCTTCTCATCACAATGCTCCATTACCTCTGTCATAACAATGCACCATGACCCCTGCCATCACAATGTTCCACGGCCTAGTCATCACAAGGTTACATGACACTTGTCATCACAATGCAGAAGGCCCCTGTAATCACAATGCTCCTTGCCCTTGTCATCACAAAGCTCCATGACGCATGTCATCAGAAGGTTCCATGGCCTTCTCATCACAATGCTCCATGCCCTTGTCATCACAATGCTCCATGCCCCTTTTTCATTTCAATGCTCCATGTAACCTGCCCTCACAATGCACCATGCCCATCATCATAAAGCTTCAGGCTATTATCATCACAATGAAATCAATATTCTCCATGACCTCTGTCATCATAATGCTCCAAACACTTGTGATCACAATGTTCCATAACACTTATCATCACAACACCCCATGACGCTCATCATCACAATTATCCATGGTCTTCTCTTCAAAATGCTCCATGATCTTTGTCATCACAATGCTCAATACACTTGTCGTCACAATGCTCCCTGACACTTGTCATCAGTATGCTCCTTGAACCCTGTCATGACAAGGCTCCATGCCTTTGTCATCACAATAATCCATGCCCTTTTCATCACAATGCTCCAAGATCCCTTTAATCACAATGATCCTTGCCATTGTCATCAAAAAGCTCCATGACGCATGTCATCAGAATGCTTCATGTTCTTCTCATCATAATGCTCCATGCCCTTGTCATCACAATGCTCCAAGACCTCTGTAATCACAATGCTCCATGCCCCTTTTCATCAGAATGCTCCATGAGACTTGACATCACATGTCTCCATGGTCTTCTCCTCACAATGCTCCAGGACCCTTTCATCACCATGCTCCTTTCCCTTGTCATCACAATGCTCCATGACCCCTGTCATCACAATAGTCCATGAATATTTTCAGCCCATTGCTCCACGACCTACTCATCACAATGCTCCATGGCCAATATCATCACAATGCTCCATGACCACTGTCATCACAACACTCCATGACAACTGACAACAAAATGATCTGGGACTCATGTCATCACAATGATCCATTCCCTAGTTATCACAATGCTCCATGACCCCTGTCATCACAACACTCCATGAACATTTTCAGCCCAGTGATCCATGACCCTTGTCATCACAATGATCCATGCCCTTGTCATCCCAATGCTCCATGACCCGTGTATTCACAATACTCCGTGACGCTTGTCATCACAGTGCTCCATGACACGTCATCACAATGCTCCATGCCTTTGTCAGCAAAATGCTACATGACCTCTCCATTACAATGCTGTATGCGCTTGTCATCACAATACTCCATTTCCATTGTCATCACAATCCTCCATGAACCTTCGGATCACATTGCTTCATGCTCTTGTCATCACAATGCTCCATGCTCCTTGAAATCAAAATGATCCATGACCTCTCTCATCACAATGCTCCAAACCCTTGTGATCACAATGTTCCATAACACTTGTAATCACAACGCTCCATGATGCCTGTCATCACAATACTCCATGCCCTTTTCATCACAATGCTCCAAGACCTTTGTCATCACAATTCTCAATACACTTGTCATCACAATGCTCCCTGACACTTGTCATCAGAATGCTCCTTGAACCTTGTCACGAAAAGGCTCCATGCCTTTTTCATCACAATGCCCCATGCCATTTTCATCACAATGCTCCGTGCCATTGTCATCAAAATACTCCACAAGCTTGTCATCAGAATGCTCCATGACCCTTGTCATCACATTTCTCCATGCACTTGTCAGCACAATGCTCCCTGACCCTTGTCATCACAATGCTCCCAGCCATTGTCATCACAATGCTCCATTACCTTTGTCATCAGAATCCTCCATGACACTTGGCATCCCAATGCTCCATGCCATTGTCATCACAATGGGCCATTACATATGTCATCACAATTCTCCCTGACATCTGTCTTCACAATACTGCATGTCCTGGCCATCACAATGCTCCATGCCCTTGTCATCACAATGTGCCATTCCAACTGTCATCGCAATAATCCCTGAAACTTATTAGACAAATGCTCCATGCCCTGGTCATCACAATGCTCCATGCCCTTGTTATCACAATGCTCCATGACCCCTGCCATCACAATGCTCTGTGACTCCAGTCCTCACAATGCTTCATGACCTTTGTCACGACAATGGTCCATGCACTCGTCATCATCAGTCTCTGTGAGCTTTTTAACCAAAATGATCCATGAACTTTTCATCACAATGCTCATTAACCCTTGTCATCACAATGCTCTATGCCTTTCTCAACACAATGCTCCATGACAATTGTCATCACAATGCTCCATGCGCTTGTCAGCACAATGCTCCATGACACATGTCATCACAAGCTCCATGACCCTTGTCATCACAATGCTCCATGCGTTTGTCAGCACAATGCTCATTGACACATGCCATCACAATGCTCCATGACCCCTGTCATCACAATGCTCCGTGACTCCAGTCATCACAATGTTTTATAACGTTTGTCATCAAAATGGTCCATGCCCGTGTCATCACAAGGCTCTGTGACCTTTTTATCCACAATCATCCATGAACTTTTCATCACAATTCTCTGTGACCCTTGTCATCACAATGCTCCATGTCTTTGTCAGAACAATGCTCCATGACCATTGTCTTCACAATGTGCCACACGCATTTCATCACAACGGTCCACAACCTTGTGATTGCAATGCTCCATAAACCTTGTAATCACAATGCTCCATGCACTTCTCATCAAAATGCTCTCTCACCAGAGATATCACAGTGTTCCATCACTAGTCATCACAATACTCCCTCACCCCTGTAATCAAAATGTTCCATGACCCTGTCATCACACTGCTACATCCCCTTATCATCACAATGTTCCATGACCCCTGACATCACAATGTTCCATAACCCCTGTAATCAAAATGCTCCATGACCCTTTTCATCCCAAAGCTCCAAGACCCATGATATCACAATGTTCTATAACCCCTGCCATCAAAATATTCCATTACACTTTTTATCAAATTGCTGCATGACCCGGTCATCAAAATGCTCCCTGCCCTTCTCATCACAATGCCCCATGCGCTGGTCATCAAAATGGTCCATGAGTTGTAATCACAAAGCTCCATGACCCTTGTCATCACAATGCTCCATGTCCTTGTCATCACAATGCGCCATTCCAACTGTCATCACAATAATCCATGAAATATATTAGACCAATGTTCCATGCCCTTGTCATCACAATGCTCCATGCCCTTGTTTTCACAATGCTCCATGCGCTTGTCAGCACAATGCTCATTGACACATGTCATCACAATGCTCCTTGACCCCTGTCATCACAATGTTCCGTGACTCCAGTCATCTCAATGCTTCAAAACGTTTGTCATCACAATGGTCCATTCCCGTGTCATGACAAGACTCTGTGACATTTGTAACCACAATGCTCCATGAACATTTCATCACAATTCTCTGTGACCCTTGTCATCACAATGCTCCAGGTCTTTGTCAGAACAATGCTTCATGATCATTGTCTTCACAATGTTCCACGCGCATTTCATCACAAAGGTCCTCAACTTTGTCATTGCAATGCTCCATAAAACTTGTAATCACAATGATCCATGCACTTCTCATCAAAATGCTCTCTCACCAGAGATATCAAAGTGTTCCATCTCTAGTCATCAGAATACACCCTCACCACGGTAATCACAATGCTCCAGTACACTGTCATCACACTGCTACCTCCCCTTATCATCACAATGTTCCATGACCCATGTCATCAAAATGCTCCATGACCCTTTTCATCCCAAAGCTCCAAGAAACCTGACATCATAATGATCTATAACACCTGCTATCAAAATATTCCATTACAATTTTAATCAAATTGCTGCATGAAACTGTCATCAGAATGCTCCCTGCCTTTCTCATCAGAATGCACCATGCCCTTTTCATCAAAATGCTCCATGTCTTGTCATCACAAAGCTCCATGACCCATTGAATCACAATGCTCCATATCATTGTCATCACAAAGCTCCATGAAACCTCTCATCACATTGCTCCATGCCCTTGTCATCACAAAGCTCCATGACACTTGTCATCACAATGCTCGATGACCTTCTCATCACAATGCTCCATGTCCTTGTCATTACAATCCTGCATGACCCATGTATCATAGTGTTCCGTACCCTTGTCATTACAATGCTCCATGCCCACTCTCATCACAATAATCCATGAAACATTTCAGAAAAATGTTCCATGCCCTTCTCATCACAATGCTCCATTACCCCTGTCATTACAATGCACCATGATACCTGCCATCACAAAGTTCCAAGGCCTGGTCATCACAAGGTTCCATGACACTTGTCATTACAATGTTGGAGACCCCTGTAATCACAATGCTCCATGCCCTTGTCATTACAAAGCTCCTTGACGCATGTCATCAGAATGTTCCATGGCCTTCTCATCACAATGCTCCATGCCCTTGTCATCACAATGCTCCAAGACCCCTGTAAACACAATGCTCTATGCCCCTTTTCATCTCAATGCTCCATGAACCCTGTCATCACAATGCACCATGCCCATCATCATAATGCTTCAGGCAATTGTCATCACAATGAAATCAATATTCTCCATGAACTGTGTCATCATAATGCTCAAAACTCTTGTGATCACAATGTTCCATAACACTTATCATCACAATACGCCATGACGCTCATCATCACAAATATCCATGGTCTTCTCATCACAATTCTCCATTATCTTTGTCATCTCAATGCTCAATACACTTGTCGTCACAATGCTCCCTGACACTTGTCTTCAGTATGCTCCTTGAACCCTGTCATGACAAGGCTCCATGCCTTTTCATCACAATGATCCATGCCCTTTTCATCACAATGCTTCAAGACCCCTGTAATCACAATGCTCCATGCGCTAGTCATCACAAAGCTCCATGACACATGTCATCAGAATGCTCCATGGCCTTCTCCACACAATGCTCAATGCCCTTGTCATCACAATGCTCCAAGACCCCTGTAATCACAATGCTCCATGCCCCTATTCATCAGAATGCTCCATGAGACTTGTCATCACAAGTCTCCATGGTCTTCTCATCACAATGCTCCAGGAACTTGTCATCACCATGCTCCATTCCCTTGTCATCACAATGCCCCATGACCCCTGTCATCACAATAATCCATGAATATTTTCATCCCAATGCTCCACGACCTACTCATCACAATGCTCCATGGCCAATATCATCACAATCCTCCATGACCACTGTCATCACAACACTCCATGACAACTGACAACACAATGATCAGGGACTCTTTTCATCACATTGCTCCATTCCCTAATCATCACAATGTTCCATGACCCCTGTCATCACAACACTCCATGAACATTTTCAGCCCAATGCTCCATGACTCTTGTCATCACAAAGATCCATGCTCTTGTCATCACAATGCTCCATGACCCCTGTATTCACAATGCTCCGTGACGCTTGTCATCACAGTGCTCCATGACACGTGTCATCACAATGCTCCATGCCTTTGTCAGCAAAATGCTACATGACCTTGTCATTACAATGCTTTATGCGCTTGTCATCACAATACTCCATTTGCATTGTCATCACAAGTCTCCATGAACAGTGGGATCACATTGTTTCATGCCCTTGTCATCACAATGCTCCATGCTCCTTGAAATCAAAATGATCCATGAGCTCTGTCATCAAAATGCTCCAATCCGTTGTGATCACTGTGTTCCATAACACTTGTCATCACAACGCTCCAAGATGCCTGTCATCAACATACTCTATGCCATTTTCATCACCATGCTCCATGACCTTTGTCATCACAATTCTCAATACACTTGTCATCACAATGCTCCCTGACACTTTTCATCAGAATGCTCCTTGAACCCTGTCACGAAAAGGCTCCATGCCTTTTTCATAACAATTCCCCATGCCGTTTTCATAACAATGCTCCAATCCATTGTCATCAAAATACTCCACAGGCTTGTCATCAGAATGCTCCATGACCCTTGGCATCACAATTCTCCATGCACTTGTCAGCACAATGCTCCCTGACCCTTGTCATCTCAATGCTCCAAGCCATTGTCATCTCAATGCTCCATTACATTTGTCATCAGATTCCTCCATGACACTTGGCATCAGATGCTCCATGCCATTGTCATCACAATGGGCCATTACATATGTCATTACAATTCTCCCTGACACTTGTGGTCTGTATGCTCCTTGAGCCCTGTCATGACAAGGCTCCATGCCATTTTCATCACAATGATCCATGCTCTTTTCATTACAATGCTCCAAGACCCATGTGATGACAATTCTCCATGCCCTTTTCATCACAAACCTCAATGATGCATGCTAGCAGAATGCTCCTTGGAATTTTCCTCACAATGCTCCATGCCCTTGTCATCACAATGTTCCAAGACCCTTGTAATCACAATGCTCCATGCCCCTTTTCATCAGTATGCTCCATGAGACTTGTCATCACAAGGATCCATGGTTTTGTCATCACAATGATCCAGGACTTGTCATCACAATGCTTCTCGACCTTTTCATGAAAATTTTCAATGGCCATTGTCATCATAATGCTCCACGCCCTAATCATCACAATGCTCCATTATATTTGTCATCACAATTCTCCATTACATTTGGCATCACAATGTTCCATGCCATTGTGATCGCAATGGACCATGACATATGTCATCACCATGATCCCTGACACCTGTCTTCACAATATTCCATGACCTTCTCATCACAATGCTCCATGCCCTTGTCATCACAATGCACCATGCCCACTGACATCACAATAATCTATGAAACTTGTCAGACCAATGCTCCCTGCCCCTGTCATCACAATGCTCCATGCCCTTGTCATCACAATGCTCCAAGACCCCCGTAAACACAATGCTCCATGCCCATTTTCATCTCAATTCCCATGAACCCTGTCATCACAACGCACCATGCCCATCATCATAATGCTTCAGGCTATTGTCATCACAATGAAATCAATATTCTCCATGAACTCTGTCATCATAATGCTCCAAAACCTTGTGATCACAATGTTCCATAACACTTATCATTACAAAAACCCATGACGCTCATCATCACATTTATCCATTGCCTTCTCATCACAATCCTCCATGATATTTGTCATCACAATGTGCAATACACTTGTCATCACAATGCTCCCTGACACTTGTCGTCATTATGCTCCTTGAACCATGTCATGACAAGGCTCCATGCCTTTTTCATCACAATGATCATTGCCCTCTTCATCACAATGCTCCATGACCTTTGTCATCACAATTCTCAATACACTTGCCATCACAATGCTCCCTGCCAATTGTCATCAGAATGCTCCTTGAACCCTGTCACGAAAAGGCTCCATGCCATTTTCATCACAATGCCCCATGCCGTTTTCATCACAATGCTCCATGCCATTGTCATCAAAATACTCCACAAGCTTGTCATCAGAATGCTCCATGACCCTTGTCATCACAATTCTCCATGCACTTGTCAGCACAATGCTCCCTGACCCTTGTCATCACAATGCTCCAAGCCATTGTCATCACACTGCTCCATTACCTTTGTCATCAGAATCCTCCATGACACTTGGCATCACAATGCTCCATGCCATTGTCATCACAATGGGCCATTACATATGTCATCACAATGCTCCCTGACACCTGTCTTCACAATACTGCATGGCCTGGTCATCACAATGCTCCATGCCCTTGTCATCACAAAGTGCCATTCCAAATGTCATCGCAATAATCCATGAAACTTATTACACCAATGTTCCATGCCCTTGTCATCACAATGCTCCATGCCCTTGTTATCACAGTGCTCCATGACCCCTGTCATCACAATGCTCCGTGACTCCAGTCATCACAATGCTTCATAACATTTGTCATCACTATGCTCCATGCCCGCATCATCACAATGCTCTGTGACCTTTGTAACCACAATCCTCCATGAACTTTTCATCACAATTCTCTGTGACCCTTGTCATCACAATGCTCCACGTTTTTTTCAGAACAATGCTCCATGACCATTGTCTTCAAAATGTGCCACACGCATTTCATTACACTGGTCCGCAACCTTGTCATTGCAATGCTCCATAAACCTTTTAATCACAATAGTCCATGCACTTCTCATCAAAATGCTCTCTCACCAGAGATATCACAGTGTTCCATCACTAGTCATCACAATACTCCCTCAGCCCTGTAATCACAATGTTCCATGACCCTGTCATCAAACTGCTACATCCCCTTATCATCACAATGTTCCATGACCCCTGTCATCACAATGCTCCATGAACTTTGACATCACAATGCTCAATACACTTGTCTTCACAATGCTCCCTGACACTTGTCGTCAGTATGCTCCTTGAACCCTGTTATGATAAGGCTCCATGCCTTTTTCATCACAATGATCCATGCCCTGTTTATCCCAATGCTCCAAGATCCCTGTAATCACAATGCTCCATGCCCTTGTCATCACAAAACTCCATGACGCATGTCATCAGAATGCTCCATGGCCTTCTCATCAAATTGCTCCATGCCCTTGTCATCACAATGCGCCATTCCAACTGTCATCGCAATAATCCATGAAACATATTAGACCAATGTTCCATGCCCTTGTCATCACAATGCTCCATGACACATGTCATCAAAATTCACCATGCACTTGTCATCACAGTGCTCCACAATCTTGTCATCACAATGCTCCTTAAAATTTGTCATCACAATGCTCCATGCACTTCTCATCAAAATGCTCTCTCGGGCTTCCCTGGTGGCGCAGTGGTTGAGAGTCCGCCTGCCGATGCAGGGGACACGGGTTCGTGCCCCGATCCCGGAAGATCCCACATGCCGCGCAGTGGCTGGGCCCGCGAGCCATGGCCGCGGAGCCTGTGTGTCCGGAGCCTGTGCTCCGCAACGGGAGAGGCCACAGCAGTGAGAGGCCCGCGTACAGGAAAAAAAAAAAAAAATGCTCTCTCACCACTGATATCACAATGCTACATCACTCTGTGTCACAATACTCCCTCACACCAGTCATCACAATGTTCCATGACTCCTGTCATCACAATGCTACATGCACATATCATCACAATGTTCGATGACCCCTGACATCACAATGTTCCATAACACCTGTCATCAAAATGTTCCATGACACTTTTCATCAAATTGCTCCATGACCCTCACATCAGAATGCTCCCTGCCCTTCTCATCACAATGCACAACGCACTTGCCTTCAAAATGCTCCATGACCTTTGTCATCACAAAGATCCATGACCCTTGGCATCACAATGCTCCATATGATTGTCATCACAATGCTCCATGACACATGTCATCACAATGCACCATGTGCTTGTCATCACAGTGCTCCACAATTTTGTCATCACAATGCTCCTTAAAATTTGTCATCACAATGCTCCATGCACTTCTCATCAAAATGCTCTCTCACCACTGATATCACAATGCTACATCACTATTTGTCACAATACTCCCTCACCCCAGTCATCACAATGTTCCATGACTCCTGTCATCACAATGCTACATGCACATATCATCACAATGCTCGATGACCCCTGACATCACAATGTTCCATAACAACTTTCATCAAAATGTTCCATTACACTTTTCATCAAATTGCTCCATGACCCTCACATCAGAATGCTCCCTGCCCTTCTCATCACAATGCACAACGCACTTGCCATCAAAATGCTTCATGACATTTGTCATCAGAAATATCCATGACCCTTGGCATCAGAATGCTCCATGTCATTGTCATCACAGTGCTCCATGAATGCTCTCATCACATTGCCCAATGCCCTTGTCAGCACAAAGCTCCATGACACTTGTCATCACAATGCTTGATGACCTTCTTATCACAATGCTCCATGCCCTTGTCATTACAATCCTGCTTGACCCATGTATCATAGTGTTCCGTACCCTTGTCATCACAATGCTCCATGCACACTCTCATCACAGTAATCCATGAAACATTACGGACCAATGTTCCATGCCCTTTTCATCACAATGCTCCATTACCCCTGTCATAACAATGCACCATGACACCTGCCATCACAATGTTCCACGGCCTTCTCATCACAAGGTTCCATGACAGTTGTCATCACAATGCTGAAGACCCCTGTAATCACAATGCTCCATGCCCTTGTCATCACAAAGCTCCATGACGCATGTCATCAGAATGTTCCACAGCCTTCTCATCACAATGCTCCATGCCCTTGTCATCACAATCCTCCAAGACCCCTGTAAACACAATGCTCCATGCCCCTTTTCATCTCAATGCTCCATGAACCCTGTCATCACAATGCACCATGCCCATCATCATAATGCTTCAGGCTATTGTCATCACAATGAAATCAATATTCTCCATGACCTCTGTCATCATAATGCTCCAAACACTTGTGATCACAATGTTCCATAACATTTATCATCACAACACCCCATGACGCTCATCATCACAATTATCCATGGTCTTCTCATCACAATGCTCCATGATCTTTGTCATCACAATGCTCAATACACTTGTCATCACAATGCTCCGTGACACTTGTCGTCAGTATGCTCCTTGAACCCTGTCATGACAAGTCTCCATGCCTTTTTTTTTTTTTTGCTTTATAACAAATTTAATCAGTTATACATATACATATGTTTCCATATCCCCTCCCTTTTGCGTCTCCCTCCCACCCTCCCTATCCCACCCCTCCAGGCGGTCACAAAGTACCGAGCTGATCTCCCTGTGCTATGCGGCTGCTTCCCACTAGCTATCGACCTCACGTTTGGTAGTGTATATATGTCCATGCCGCTCTTTCACTTTGTCACAGCTTACCCTTCCCCCTCCCCATATCCTCAAGTCCATTCTCTAGTAGGTCTGTGTCTTTATTCCTGTCTTACCCCTATGTTCTTCATGACATTTTTTTTCTTAAATTCCATATATATGTGTTAGCATACAGTATTTGTCTTTCTCTTTCTGACTTACTTCACTCTGTATGACAGACTCTAGGTCTATCCACCTCATTACAAATAGCTCAATTTCATTTCTTTTTATGGCTGAGTAATATTCCATTGTATATATGTGCCACATCTTCTTTATCCATTCATCCGATGATGGACACTTAGGTTGTTTCCATCTCCGGGCTATTGTAAATAGGGCTGCTATGAACATTTTGGTACATGTCTCTTTTTGAATTATGGTTTTCTCAGGGTATATGCCCAGTAGTGGGATTGCTGGGTCATATGGTAGGTCTATTTGTAGTTTTTTAAGGAACCTCCATACCGTTCTCCATAGCGGCTGTACCAATTCACATTCCCACCAGCAGTGCAAGAGTGTTCCCTTTTTTCCACACCCTCTCCATCATTTATTGTTTCTAGATTTTTTGATGATGGCCATTCTGACTGGTGTGAGATGATATATCATTGTAGTTTTGATTTGCATTTCTCTAATGAGTAAAGATGTTGAGCATCCTTTCATGTGTTTGTTGGCAGTCTGTATATCTTCTGTGGAGAAATGTCTATTTAGGTCTTCTGCCCATTTTTGGATTGGGTTGTTTGTTTTTTTGTTATTGAGCTGCATGAGCTGCTTATAAATTTTGGAGATTAATCCTTTGTCAGTTGCTTCATTTGCAAATATTTTCTCCCATTCGGAGGGTTGTCTTTTGGTCTTGTTTATGGTTTCCTTTGCTGTGCAAAAGCTTTTAAGTTTCATTAGGTCCCATGTGTTTATTTTTGTCTTTATTTCCATTTCTCTAGGAGGTGGGTCAAAAAGGATCTTGCTGTGATTTATGTCATAGAGTGTTCTGCCTATGTTTTCCTCTAAGAGTTTGATAGTGTCTGGCCTTACATTTAGGTCTTTAATCCATTTTGAGCTTATTTATGTGTATGGTGTTAGGGAATGATCTAATCTCATACTTTTACATGTCCCTATCCAGTTTTCCCAGCACCACTTATTGAAGAGACTGTTCTTTCTCCACTGTACATTCCTGCCTCCTTTATCAAAGATAAGGTGACCATATGTCCGTGGGTTTAACTCTGGGCTTTCTATCCTGTTCCATTGATCTATCTTTCTGTTTTTGTGCCAGTACCATACTGTCTTGATTACTGTAGCTTTGTAGTATAGTCTGAAGTCAGGGAGCCTGACTCCTCCAGCTCCATTTTTCGTTCTCAAGATTGTTTTGGCTATTCGGGGTCTTTTGTGTTTCCATACAAATTGTGAAATTTTTTGTTATAGTTCTGTGAAAAATGCCAGTGGTAGTTTGATAGGGATTGCATTGAATCTGTAGATTGCTTTGGGTAGTAGAGTCATTTTCACAATGTTGATTCTTCCAATCCAAGAACATGGTACATCTCTCCATCTATTTGTATCATCTTTAATTTCTTTCATCAGTGTCTTATAATTTTCTGCATACAGGTCTTTTGTCTCCTTAGGTAGGTTTATTCCAAGATATTTTATTCTTTTTGTTGCAATGGTAAATGGGAGTGTTTCCTTGATTTCACTTTCAGATTTTTCATCATCAGTATATAGGAATGCCAGAGATTTCTGTGCATTAATTTTGTATCCTGCAACTTTACCAAAGTCATTGATTAACTCTAGTAGTTTTCTGGTAGCATCTTTAGGATTCTCTATGTATAGTATCATGTCATCTGCAAACAGTGACAGCTTTACTTCTACTTTTCCAATTTGGATTCCTTTTATTTCCTTTTCTTCTCTGATTGCTGTGGCTAAAACTTCCAAAACTAGGTTGAATAAGAGTGGTGAAAGTGGGCAACCTTGTCTAGTTCCTGATCTTAGTGGAAATGGTTTCAGTTTTTCACCATTGAGGACGATGCTGGCTGTGGGTTTGTCATATATGGCCTTTATTATGTTGAGGAAAGTTCCCTCTATGCCTACTTTCTGCAGGGTTTTTATCATAAATGGGTGTTGAATTTTGTCGAAAGCTTTCTCTGCATCTATTGAGATGATCATATGGTTTTTCTCCTTCAGTTTGTTAATATGATGTATCACGTTGATTGATTTGCGTATATTGAAGAATCCTTGCATTCCTGGAATAAACCCCACTTGATCATGGTGTATGATCCTTTTAATGTGCTGTTGGATTCTGTTTGCTAGTATTTTGTTGAGGATTTTTGCATCTATGTTCATCAGTGATATTGGCCTGTAGTTTTCTTTCTTTGTGACATCCTTGCCTGGTTTTGGTATCAAGGTGATGGTGGCTTCGTAGAATGAGTTTGGGAGTGTTCCTCCCTCTGCTATATTTTGGAAGAGTTTCAGAAGGATAGGTGTTAGCTCTTCTCTAAATGCTTGATAGAATTCGCCTGTGAAGCCATCTGGTCCTGGGCTTTTGTTTGTTGGAAGATTTTTTATCACAGTTTCAATTTCAGTGCTTGTGATTGGTCTGTTCATATTTTCTATTTCTTCCTGATTCAGTCTTGGCAGGTTGTGCATTTCTAAGAATTTGTCCATTTCTTCCAGGTTGTCCATTTTATTGGCATAGAGTTGCTTATAGTAATCTCTCATGATCTTTTGTATTTCTGCAGTGTCAGTTGTTACTTCTCCTTTTTCATTTCTAATTCTATTGATTTGAGTCTTCTCCCTTTTTTTCTTGATGAGTCTGGCTAATGGTTTATCAATTTTGTTTATCTTCTCAAAGAACCAGCTTTTAGTTTTATTGATCTTTGCTATCGTTTCCTTCATTTCTTTTTCATTTATTTCTGATCTGATTTTTATGATTTCTTTCCTTCTGCTAACTTTGGGATGTTTTTGTTCTTCTTTCTCTAATTGCTTTAGGTGCAAGGTTAGGTTGTTTATTCGAGATGTTTCCTGTTTCTTAAGGTGGGATTGTATTGCTATAAACTTCCCTCTTAGAACTGCTTTTGCTGCATCCCATAGGTTTTGGGTCGTCGTGTCTCCATTGTCATTTGTTTCTAGGTATTTTTTAATTTCCTCTTTGATTTCTTCAGTGATCACTTCGTTATTAAGTAGTGTATTGTTTAGCCTCCATGTGTTTGTATTTTTTACAGCTCTTTTCCTGTAATTGATATCTAGTCTCATAGCATTGTGGTCGGAAAAGATACTTGATACAATTTCAATTTTCTTAAATTTACCAAGGCTTGATTTGTGACCCAAGATATGATCTATCCTGGAGAATGTTCCATGAGCACTTGAGAAAAATGTGTATTCTGTTGTTTTTGGATGGAATGTCCTATAAATATCAATTAAGTCCATCTTGTTTAATGTATCATTTAAAGCTTGTGTTTCCTTATTTATTTTCATTTTGGATGATCTGTCCATTGGTGAAAGTGGGGTGTTAAAGTCCCCTACTATGAGTGTGTTACTGTCGATTTCTCCTTTTATGGCTGTTAGTATTTGCCTTATGTATTGAGGTGCTCCTATGTTGGGTGCATAAATATTTACAATTGTTATATCTTCTTCTTGGATCGATCCCTTGATCATTATGTAGTGTCCTTCTTTGTCTCTTCTAGTAGTCCTTATTTTAAAGTCTATTTTGTCTGATATGAGAATTGCTACTCCAGCTTTCTTTTGGTTTCCATTTGCATGGAATATCTTTTTCCATCCCCTTACTTTCAGTCTGTATGTGTCTCTAGGTCTGAAGTGGGTCTCTTGTAGACAGCATATAGATGGGTCTTGTTTTTGTATCCATTCAGCCACTCTGTGTCTTTTGGTGGGAGCATTTATTCCATTTACGTTTAAGGTAATTATCGATATGTATGTTCCTATTCCCATTTTCTTAATTGTTTTGGGTTCATTATTGTAGGTCTTTTCCTTCTGTTGTGTTTCTTGCCTAGAGAAGTTCCTTTAGCATTTGTTGTAAAGCTGGTTTGGTGGTGCTGAACTCTCTCAGCTTTTGCTTGTCTGTAAAGGTTTTAATTTCTCCATCAAATCTGAATGAGATCCTTGCTGGGTAGAGTAATCTTGGTTGCAGGTTTTTCTCCTTCATCACTTTAAGTATGTCCTGCCACTCCCTTCTGGCTTGTAGAGTTTCTGCTGAGAGATCAGCTGTTAACCTGATGGGGATTCCCTTGTGTGTTATTTGTTGTTTTTGCCTTGCTGCTTTTAATATGATTTCTTTGTGTTTAATTTTTGACAGTTTGATTAATATGTGTCTTGGCATATTTCTCCTTGGATTTATTCTGTATGGGACTCTCTGTGCCTCCTGGACTTGATGAACTATTTCCTTTCCCATATTAGGGAAGTTTTCCACTATAATCTCTTCAAATATTTTCTCAGTCCCTTTCTTTTTCTCTTCTTCTTCTGGAACCCCTATAATTCGAATGTTGGTGCGTTTAATGTTGTCCCAGAGGTCTCTGAGACTGTCCTCTGTTCTTTTCATTCTTTTTTCTTTATTTTGCTCTGCAGCAGTTATTGCCACTATTTTATCTTCCACCTCACTTATCCGTTCTTCTGCCTCAGTTATTCTGCTATTGATCCCATCTAGAGTATTTTTTATTTCATGTATTGTGTTTTTAATCGATGCTTGATTCATCTTTAGTTCTTCTAGGTCCTTGTTAACTGTTTCTTGCATTTTGTCTATTCTATTTCCAAGATTTTGGATCTGGGAAATAGAATCTTGGATCATCTTTACCATCATTATTCTGAATTCTTTTTCAGGTAGAGTGCCTATTACCTCTTCATTTGTTAGGTCTGGTGGGTTTTTATCTTGCTCCTTCTCCTGCTGTGTGTTTTTCTGTCTTCTCATTTTGCTTATGTTACTGTGTTTGGGGTCTCCTTTTTGCAGGCTGCAGGTTCGTAGTTCCTGTTGTTTTTGGTGTCTGTCCCCAGTGGCTAAGGTTGGTTTAGTGGGTTGTGTAGGCTTCCTGGTGGAGGGGACTAGTGCCTGTGTTCTGGTGGATGAGGCTGGATCTTGTCTTTCTGGTGGGCAGGTCCACGTCTGGTGGTGTGTTTTGGGGTGTCTGTGGACTTTTTATGATTTTCGGCAGCCTCTCTGCTAATGGGTGGCGTTGTGTTCCTGTCTTGCTAGTTGTTTGGCTTAGGGTGTCCAGCACTGTAGCCTGCTGGTCGTTGAGTGAAGCTGGGTGCTGGTGTTGAGATGGAGATCTCTGGAAGATTTTCGCCGTTTGATATTATGTGGAGCTGGGAGGTCTCTTGTGGACCAGTGTCCTGAAGTTGGCTCTCCGACCTCAGAGGCACAGCACTGACTCCGGGCTCCTCAATTTGGGATGATGTGTTGTCTATTCATGTATTCCACAGATGCAGGGTACATCAAGTTGATTGTGGAGCTTTAATCCGCTGCTTCTGAGGCTGCTGGGAGAGGTTTCCCTTTCTCTTCTTTGTTCTCACAGCTCCTAGGTCTCAGCTTTGGATTTGGCCCCGCCTCTGCATGTAGGTCGCCGGAGAGCGTCTGTTCTTCGCTCAGATAGGACAGGGTTAAAGGAGCAGCCTCTTCGGGGACTCTGGCTCACTCAGGCCGGGAGGGAGGGAGGGGCACGGAGTGCGGGGCGAGCCTGCAGCGGCAGAGGTCGGCGTGACGTTGCACCAGCCCGAGGCGCGCTGTGCGTTCTCCCAGGGAAGCCGCCCCTGGATCCCGGGACCCCGGCAGTGGCGGGCTGCACAGGCTCCCGGAAGGGCAGTGTGGGTAGTGACCTGCGCTCGCACACAGGCTTCTTGGCGGCGGCAGCAGCAGCCCCAGCGTCCCACGCCTGTCACTGGGCTCCGCGCTTTCAGTCGTGACTCGCGCCCATCCGTGGAGCCCCTTTAAGCAGCGCTCTTAATCCCCTCTCCTCGCGCACCAGGAAACCAAGAGGGAAGAAAAAGTCTCTTGCCTTTTCGGCAGCTCCAGAGTTTTCCCGGACTCCCTCCCGGCTAGCTGTGGCACATTAGTCCCCTTCAGGCTGAGTTCTCGCCACCAGCCCCAGTCCTCTCCCTGCGCTCTGACCGAAGCCCGAGCCTCAGCTTCCAGCGCTGCGTGCCCCGTCGGGCGAGCAGACAAGCCTCTCGGGCTGGTGAGTGCTGCTCGGCACCGATCCTCTGTGTGCGGATCTCTCCGCTTTGCCCTACCCAGGTATGTGGGGAGTTTCTTGCCTTTTGGGATGTCTGGTGTCTTCTGCCAGCGTTCATTAGGTGTTCTGTAGGAGTTGTTCCACGTGTAGCTGTATTTCTGGTGTATCCGTGGGGAGGAAGGTGATCTCCGCGTCTTACTCTTCCGCCATCTTACCCGGAAGTCCATGCCTTTTTAATCACAATTATCCATGCCCTTTTCATCACAATGCTCCAAGATCCCTGTAATCACAATGCACCATGACCTTGTCATCAAAAAGCTCCATGACGCTTATCATCAGAATGCTTCATGGCCTTCTCCTCACAATGCTCCATGCCTTTTTCATCACAATGTTCCAAGACCCCTGTAATCACAATGCTCCATGCCCCTTTTCATCAGTATGCTCCATGAGACTTGTCATCACAAGGCTCCATGGTTTTCGCATCACAATGCTCCAGGACCTTGTCATCACAATGCTTCTCGACCTTGTCATGAAAATTTTCAATGGCCCTTGTCATCATAGTGCTCCACGCCCTAATCATCACAATGCTCAATTATATTTTTCATTACAATTCTCAATTACATTTGGCATCACAATGCACCATGCAATTGTCATAGCAATGGACCATGACATATGTCATCACAATGCTCCCTGACACCTCTCTTCACAATATTCCATGACCTTCTCATCACAGTGCTCCATGCCCTTTTCATCACAAGGCACCATGCCCACTGTCATCACAATAATCTGTGAAACTTGTCAGACCAATGCTCCATGCCCCTGTCATCACAATGCTCCATGCCCTTGTCACCAAAATGCTCCATGACCCCTGTCATCACAATGCTCCGTGACTCCAGTCATCACAATATTTCATAACGTTTGTCATCACAGTGGTCCATGCCCGCGGCATCACATGGCTCTGTGACCTTTGTAACCACAATGCTCCATGAAATTTTCATCACAATTCTCTGTGACCCTTGTCATCACAATGCTCCATGTCTTTGCCTGAACAATGCTGTATGACCATTATCATCACAATGTGCCCCGTGCATTTCATCACAACGGTCCACAACCTTGTCATAGCAAAGCTCCATAAACCTTGTAATCACAATGGTCTATGCACTTCTCATCAAAAAGCTCTCTCACCAGAGATATCACAATATTCCAACAATAGTCATAACAATACTCACTCACACCAGGAATCACAATGTTCCATGAATCTGTCATCACAATGCTACATCCCCTTATCATCACAATGTTCCATGACCCGTGATATCACAATCTTCCATAACCCCTGTGAAGAAAATGCTCCATGACCCGTTTCATCCCAAAGCTCCAAGACCCCTGACATCACAATGTTCTATAACCCCTGCCATCAAAATGTTCCATTACACTTTTTATCAAATTGCTGCATGACCCGGTCCTCAAAATGCTCCCTGCCCTGCTCATCACAATGCACCATGCCCTTGTCATCAAAATGCTCAATGACTTGTCATCACAAAGCTCCATCACCCTTGGCATCACAATGCTCCATGTCATTGTCATCACAATGCTCCCTGAAACCTCTCATCACATTGCTCCATGCCCTTGTCATCACAAAGCTCCATGACACTTGTCATCACAATGCTCGATGCCTTTCTCATCGCAATGCTACATGCCCTTGTCATTACAGTCCTGCATGACCCATGTATCATAGTGTTCCGTAGCCTTGTCATCACAATGCTCCATGCCCACTCTAATCACAATAATCCATGAAATATTTCAGACCAAGGTTCCATGCCCTTCTCATCACAATGCTCCATTACCTCTGTCATAACAATGCACCATGACCCCTGACATCACAATTTTCCAAGGCCTAGTCATCAAAAGGTTCCATGACACTTGTCATCACAATGCTGAAGGCCCCTGTAATCACAATGCTCCTTGCCCTTGTCATCACAAAGCTCCATGACGCATGTCATCAGAAAGTTCCATGGCCTTCTCATCACAATGCTCCATGCCCTTGTCATCACAATGCTCCAAGACCTTTGTAATCACAATGCTCCATGCCCCTTTTCATCTCAATGCTCCATGAACCCTGCCATCACAATGCACCATGCCCATCATCGTAATGCTTCAGGCTATTGTCATCACAATGAAATCAATATTCTCCATGACCTCTGTCATCATAATGCTCCAAACACTTGTGATCACAATGTTCCATAACACTTATCATCACAACACCCCATGACGCTCATCATCACAATTATCCATGGCCTTCTCATCACAATGCTCTATGACCTATGTCATCACAATGCTCCCTGACACTTGTCGCCAGTATGCTCCTTGAACCCTGTCATGACCAGGCTCCATGACTTTTTCATCACAATAATCCATGCACATTTCATCACAATGTTCCAAGATCCCTGTAATCACAATGCTCCATGCCCTTGTCATCAAACACTCCATGACGCAGGTCATGAGAATGCTTCATGGCCTTCTCATCACAATACTCCAGGCCCTTGTCATCACAATGCTCCAAGACCCCTGTAATCACAATGCTGCATACCCCTTTTCATCAGAATGTTTCATGAGACTTGTCATCACAAGTCTCCATTGTCTTCTCATCACAATGCCCCAAGACCTGTCATCACCATACTCCATTCCTTTGTCATCACAATGTTCCATGACCCCTGTCATCACCATAATCCATGAACGTTTTCAGCACAGTGCTCCAGGACCTACTCATCACAATGCTCGATGGCCAATATCATCGCAATGCTCCATGACCACTGTCATCACAACACTCCATGACAACTGACAACACAATGATCCGGGACTCTTTTCATTACATTGCTGCATTCCCTAGTCATCACAGTGCTCTATGTCCCCTGTCATCACAACACTCCATGAACATTTTCAGCCCAGTGCTCCATGACACTTGTCATCACAATGATCCATGCGCTTGTCATCACAGTGCTCCATGACACATGTCATCACAATGCTCCATGCCTTTGTCAGCAAAATGCTACATGACCTTGTCATTACAATGCTCTATGCGCTTGTCATCACAATACTCCATTTCCATTGTCATCACAATCCTCCATGAACCTTGGGATCATATTGCTTCATGCCCTTGTCATCACAATGCTCCATGCTCCTTGAAATCAAAATGATCCATGACCTCTGTCATCACAATGCTCCAAACACTTGTGATCACAATGTTCCATAGCACTTGTCATCACAACGCTCCATGATGCCTGTCATCACAACACCCCATGCACTTTTCATCACAATGCTCCCTGACATTTGTCATCACAAATTTCAATACACTTGTCATCACAATGCTCCCTGACACTTGTCATCAGAATGCTCCTTGAAACCTGTCACGAAAATGCTCCATGACTTTTTCATCACAATGCCGCATGAGGTTTTCATCACAATGCTCCATGCCATTGTCATCAAAATACTCCACAAGATTGTCATCAGAATGCTCCATGACCCTTGTCATCAAAATTCTCCATGCACTTGTCAGCACAATGCTCCCTGACCATTGTCATCACAATGCTCCAAGCCATTGTCATCACAATGCTCCATTACCTTTGTCATCAGAATCCTCCATGACACTTGGCATCACAGTGCTCCATGCCATTGTCATCACAATGGGCCTTTACATATGTCATCACAATGCTCCCTGACACCTCTCTTCACAATATTGCATGACCTGGTCATCACAATGCTCCATGCCCTTGTCATCACAATGCGCCATTCCAAATGTCATCGCAATAATCCATGAAACTTATTAGACCAATGTTCCATGCCCTTGTCATCACAATGCTCCATGCCCTTGTTATCACAATGCTCCATGACGCCTAAAATCACAATTCTCCGTGACTCCAGTCATCACAATGCTTCATGACCTTTGTCATCACAATGGTCCATGCCCTCGTCATCAACAGTGTCTGTGACCTTTTTAACCACAATGCTCCATGAACTTTTCCTCAAAATGCTCTTTGACCCTTGTCATCACAATGCTCCATGTACTTGTCAGCACAATGCTCCATGACACATGTCATCACAATGCACCTTGCGCTTGTCATCACAGTGGTCCACAATCTTGTCATCACAATGCTCCTTAACATTTGTCATCACAAAGATCCATGCACTTCTCATCAAAATGCTCTCTCACCACAGATATCACAATGCTCCATCATTATTTGTCACAATACTCCCTCACCCCTGTCATCACAATTTTCCATGACTCCTGTCATCACAGTGCTACATGCACGTATCATCACAATGTTCGATGACCCCTGACATCACAGTGTTCCATAACACCTGTCATCAAAATGTTCCATGGCACTTTTCATCAAATTGCTCCATGACACTGTCATCAGAATGCTCCCTGCCTTTCTCATCTCAATGCACAACGCCCTTGCCATCAAAATGCTCCATGACCTTTGTCATCACAAAGATCCATGACCATTGGCATCACAATGCTCCATGTCATTGTCATCACAGTGCTCCATAAACGCTCTCATCACATTGCTCCATGCCCTTGTCTTCACAGAGCTCCATGACACATGTCATCAGAATGCTCCGCGGCCTTCTCTTCACAATGCTCCATGCCCTTGCCATCACAATGCTCCACTACACTTGTCATAACTATGCTCCATGACCCCTGCCATCACGATGTTCCATGGCCTTGTCATCACAAAACTCCATGACCCTTCTCATCACAATGCTCCAAGAACCCTGTAATCACAATGCTTTATGCCCCTTTTCATCTCAATGATCCATGAATCCAGTCATCACAATGCATCATGCCCATCATCATAATGCTTCATGCTATTGTCATCACAGTGAAATCAATATTCTCCTTGAACTCTGTCATCATAATGCTCCAAAACCTTGTGATCACAATGTTCCATAACACTTATCATTACAACACCCCATGACGCTCATCATCACATTTATCCATTGCCTTCTCATCACAATCCTCCATGATCTTTGTCATCACAATGCGCAATACACTTGACATCACTATGCTCCCTGACATTTGTCGTCAGAATGCTCCTTGAACCCTGTCACGAAAAGTCTCCATGCCATTTTCATCACAATGCCCCATGCCGTTTTCATCACAATGCTCCATGCCATTGTCATCAAAGTACTCCACAAGCTTGTCAGCAGAATGCTCCCTGACCCTTGTCATCACAGTGCTCCAAGCCATTGTCATCACAATGTTCCATTACATTTGTCTTCTGAATCCTCCATGACACTTGGCATCAAAATGCTCAATGCCATTGTCATCACAATGGGCCATTATATATGTCAGCACAATGCTCCCTGAGAACTGTCTTCACAATACTGCATCACATGGTCATCACAATGCTCCATGCCCTTGTCATCACAATGCTCCATGCCCTTGTTATCACAATGCTCCATGACCCCTGTCATCACAATGCTCCGTGACTCCAGTCATCACAATGCTTCATGACCTTTTTCATCACAATGGTCCATGCCCTCATCATCAAGAGTCTCTGTGACCTTTTTAACCACAATGCTCCATGAACTTTTCTTCACAATGCTCTTTATCCCCTGTCATCACAATGCTCTATGCCTTTCTCAGCACAATGCTCCACGACGTATGTCATCAGAATGATCCATGGCCTTCTCCTCACAGTGCTCCATGCCCTTGTCATCACAATGCTCCAAGAACCCTGTAATCACAATGCTCCATGCCCCTTTTCATCAGAATGCTCCATGAGACTTGTCATCACAAGTCTCCATGGTCATCTCATCACAATGCTCCAGGACCTTGTCTTCACAATGCTCCATGACACCTGTCATCACAATGCTCTGTGACTCCAGTCATCACAGTGCTTCATAATATTTGTCATCACAATGGTCCATGCCCACGTCATCACAAGGCTCTGTTACCTTTGTATCCACAATGCTCCATGAACATTTCATCACAAGGCTCCGTGACCCTTGTCATCACAATGCTCCATGCCTTTGTCATTAAAATGCTCCATGACCATTGTCATCACAATGTGCCACGAGCTTTTCACCCCAACGGTCCAAAAATTTGTCATCACAATGCTCCATAAAAATTGTAATCAAAATGCTGCATGCCCTTCTCATCACAATGCTCCATTACCCCTTTCATAAGAATGCTCCATGACCCCTGCCATCACAATGTTCCACGGCCTTGTCATCACAAGGCTCCATGACACTTGTCATCACAATGCTCCAAGACCCCTTTAATCACAATGCTCCATGCCGTTGTCATCACAAAGCTCCATGACACATGTCATCAGAATGTTCCATGGCCATCTCATCAAAATGCTCCTTGCCCTTGTCATCACAATGCTCCAAAACCCCTGTAAACACAGTGCTCCATGCCACTATTCATTTCAATGCTCCATGAATCCTGTCATCACAACACTCCATGACACGTGACAACACAATGATCCGGGACTCTTGTCATCACAGTGCTCCAAAACCCCTGTAATCAAAATGCTCCATGACCCCTGTCATCACAATACTCCATGAATATTTTCAGCCCAATGCTCCATGACCCTTGTCATCACAATGATCCATGCACTTGTCATCCCAATGATCCATGACACCTTTATTCAAAATGCTCCGTGACAATTGTGTCACAGTTCTCCATGACACCTGTCATCGCAATGCTCCATGCCTTTGTCAGGAAAATTCTACATGACCTTGTCATTACAATGCTCTATGCGTTTGTCACCACAATGCTCCAAGACCCCTGTAATCACAATGCTACATGCCCCTTTTCATCTCAATGCTCCATGAACTCTGTCATCACAATGCACCATGCCCATTATCATAATGCTTCAGGCTATTGTCATCACAATGCAATCAAAATTCTCCATGACTTCTGTCATCGTAATGCTCCAAAGCCTTGTGATCACAATGTTCCATAACACTTATAATCAAAACACCCCATGACGATCATCATCACAATTTTCCATGGCCTTCTCATCACCATGCTCCATGACTTTTGTCATCACAATTCTCAATACA
The DNA here is from genome assembly GCF_964341445.2 of Mesoplodon mirus. Lineage (NCBI taxonomy): Eukaryota > Metazoa > Chordata > Mammalia > Artiodactyla > Ziphiidae > Mesoplodon > Mesoplodon mirus. The sequence continues at coordinate 3,655,738 of NW_028295800.1, read as the reverse complement.
CTTGTCATCACAATGCTCCCTGACACTTGTCATCAGAATGCTCCTTGAACCCTGTCACGAAAAGGCTGCATGCCTTTTTCATCACATTGCCCCATGCCGTTTTCATAACAATGCTCCATGCCATTGTCATCAAAATACTCCACAAGCTTGTCATCAGAATGCTCCATGACACTTGTCATCACAATTCTCCATGCACTTGTCAGCACAATGCTCCCTGACCCTCGTCATCACAATGCTCCAAGCCATAGTCATAACAATGCTCCATTACCTTTGTCATCAGAATCTTTCATGAAACTTGGCATCACAATGCTCCATGCCATTTTCATCACAATGGGCCATTACATATGTCATCACAATGCTCCCTGACACTTCTCTTCACAATACTGCATGAGCTGGTCATCACAATGCTCCATGCCCTTGTCATCACAATGCGCCATTCCAAATGTCATCGCAATAATCCATGAAACATATTAGACCAATGCTCCATGCCCTTGTCATCACAATGCTCCATGCCCTTGTTATCACAATGCTCCATGACCCCTGTCATCACCATGCTCCGTGACTCCAGTCATCACAATGCTTCATGACCTTTGTCATCACAATGGTCCATTACCTCATCATCAACAGTCTCTGTGACCTTTTTAACCACAATGCTCCATGAACTTTTCATCACAATGCTCTTTGACCCTTGTCATCACAATGATCTACGCATTTCTCAGCACAATCCTCCATGCCCTTGTCATCACAATGCTCCATGACCCTGTCATCACAATGCTCCATGACTCCAGTCATCACAATGCTTCATAACATTTGTCATCACAATGGTCCATGTCCGTGTCATCACAAGGCTTTGTGACATTTTTAACCTCAATGCTTCATGAACTTTTCATCACAGTGCTCCATGCCTTTGTCAGAAAAATGCTCCATGACCTTTGTTATCACAATGTGGCACGCGATTTTATCCCAATGGTCCACAGATTTGTCATCACAATGCTCCATAAATCTTGTAATCACAATGCTCCATGCCCTTCAAATCACAATGCTCCATTACCCCTGTCATAACAATGCTCCTTGACCCCTGCCATCACAATATTCCACGGCCTTGTCATCACAAAGCTCCATGACCCTTGTCATCACAATGCTCCAAGACCCCTGTAATCACAATGCTCCATGCCCTTGTCATCACAAAGCACCATGACACATGTCATCAGAATGTTCCATGTCCTTCTCATCCAAATGCTCCATACCCTTGTCATCACAATGCTCCAAGACCCCTGTAATCACAATGCTCCATGCCCCTGTTCATCTCAATGCTCCATGAACCCTGTCATCACAATGCATCATGCCCATCATCATATTGCTTCCGGCTATTGTCAGCACAATGAAATCAAAATTCTCCTTGACCTCTGTCATCACAATGCTCCATGACCCCTGTCATCACAATACTCCATGAACATTTTCAGCTCACTGTTCCATGACACTTGACATCAAAATTATCCATGCCCTTGTCATCCCAATGCTCCATGACCCCTGTATTCACAATGCTCCGTGACGCTTGTCATCACAGTGCTCCATGACACCTGTCATCAAAATGCTCCATGATTTTGTCAGCAAAATGCTACATGACCTTGTCATTACAATGTTCTATGTGCTTGTCATCAAAATACTCCATTTCCGGGCCTCCCTGGTGGCGCAGTGGTTGAGAGTCCGACAGCCGATGCAGGGGATGCGGGTTCGTGCCCCGGTCTGGGGGGATCCCATGTGCCGCGGAGCGGCTGGGCCCGTGAGCCATGGCCGCTGGGCCTGCGCGTCCGGAGCCTCTGCTCCGCAACGGGAGAGGCCACAGCAGTGAGAGGCCCGCATACAGCAAAAAAAAAAAAAAAAAAAAAAAAAACTCCATTTCCATTGTCATCACAATCCTCCATGAACCTTGGGATCACATTGCTTCATGCCCTTGTCATCACAATGCTCCATGCTCTTTGAAATCAAAATGATCCATGACCTCTGTCATCACAATGCTCCAAACCATTGTGATCCCAAAGTTCCATAACACTTGTCATCACAACGCTCCATGATGCCTGTCATCACAATATTCCATGCCCTTTTCATCACAATGCTCCATGACATTAGTCATCACAATGCTCAGTACACTTGTCATCAAAATGCTCCCTGACACTTGTCATCAGAATGCTCCTTGAACCCTGTAAGGAAAAGGCTCCATGCCATTTTCATCACAATGCCCCATGCCGTTTTCATCACAATGCTCCGTGACCATTGTCATCAAAATGCTGCATGCCTTTGTTTGAAAAATGTTCCATGACACTTCTCATCACAATGTGCCATTCGCTTTTCATTACAACGGTCCAGAAACTTGTCATTGCAATGCTCCATAAACCTTGTAATCACAATGCTCCATACACTTCTCATCAAAATGCTCTCTCACCAGAGATATCACAGTGTTTCATCACTAGTCGTCACAATACTCCCTCACCCCAGTAATCACAATGTTCCATGACCCCTGTCATCACAATGCTACATCCCCTTAATATCACAATGTTCCATGACCCCTGACATCACAATGTTCTATAACCCCTGTCATCAAAATGTTCCAATACACTTTTCATAAAATTGCTGCATGACCCTGGCATCAAAATACTCCCTGCCATTCTCATCACAATGCACCATGCACTTGTCATCAAAAAGCTCCATGACCTTTGTCATCACAAAGCTCCATGACCCCTGGCATCACAGTGCTCAATGTCATTGTCATCATAATGCTCCATGAACGCTCTCATCATATTTCTCCATGCCCTTGTCATCACAAAGCTCCATGACACTTGTAATCACAATGCTCGATGCCCTTCTCATCACAATGCCCCATGCCCTTGTCATTAGAATCCTACATGACTCATGTATCACAGTGTTCCATGCCCTTATCATCACAATGCTCTATGCCCACTCTCATCACAATAATCCATGAAACATTTCAGACCAATGCTCCATGCCCTTCTCATCACAATGCTCCTTTACCTCTGTCATAACTATGCTCCATGACACCTGCCATCACAATGTTCCACGGCCTTGTCATCACAAGGCTCCATGACACTTGTCATCACAATGCTCCCCGACCCATCTAATCAAAATGCTCCATGCCCTTGTCATCAAAAAGCTACATGACGCATGTCATCAGAATGTTCCATGGCCCTGTCATCAAAATTCTCCATGCCCTTGTCATCACAATGCTCCAAGACCCTTGTAATCAAAATGCTCCATGCGTCTTTTCATCTCAATGCTCCATGAACCCTGTCATCACAATGGACGATGCCCATCATCATAATGCTTCAGGCTATTGTCATCACAATGAAATCAAAATGTTCCATGACCTCTGTCATCACAATGCTCCAAACCCTGGTGATCACAATGTTCCATAACACTTATCATCACAACACACCTTGACGCTCATCATCACAATTATCCATGGTCTTCTCATCACAATGCTCCATGACATTTGTCATCACAATGCTTAATACACTTGTTATCACAATGCTCCCTGACACTTGTCATTAGTATGCTCCATTCACCCTGTCATGACACGTCTCCATGCCTTTTTCATCACAATGATCCATGCCATTTTAATCACAATGCTCCAAGACACCTGTAATCACAATGCTCCATGCACTTGTCATCATAATGCTCAATGATGCATGTCATCAGAATGCTCCATGGCCTTCTCATCACAATGCTCCGTGCCCTTGTCATCACAATGCTCCAAGACCCCTGTAATCACAATGCTCCATGTCCATTTTCATCAAAATGCTCCATGAGACTTGTCATCACAAGTCTCCATTGTCTTCTCATCAAAGTGCTCCAGGAACTTGTCATCAAAATGCTCCATGATCCCTGTCATCACAATACTCCATGAACATTTTCAGCCCAATGCTCCATGACCCTTGTCATCACAATCATCTATGCCCTTGTCATCCCAATGCTCCATGACCCCTGTATTCACAATGCTCCGTGATGCTTGTCATCACAGTGCTCCATGACACATGTCATCACAATGCTCCATGCCTTTGTCAGCAAAATGCTACATGACCTTGTCATTACAATGCTTTGTGCGCTTGTCATCACAATACTCCATTTCCATTGTCATCACAATCCTCCATGAACCTTGGGATCACATTGCTTCATTCCTTTGTCATCACAATGCTCCATGCTCCTTGAAATCAAAATGATCCATGACCTCTGTCATCACAATGCTCCAAATCCTTGTGATCACAGTGTTCCATAACACTTGTCATCACAAAGCACCATGATGCCTGTCATCACAATACTCCATGGACTTTACATCACAATGCTCTATGACTTTGTCATCACAATTCTCAATATACATGTCATCACAATGCTCCCTGACACTTGCCATCAGTATGTTCCTTGAACCCTGTCACGAAAAGTCTCCATGCCTTTTTCATCACAAAGCCCCATACCGTTTTCATCACAATGCTCCATGCCATTGTCATCAAAATACTTCACAAGCTTGTCATCAGAATGCTCCATGACCCTTGTCATCACAATTCTCCATGCACTTGTCAGCTCAATGCTCCCTGACCCTTGTCATCACAATGCTCCAAGCCATTGTCATCACAATGCTCCATTACCTTTGTCATCAGAATCCTCCATGACACTTGGCCTCACAGTGCTCCATGCCATTGTCATCACAATAGGCCATTACATATGTCATCACAATGCTATTTGACAATTGTGATCAGACTCCTCCATGATACCTGGCATCACAATGCTCCATGCCATTTTCATCACAATGCACCATTCCATCTGTCATCACAATAATCCATGAAACCTATTAGACCAATGCTCCATGCCTTTGTCATCACAATGCTCCATGCACTTGTTATCACAATGTTTCAAGACCCCTGTAATCAGAAAGTTCCATGCCCCTTTTCATCAGTATGCTCCATGAGACTTGTCTTCACAAGGCTCCATGGTTTTCTAATCACAAAGTTCCAGGACCTTGTCATCACAATGCTCTTCGACCTTGTCATGAAAATTCTCAATGGCCCTTGTCATCATAATGCTCCAAGCCCTAGTCATCACAATGCTCCATTATATTTGTCATCACAATCCTCCATTACATTTGGCATCTCAATGCTCCCTGACATTGTCATCGCAGTGGACCATGACATATGTCATCACAATGCTCCCTGACACCTGTCTTTACAATACTCCATGACCTTCTCATCACAATGCTCCATGCCCTTGTCATCACAATGCACCGTGTCCACTGTCATCACAGTAATCTATGAAATTGTCAGACCAATGCTCCATGTCCCTGTCATCGCAATGCTCCATGCCCTTGTCATCACACTGCTCCATTACCCCTGTCATCACAATGCTCCCTGAATCCAGTCATCACAATTCTTCATAACGATTGTCAACACAACGGTCCATGCTCGCGTCCTCAAAAGGCTCTGTGTCCTTTGTAACCTCAATGCTCCATGAAATTTTCATCACAATGCTCCGTGACCCTTGTCATCACAATACTCCATGACCCTTGTCATCACAATGTGCCACGCGCTTTTCATCACATTGATCCACAACCTTCTCATCGCAATCCGCCATACTCCTTGTAATCACAATGCTCCATGCACTTCTCATCCAAATGCTCTCTCACCTGAGATATCACAATGTTCTGTCACCAGTTATCACAATCCTCCCTCACCCCGGTAATCACAATGTTCCATGACCCCAGTCATCACAATGCTACATCCCTTTATCAGCACAATATTCCATGACCCCTGACATCACAATCTTCCATAACCCCTGTCATCAAAATGCTCCATGACCCTTTTCATCCCAAAGCTCCATGACCCCTGGCATCAAAATGTTCTATAACCCCTTTCATCAAAATGTTCCATTACACTTTTCATCAAATTGCTGCATGACCCTGTCATCAAAATGCTCCCTGCCCTTCTCATCACAATGCACCACACCCTTGTCATCAAAATGTTCTATGACTTTGTCATCACAAAGCTCCATGACCATTCGCATCACAGTGCTCCATGTCATTGTCATCACAGTGCTCCATAAACGCTCTCATCACATTGCTCCATGCCCTTGGCTTTACAAAGCTCCATGACACTTGTCATCACAATGCTCGATGCCCTTCTCATCACAATGCTCCATGCTCTTGTCATTACAATCCTCCATGACCCATGAATCACAGTGTTCCGTGCCCTTGTCATCACAATGCTCCGTGCCCAGTCTCATCACAATAATTCTTGAAACATTTCAGACCACTGCTCAATGCCCTTCACATCAAAATGCTCCATTAACTCTGTGATAACAATGCTCCATGACCACTGCCATCACAATGTTCCATTACACTTTTCATCAAATTGCTGCATGACCCGGTCATCAAAATGCTTCCTGCCCTTGTCATTACAATGCACCATGCCCTTGTCATCAAAATGCTCCATGACTTGTCATCACAAAGCTCCATGACACCTGTCATCACAATGCTCCATGCATTTTTCAGCAGAATTCTACATGACCTTGTCATTAGAAAGGTCTCTGCGCTTGTCATTACAATGCTCCAAGAACTCTGTAATCACAATGCTCCATGCCCCTTTTCATCTCAATGCTCCATGAACCGTGTCATCACAATGCACCATGCCCATCATCATAATGCTTCAGGCTATTGTCATCACAATGAAATCAAAATTCTCCATGACCTCTGTCATCATAATTCTCCAAACCCTTGTGATCACAATGTTTCATAACACTTATCATCACAACACCGCATGACGATCATCATCACAATTATCCATGGTCTTCTCATCACAATGCTCCATGATGTTTGTCATCACAATGCTCAATACACTTGTCATCACAATGCTCCCTGACACTTGTCGTCAGTATGCTCCTTGAAACCTGTCATGACAAGGCTCCATGCCTTTTTCATCACAGTGATCCATTCCCCTTTCATCACAATGCTCCAAGACCCCTGTAATAACAAAGCTCTATGCCCTTGTCATCACAAAGCTCCATGACACAAGACACCAGAATGCTCCATGGCCTTCTCCTCACAACGCTCGATGTCATTGTCATCACAGTGCTCCATGAACCCTCTCATCACCTTGCTTCTTGCCCTTGACATTACAATCCTCCATGACCCATGTATCACAGTGTTCCATGCCCTTTTCATCAAAATGCTCCATGCCCAATCTCATCACAATAATCCATGAAATATTTCAGACCAATGCTCAATTCCCTTCTCATAACAATGCTCCATTACCTCTGTCATAACAATGCTCCATGACCATTGCCATCACAATGTACCATGGCCTTGTCATCACAAGGCTCCATTACCCATGTCTTTGCAATGCTCCAAGACACCTGTAATCAAAATGCTCCATGAACTTGTCATAACAAAGCTCCATGACGCATGTCATCAGTAGGTTCCATGGCCTTCTCTTCACAATGTTCCATGCCCTTGTCATCACAGTGTTCCAAGACCCCTGTAATCACAATGCTCCATGTCATTTTCATCTCAATGATCCATGAACCCTGTCATCACAATGCACCATGCCCATCATCATAATGCTTCCTTGTATTGTCATCACAATGAAATCAAATTGCTCCTTGACGTCTGTCATAACAATGCTCTAAACCCTTGTGATCACAATATTCCATAACACTTGTCATCACAGTGCCCCATGACACTCGTCATCACAATTATCCATGGTCTTCTCATCACAAAGCTCCATGACCTTTGTCATCACAATGCTCAATACACTTGTCATCAAAATGCTCCCTGACACTTGTTGTCTGTATGCTCCTTGAACCCTGTCATGACAAGGCTCCATGCCTTTATCATCACAATGATCCATGCCCTTTTCCTCACAATGCTCCAAGAACCCTTTAAAAACAATGCTCCATGCCCTTGTCATCAAAAAGCTCAATGAAACATGTCTTCAGAATGCTCCTTGGAATTCTCCTCACAATGCTCCATGCCCATGTCATCACAATGTTCCAACACCCCTGTAATCACAATGGTCCATGCCCCTTTTCATCAGTATGCTCCATGAGATTTATCATCACAAGTCTCTATGGATTTCTCATCACAAAGCTCCAGGACCTTGTCATCACAATGCTTCACGACCTTGTTCTGAAAATTCTCAATGGCCCTTGTCATCATAATGCTCCAAGCCCTAGTCATCACAATGCTCCATTATATTTGTTATCAAAATCCTCCATTACATTTGGCATCACAATGCTCCCTGCCATTGTCATTGCAATGGACCATGACATATATCATCACAATGCTCCCTGACACATGTCTTCACAATACTCCATGACCTTCTCATCACAATGATCCATGCCCTTGTCATCACAATGCACCATGTCCAATGTCATCACAATAATCTATGAAACTTGTCAGACAAATGCTCCATGCCCCTGTCACCACAATGATCCATGCCCTTGTCATCACAATGCTCCATGACCACTGTCATCACAATGCTCGTTGACTCCAGTCATCACAATGCTTCATAACATTTGTCATCACAATGGTCCATGCCCGAGTCATCACAAGGCTCTGTGACCTTCATAACCACAATGCTCCATGAACTTTTCATCACAATGCTCGGTGACCCTTGTCATCAAAATGCTCCAAGCGTTTGTCACAAAAATGCTCCATGACCCTTGTCATCACAATGTGCTACGCAATTTTCATCACAACGGTCCACAAATTTGTCATTGTAATGCTCCATAAACCTTGTAATCACAATGCTCCATGCACTTCTCATCACAATGCTCCATTTCCCCTGTCATAACAATGCTCCATGACCCCTGCCATCACAATATTCCACGGCCTTGTCATCACAAGGCTCCATGACACTTGTCATCACAATGCTCCAGACACCTGTAATCACAATGCTCCATGCCCTTATCATCACAAAGCTCCATGACACATGTCATCAGAATGTTCCATGTCCTTCTCATCAAAATGCTCCGTGTCCTTGTCATCACAGTGCTCCCAGACCCCTGTAATCACAATTCTCCATGCCCCTTTTCATCTCAATGCTCCATGAACCCTGTCATCACAATGCACCATGCCCATCATCATAATGCTTCAGGCTATTGTCAGCACAATGAAATCAAAATTCTCCATGACCTCTGTCATCACAATGCTCCATGACCCCTGTCATCACAATACTCCATGAACATTTTCAGCCCAATGCTCCATGACCCTTGTCATCACAGTGATCCATGACCTTGTCATCCCAATGCTCCATGACCCCTTTATTCACAATGCTCCGTGACGCTTGTCATCTCAGTGCTCCATGACACCTGTCATCACAATGCTCCATGCCTTTGTCAGCAAAATGCTACATGAAATTGTCATTACAATGCTCTATGCGCTTGTCATCACAATACTCCATTACCATTGTCATCACAATCCTCCATGAACCTTGGGATCACATTGCTTCATGCCCTTGTAATCACAATGCTCCATGCTCCTTGAAATCAAAATGATCCATGACCTCTGTCCTCACAATGCTCCAAACACTTGTGATCAAAATGTTCCATAACACTTGTCATCACAACGCTCCATGATGCCTGTCATCACAATACTCCATGCACTTATATAAGAATGCTCCATGACCTTTGTCATCACAATTCTCAATACACTTGTCATCACAATGCTCCCTGACACTTGTTATCAAAATGCTCCTTGAAACTCTCACGAAAATGCTCCATGCCTTTTTCATCACAATGCCCTATGCCGTTTTCATCACAATGCTCCACGCCACTGTAATCAAAATACTCCACAAGCTTGTCATGAGAATGCTCCATGAACCTTGTCATCACAATTCGCCATTCACTTGTCATCACAAGCCTCCATGACCCTTCTCATCACAATGATCCAAGACCCCGTAATCACAATGCTCCATGCCAATTTTTCATCTCAATGATCCATGAACCCTCTCATCACAATGCACCATGCCCATCATCATAATGCTTCATGCTATTGTCATCACAATGAAATCAGAATGCTCCATGACCTCTGTCATAACAATGCTCCAAACCCTTGTGATCACAATATTCCATAACCCTTGTCATCACAGTGCCCCATGACACTCGTCATCACAATTATCCATGGTCTTCTCATCACAATGCTCCATGACCTTTGTCATCACAATGCTCAATACACTTGTCATCAAAATGCTCCCTGACACTTGTTGTCTGTATGCTCCTTGAACCCTGTCATGACAAGGCTCCATGCCTTTTTCATCACAATGATCCATGCCCTTTTCCTCACAATGCTCCAAGACCCATTTAAACACAATGCTCCATGCCCTTGTCATCACAAAGCTCAAAGAAACATGCCTTCAGAATGCTCCTTGGGCTTCTCCTCACAATGCTCCATGCCCATGTCATCACAATGTTCCAAGACCCCTGTAATCACAATGGTCCATGCCCCTTTTCAACAGTATGCTCCATGAGATTCATCATCACAAGTCTCTATGGATTTCTCATCACAATGCTCCAGGACCTTGTCATCACAATTCTTCACGACTTTGTTCTGAACATTCTCAATGGCCCTTGTCATCATAATGCTCCAAGCCCTAGTCATCACAATGCTCCATTATATTTGTCATCAAAATCCTCCATTACATTTGGCATCACAATGCTCCCTGCCATTGTCATTGCAATGGACCATGACATATGTCATCACAATGCTCACTGACACCTGTCTTCACAATATTCCATGACCTTCTCATCACAATGATCCAAGCCCTTGTCATCACAATGCACCATGTCCAATGTCATCACAATACTCTATGAAACTTGTCAGACCAATGCTCCATGCCCCTGTCACCACAATGCTCCAGGACCTTGTCATCACAGAGCTCCATAACTCCTGTCATCACAATGCTCCATGCCTTTGTCAGCAAAATGCTACATGACTTTGTGATTACCATGCTCTATGCGCTTGTCATCACAATACTCCATTACCATTGTCATCACAATCCTCCATGAATCTTGGGATCACATTGCTACATGCCCTTGTCATCACAATGCTCCATGCTCCTTGAAATCAAAATGATCCATGACCTCTGTCATCACAATGCTCGAAAACCTTGGGATCACAATGTTCCATAACACTTGTCATCCCAACGCTCCATGATGCCTGTCATCACAATACTCCATGCACTTTTCATCACAATGCTCCATGACTTTGGCATCACAATTCTCAATACACTTGTCATCAAAATGCTCCCTGACACTTGTCGTCAGAATGCTCCTTGAACGCTGTCACGAAAAGTTTCCATGCCTTTTTCAACACAATGCCCCATGCCGTTTTCATCACAATGCTCCACGCCACTGTCAGCAAAAAACTCCTCAAGCTTATCATGAGAATGTTCCATGACCCTTGTCATCACAATTCTCCATGCACTTGTCAGCACAATGCTCCCTGACCCTTGTCATCTCAATGCTCCAAGCCACTGTCATCACAATGCACCATTACCTTTGTCATCAGAATCCTCCATGACACCTGGAATCACAATGCTCCATGCCATTGTCATCACAATGGGCCATTACATATGTCATCACAATGCTCCCTGACACCTCTCTTCACAATACTGCATGACCTGGTCATCACAATTCTCCATGCTCTTGTCACCACAATGCACCATTCCAACAGTCATCACAATAATCCATGAAAATTATTAGACCAATGCTCCATGCCCTTGTCATCACAATGCTCCATGACCCTTGTAATCACAATGCTCCATGAACTTGTCATCACAATGCTCTTTGATCCTTGTCATTACAATGCTCTATGCCTTTCTCAGCGCAATGCTCCATGACCCTTGTCATCACAATGCTCCATGCGCTTGTCAGCACGATGCTCCATGACGCATGTCATCATAATGCACCATGTGCTTGTCATCACAGCGCTCCACAAGCTTTTCATCACAATGCTCCATAAACATTGTCATCACAATTCCCCATGCACTTCTCATCAAAATGCTCTCTCAACACAGATATCACAATGTTACATCACTATTCGTCACAATACTCACTCACCCCGGTTATCACAATGTTCCATGACCCCTGTCATCACAATGCTACATGCATTTATCATCACAATGTTCGAAGACCCCTGACATCACAATGCTCCATAACCCCGGTCATCAAAATGCTCCATGACCCTTTTCATCATAATCCTCCATGATCGCTGACATCACAATGTTCCATATTCCCTGTCATCAAAATATCCCATGACACTTTTCATCAAATTTCTCCATGACCCTGTCATCACAATGCTCCCTGCCCTTCTCATCACAATGCACAATGCCCTTGTCATCAAAATGCTCCATGACCTTTGTCACCACAAAAATCCATGACCCTTGGCATCACAATGCTCCATGTCATTGTCATCACAATGCTCCATGAACAATCTCATCACATTGTTCCATGCCCTTGTCATCACAAATCTCCATGACACATGTCTTCAGAATGCTCCATGGCCTTCTCATCACAATGCTCCATGCCCTTGCCGTCAAAATGCTCCATTACCCCTGTCATAACAATGCTCCATGACCCCGGCCATCACGATGTTCCGTGGCCTTTTCATCACAATGCTCCATGACCCTTCTCATCACAATGATCCAAGACTCCTGTAATCACAATGCTCCATGCCCATTTTTCATCTCAATGATCAATGAACCCTGTCATCACAATGCACCATGCCCATCATCATAATGCTTCACGCTATTGTCATCACAATGAAATCAAAATGCTCCATGACCTCTGTCATAACAATGCTCCAAAAACTTGTGATCACAATATTCCATAACACTTGTCATCACAGTGCCCCATGACACTCGTCATCACAATTATCCATGTTCTTCTCATCACAATGCTCCATGACCTTTGTCATCACAATGCTCAATACACTTGTCATCAAAATGCTCCCTGACACTTGTTGTCTGTATGCTCCTTGAACCCTGTCATGACAAGGCTCCATGCCTTTTTCAACACAATGATCCATGCCCTTTTAATCACAATGCTCCAAGACCCATGTAATCACAATGCTCCATGCCCTTGTCATCACAAAGCTCAATGACGCATGTCATCAGAATGCTCCATTGCTTTCTCATCACAATGCTCCATTCCCTTGTCCTCACAATGCTCCAAGACCCCTGTAATCACAATGCTCCATGTCCCTTTTCATCAGAATGCTCCATGAGATTTGTCATCACAAGTCTCCATTGTCTTCTCATCAAAGTGCTCTAGGAACTTGTCATCAAAATGCTCCATGATCCCTGTCATCACAATACTCCATGAACATTTTCAGCCCAATGCTCCATGACCTTCTCATCAAAATGCTCCATGACCCCTGTCATCACAATGCTCCATGAACATTTTCAGCCCAATGCTCCATGCCCCTGTCACCACAACGCTCCATTCCCTTGTCATCACAATGCTCCATGACCACTGTCATCACAATGCTCCATGACTCCAGTCATCACAATGCTTCATAACGTTTGTCATCACAATGGTCCATGCCCACGTCATCACAAGGCTCTGTGACCTTTGTAACCACAATGCTCCATGAACAGTTCATCACAATGCTCCGTGACACTTGTCATCAAAATGCTCCATGCCTTTGTCAGAAAAATGCTCCTTGACCCTTGTCATCACAATGTGCTACGTGCTTTTCATCACAACGGTCCACAAATTTGTCATGGTAATGCTCCATAAATCTTGTAATCACAATGCTCCATGCCCTTCTCATCACAATGCTCCATTACCCCTGTCATAACAATGCTCCATGAACCCTGCCATCACAATATTCCACGGCCTTGTCATCACAAGGCTCCATGACACTTGTCATCAGAATGCTCCAAGACCCCTTTAATCACAATGCTCCATGAACTTGTCATCACTAAGCTCCATGACACATGCCATCAGAATGTTCCATGTCCTTCTCATCAAAATGCTCCATGCCCTTGTCATCACAGTGCACCAAGACCCCTGTAATCACAATGCTCCATGCCCCTTTTCATCTCAATGCTCCATGAACCCTGTCATCACAATGCACCATGCCCATCATCATAATGCTTCCGGCTATTGTCAGCACAGTGAAATCAAAATTCTCCATGACCTCTGTCATCACAATGCTCCATGACACCTGTCATCAAAATACTCCATGAACATTTTCAGCCCAATGCTCCATGACCCTTGGCATCAAAATGACCCATGCCCTTGTCATCCCAATGCTCCATGACGCCTGTATTCACAATGCTCCGTGACGCTTGTCATCACAGTGCTCCATGACACCTGTCATCAGAATGCTCCATGCCCTTGTCATCCCAATGCTCCATGACCCCTGTATTCACAATGCTCCGTGACGCTTGTCATCACAGTGCTTCATGACGCCTGTCATCACAATGCTCCTTGCCTTTGTCATCACAGTACTCCATGACCCCAGTCATCACAATGCTCCATGACTCCAGTCACCACAATGCTTCATAACATTTGTCATCACAATTGTCCATGCCCACGTCATCACAAGTCTTTGTGACCTTTGTAACCACAATGCTCCATGAACTTTTCATCACAATGCTCCGTGATCCTTGTCATCACAATGTTCCATGCCTTTGTCAGAAAAATGCTCCATGACCCTTGTCATCACAATGTGCCACGTGCTTTTCATCACAACGTTCCACAAAGTTGTCATAGCAATGTTCCATAAACCTTGTAATCTCAATGCTCCATGCCCTTCTCATCACAATGCTCCATGACCCCTGTCATCACAATGCTCCATGACCCCTGTCATCACAATGATCCACGGCCTTGTCATCACAAGGCTCCATGACACTTGTCATCACAATGCTCCAAGACACCTGTAATCCCAATGCTCCATGCCCTTGTCATCACAAAGCTCCATGACACATGTCATCAGAAAGTTCGATGGCCTTCTCATCATAATGCTCCATGCCCTTGTCATTACAGTGCTCCAAGACCCCTGTAATCACAATGCTCCATGCCCCTTTTCATCTCAATGCACCATGAACCCTGTCATCACAATGCATCATACCCTTCATCATAATGCTTCCGGCTATTGTCAGCACAATGAAATCAAAATTCTCCATGACCTCTGTCATCACAATGCTCCATGACCCCTGTCATCAAAACACTACATGAACATTTGCAGCCCAATGCTCCATGACCCTCGTCATCACAATGATCCATGCCCTTGGCATCCCAATGCTCCATGACCCCTGTATTCACAATGCTCTGTGACGCTTGTCATCACAGTGCTCCATGACACCTGTCATCACAATGCTCCATTCCCTTGTCATCCCAATGCTCCATGACCCCTGTATTCACAATGCTCCGTGACGCTTGTCACCACAGTGCTCCATGACACATGTCATCACAATGTTCCATGCCTTTGTCAGCAAAATGCTACATGACTTTGTCATTACCATGCTCTACGTGCTTGTCATCACAATACTCCATTACCATTGTCATCACAATCCTCCATGAATCTTGGGATCACATTGCTACATGCCCTTGTCATCACAATGCTCCATGCTCCTTGAAATCAAAATGATCCATGACCTCTGTCATTACAATGCTCCAAAACCTTGTGATCAAAATGTTCCATAACACTTGTCATCCCAACGCTCCATGATGCCTGTCATCACAATACCCCATGCACTTTTCATCACAGTGCTCCACGACCTTTGTCAACACAATTCTCAATACACTTGTCATCAAAATGCTCCCTGACACTTGTCGTCAGAATGCTCCTTGAACCCTGTCACGAAAAGACTCCATGCCTTTTTCAACACAATGCCCCATGCCGTTTTCATCACAACACTCCACGCCACTGTCAGCAAAAAATTCCACAAGCTTATCATGAGAATATTCCATGACCCTTGTCATCAAATTCTCCATGCACTTGTCAGCACAATGCTCCCTGACACTTGTCATCTCAATGCTCCAAGCCACTGTCATCACAATGCACCATTACCTTTGTCATCAGAATCCTCCATGACACCTGGCATCACAATGCTCCATGTCATTGTCATCACAATGGGCCATTACATATGTCATCACAATGCTCCCTGACACCTCTCTTCACAATACTGCATGACCTGGTCATCACAATGCTCCATGCCCTTGTCACCACAATGCACCATTCCAACAGTCATCGCAATAATCCATGAAACTTATTAGACCAATGTTCCATGCCCTTGTCATCACAATGCTCCATGACCCTTGTCATCACAATGCTCCATGAACTTTTCATCACAATGCTCTTTGATCCTTGTCATCACAATTCTCTATGCCTTTCTCAGCACAATGCTCCGTGACCCTTGTCATCACAATGCTCCATGTGCTTGTCAGCACGATGCTCCATGACACATGTCATCATAATGCACCATGCGCTTGTCATCACAGTGCTCCACAAGCTTGTCATCAGAATGCTCCATAAACCTTGTCATCACAATGCTCCATGCACTTCTCATCAAAATGTTCTCTCACCACAGATATCACAATGTTACATCACTATTCGTCACAATACACCCTCACCCCTGTTATCACAATGTTCCATGACTCCTGTCATCACAATGCTACATGCAATTATCATCACAATGTTCGATGACCCCTGACATCACAATGTTCCATAACCCCTGTCATCAAAATGATTCATGACCCTTTTCATCATAATGCTCCATGACACCTGACATCACAATGTTCCATAACCCCTCTCATCAAAATGTTCCATGACCCTTTTCATCAAATTGCTCCATGACCCTGTCATCACAATGCTCAGTGCCCTTCTCATCACAGTGCACAACGCCCTTGTCATCAAAATGCTCCATGACATTTGTCATCACAAAGATCCATGACCCTTGGCATCACAATGCTCCATGCCCTTGTCCTCACAAAGCTCCATGACACATGTCATCAGAATACTCCATGGTCTTTTCATCACAATGCTCCATGCCCTTGCCGTCACAATGCTCCATTACACCTGTCATAAAAATGCTCCATGTCCCCTGCCATCACGATGTTCCGTGGCCTTGTCATCACAAGGCTCCATGACCCTTCTCATCACAATGCTCCAAGACCCCTGTAATCACAATGCTCCATGCCCATTTTTCATCTCAATGATCCATGAACCCTGTCATCACAATGCACCATGCCCATCATCATAATGCTTCATGCTATTGTCATCACAATGAAATCAAAATGCTCCATGACCACAGTCATAACAATGCTCCAAACCCTTGTGATCACAATATTCCATAACACTTGTCATCACAGTGCCCCATGACACTCGTCATCACAATTATCCAAGGTCTTCTCATCACAGTGCTCCATGACCATTGTCATCACAATGCTCAATACACTTGTCATCAAAATTCCCCCTGACACTTGTCTGTATGCTCCTTGAACCCTGTCATGACAAGGCTCCATGCATTTTTCATCATAATGATTCATGCCATTTTCTTCACAATGCTCCAAGACCCATTTAAACACAATGCTCCATGCCCTTGTCATCACAAAGCTCAATGACACATGTCTTCAGAATGCTCCTTGGCCTTCTACTCACAATGCTCCATGCCCATGTCATCACAATGTTCCAAGACCCCTATAATCACAGTGGTCCATGCCCCTTTTCATCAGTATGCTCCATGAGGTTTGTCATCACAAGTCTCTGTGGATTTCTCATCACAATGCTCCAGGAACTTGTCATCACAATGCTTCTCGACCTTGTTCTGAACATTCTCAATGGCCCTTGCCATCATAATGCTCCAAGCCCTAGTCATCACAATGCTCCATTATATATGTCATCAAAATCCTCCATTACATTTGGCATCACAATGCTCCCTGCCATTGTCATTGTGATCGACCATGACATATGTCATCACAATGGTCCCTGACACCTGTGTTTACAATACTCCATGACCTTCTCATCACAATGATCCATGGCCTTGTCATCCCAATGCTCCATGACCCCTGTATTCACAATGCTCCGTGACGCTTGTCATCACAGTGCTCAATGACACCTGTCATCACAGTGCTCCATGGCTTTGTCAGCAAAATGCTACATGACCTTGTCATTACAATGCTCTATGCGCTTGTCATCACAATACTCCATTTCCATTGTCATCACAATCCTCCATGAACCTTGAGAGCACATTGCTTCATGCCCTTGTCATCACAATGCTCCATGCTCCTTGAAATCAAAATGATCCATGACCTCTGTCATCGCAATGCTCCAAACCCTTGTGATCCCAATGTTCCATAACACTTGTCATCACAATGCTCCATGATGCCTGTCATCACAAAATTCCATGCCCTTTTCATCACAGTGCTCCATGACATTTGTCATCACAATGCTCCGTACACTTGTCATCACAATGCTCCCTGACACTTGTCATCAGAATGCTCTTTGAACCCTGTCACGAAAAGGCTCCATGCCTTTTTCATCACCATGCCCCATTCCGTTTTCATCACAATGCTCCGTGACCATTGTCATCAAAATGCTCCATGACTTTGTCTGAGAAATGTTCCATGACCCTTGTCATCACAATGTGCCATTCGCTTTTCATCACAACGGTCCAGAAAATTGTCATTGCAATGCTCCATAAACCTTGTAATCACAATGCTCCATACACTTCTCATCAAAATGCTCTCTCACCAGAGATATCACAGTGTTCCGTCACTAGTTGTCACAATACTCCCTCACCACTGTAATCACAATATCCCATAACCCCTCTCATCACAAGGCTACATCCCTTTATCATCACAAAGTTCCATGACCCCTGACATCACAATATTCTATAACCCCTGTCATCAAAATGTTCCAATACACTTTCCATCATATTGCTGCATGACCCTGTCATCAAAATACTCCCTGCCCTTCTCATCACAATGCACCATGCAATTGTCTTCAAAATGCTCCATGACCTTTGTCATCACAAAGCGCCATGACCCTTGGCATCACAATGCTCCATGTCATTGTCATCACAATGCTCCATGAACCCTCTCATCACATTGCTCCATGCCCTTGTCATCAAAAAGCTCCATGTCACTTGTCATCACAATGCTCGATGCCTTTCTCATCACAATGCCCCATGACCTTGTCATTACAATCCTCCAAGACCCATGTCTCACAGTGTTTCATGCCCTTATCATCACAATGCTCTATGCCCACTCTCATCACAATAATCCATGAAACATTTCAGACCAATGCTCCATGCCCTTCTCATCACAATGCTCCTTTACCTCTTTCATAACAATGCTCCATGACACCTGCCATCAAAATGTTCCACGGCCTTGTCATCACAAGGCTCCATGACACTTGTCATCACAATGCTCCACGAGCCCTCTAATCAAAATGCTCCATGCCCTTGTCATCAAAAAGCTACATGACGCATGTCATCAGAATGTTCCATTGCCCTGTCATCACAAGGCTACATTCACTTGTCATCACAATTCTCCAAGACACTTTTTTTTTTTTTTTTTTGCGCTATGCGGGCCTCTCACTGTTGTGGCCTCTCCCGTTGTGGAGCACAGGCTCCGGATATGCAGGCCCAGCGGCCATGGCTCACGGGCCCAGCCGCTCCGCGGCATATGGGATCCTCCCAGACCGGGGCACGAACCCGTATCCCCTGCATCGGCAGGCGGACTCTCAACCACTGCGCCACCAGGGAGGCCCCTCCAAGACCCTTTTAATCAAAATGCTCCATGCATCTTTTCATCTCAATGCACCATGAACCCTGTCATCACAATGGACCCTGCCCATCATCATAATGCTTAAGGCTATTGTCATCACAATTAAATCAAAATGCTCCATGACCTATGTCATCACTATGCTCCAATCCCTGGTGATCACAATGTTCCATAGCCCTTATCATCAAAACACTCCATGACGCTCATCATCACAATTATCCATGGTCTTCTCATCACAATGCTCCATGAACTTTGTCATCACAATGCTCAATACACTTGTCATCACAGTGCTCCCTGACACTTGTCATCAGTATGCTCCATTAACCCTGTCATGACACGTCTCCATGCCTTTTTCATCACAATGATCCATGTCCTTTTAATCACAATGCTCCAAGACACATGTAATCACTATGCTCCATGCCCTTGTCATCACAAAGCTCAAAGACGCATGTCATCAGAATGCTCCACGGCCTTCTCATCAAAATGCTCCATGCCCTTGTCATTACAGTGCTCCAAGACCCCTGTAATCACAATGCTCCATGCCCCTTTTCATCTCAATGCTCCATGAACCCTGTCATCACAATGCATCATACCCTTCATCATAATGCTTCCGGCTATTGTCACCACAATGAAATAAAAATTCTCCATGACTTCTGTCATCACAATGCTCCATGACCCCTGTCATTAAAATACACCATGAACATTTTCAGCCCAATGTTCCATGACACTTGTCATCACAATGATCCATGCCCTTGTCATCCCAATGCTCCAAGACCGCTGTATTACAATGCTCCGTGACGCTTGTCATCACAGTGCTCCATGACACCTGTCATCACAATGCTCCATGCCTTTGTCAGCAAAATGCTACATGACTTTGTGATTACCATGCTCTATGCGCTTGTCATCACAATACTCCATTACCATTGTCATCACAATCCTCCATGAACCTTGGGATCACATTGCTACATGCCCTTGTCATCAAAATGCTCCATGCTCCTTGAAATCAAAATGATCCATGACCTCTGTCATCACAATGCTCGAAAACCTTGGGATCACAATGTTCCATAACACTTGTCATCCCAACGCTCCATGATGCCTGTCATCACAATACTCCATGCACTTTTCATCACAATGCTCCATGACTTTGGCATCACAATTCTCAATACACTTGTCATCACAATGCTCCCTGACACTTGTTGTCAGAATGCTCCTTGAACGCTGTCACGAAAAGTTTCCATGCCTTTTTCAACACAATGCACCATGCCGTTTTCATCACAATGCTCCACGCCACTGTCAGCAAAAAACTCCTCAAGCTTATCATGAGAATGTTCCATGACCCTTGTCATCACAATTCTCCATGCACTTGTCAGCACAATGCTCCCTGACCCTTGTCATCTCAATGCTCCAAGCCACTGTCATCACAATGCACCATTACCTTTGTCATCAGAATCCTCCATGACACCTGGAATCACAATGCTCCATGCCATTGTCATCACAATGGGCCATTACATATGTCATCACAGTGCTCCCTGACACCTCTCTTCACAATACTGCATGACCTGGTCATCACAATTCTCCATGCTCTTGTCACCACAATGCACCATTCCAACAGTCATCACAATAATCCATGAAAATTATTAGACCAATGCTCCATGCCCTTGTCATCACAATGCTCCATGACCCTTGTAATCACAATGCTCCATGAACTTTTCATCACAATGCTCTTTGATCCTTGTCATTACAATGCTCTATGCCTTTCTCAGCGCAATGCTCCATGACCCTTGTCATCACAATGCTCCATGCGCTTGTCAGCACGATGCTCCATGACGCATGTCATCAGAATGCACCATGTGCTTGTCATCACAGCGCTCCTCAAGCTTTTCATCACAATGCTCCATAAATATTGTCATCACAATGCTCCATGCACTTCTCATCAAAATGCTCTCTCAACACAGATATCACAATGTTACATCACTATTCGTCACAATACTCACTCACCCCGGTTATCACAATGTTCCATGACCCCTGTCATCACAATGCTTCATGCATTTATCATCACAATGTTCGAAGACCCCTGACATCACAATGCTCCATAACCCCGGTCATCAAAATGCTCCATGACCCTTTTCATCATAATCCTCCATGATCCCTGACATCACAATGTTCCATATTCCCTGTCATCAAAATATCCCATGACACTTTTCATCAAATTTCTCCATGACCCTGTCATCACAATGCTCCCTGCCCTTCTCATCACAATGCACAATGCCCTTGTCATCAAAATGCTCCATGACCTTTGTCACCACAAAGATCCATGACCCTTGGCATCACAATGCTCCATGTCATTGTCATCACAATGCTCCATGAACAATCTCAACACATTGTTCCATGCCCTTGTCATCACAAAGCTCCATGACACATGTCTTCAGAATGCTCCATGGCCTTCTCATCACAATGCTCCATGCCCTTGCCGTCAAAATGCTCCATTACCCCTGTCATAACAATGCTCCATGACCCCTGCCATCACGATGTTCCGTGGCCTTGTCATCACAATGCTCCATGACCCTTCTCATCACAATGATCCAAGACTCCTGTAATCACAATGCTCCATGCCCATTTTTCATCTCAATGATCAATGAACCCTGTCATCACAATGCACCATGCCCATCATCATAATGCTTCATGCTATTGTCATCACAATGAAATCAAAATGCTCCATGACCTCAGTCATAACAATGCTCCAAAAACTTGTGATCACAATATTCCATAACACTTGTCATCACAGTGCCCCATGACACTCGTCATCACAATTATCCATGTTCTTCTCATCACAATGCTCCATGACCTTTGTCATCACAATGCTCAATACACTTGTCATCAAAATGCTCCCTGACACTTGTTGTCTGTATGCTCCTTGAACCCTGTCATGACAAGGCTCCATGCCTTTTTCAACACAATGAACCATGCCCTTTTAATCACAATGCTCCAAGACCCATGTAATCACAATGCTCCATGCCCTTGTCATCACAAAGCTCAATGACGCATGTCATCAGAATGCTCCATTGCTTTCTCATCACAATGCTCCATTCCCTTGTCCTCACAATGCTCCAAGACCCCTGTAATCACAATGCTCCATGTCCCTTTTCATCAGAATGCTCCATGAGACTTGTCATCACAAGTCTCCATTGTCTTCTCATCAAAGTGCTCTAGGAACTTGTCATCAAAATGCTCCATGATCCCTGTCATCACAATACTCCATGAACATTTTCAGCCCAATGCTCCATGACCTTCTCATCAAAATGCTCCATGACCCCTGTCATCACAATGCTCCATGAACATTTTCAGCCCAATGCTTCATGACCCTTGTCATCACAATGATCCATGCCCTTGTCATCCCAATGCTCCATGACCCCTGTATTCACAATGGTCCGTGACGCTTGTCATCACAGTGGTCCATGACACCTGTCATCACAATGCTCCATGACTTTGTCAGCAAAATGCTACCTGACCTTGTCATTGCCATGCTCTATTCGTTTGTCATCACAATACTCCATTACCATTGTCATCACAGTCCTCCATGAACCTTTGGATCACATTGCTTCATGCCCTTGTCATCACAATGCTTCATGCTCCTTGAAGTCAAAATGATCCATGACTTCTGTCATCACAATGCTCAAAAACCTTGTGATCACAGTGTTCCATAACACTTGTCATCACAACGCTGCATAATGCCTGTCATCACCATACTCCATGCACTTTTCATCACAATGCTCCAAGACTTTGTCATCACAATTCTCAATACACTTGTCATCACAATGCCCCATGCCATTTTCATCACAATGCTCCATGCCATTGTCATCAAAATACTCCACAAGCTTGTCATCAGAATACTCCATGACCCTTTTCATCACAATTCTCCATGCACCTGTCAGCACAATGCTCCATGACCCTTGTCATCACAATGCTCCAAGCCATTGTCATCACAATGCTCCATTACCTTTGTCATCAGAATCCTCCATGACACTTGGCATCACAATGCTCCATGCCATTGTCATCACTATGGGCCATTACATATGTCATCATAATGCTCCCTGACACCTGTCTTCACAGTACTGCATGACCTGGTCATCACAATGCTCCATGCCCTTGTCATCACAATGCGCCATTCCAACTGTCATCACAATAATCCATGAAACTTATTAGACCAATGCTCCATTCCCTTGTCATCACAAGGCTCCATGCCCTTGTTATCACAATGGTCCATGACCCCTGTCATCAGAATGCTCCATGCCTCCATTCATCACAATGCTTCATGACCTTTGTCATCACAGTGGTCCATGCCCTAGTCATCAACAGTCTCTGTGACATGTTTAACCACAATGCTTCATGAACTTTTCATCACAATGCTCTTTGACCCTTGTCATCACAATGCTCTATGCCTTTCTCAGCACAATGCTCCATGACCTTCGTCATCACCATGCTCCATGCGCTTGTCAGCACAATGTTCCATGACCCATGTCATCACAATGCACCCTGCACTTTTCATCACTGTGCTCCACAATCTTGTCACCACAATGCTCCATAAAACTTGTCATCACAATGCTCCATGCACTTCTCATCAAAATGCTCTGTCAACACTGATATCACAATGTTACATCACTATTCATCACAATACTCCCTCACCCCTGTCATCACAATGTTCCATTACTTCTGTCTTTGCAATGCTACATGCACTTATCATCACAAAGTTCGATGACCCCTGACATCACAATGTTCCATAAACCCTGTCATCAAAATGCTCCATAACACTTTTCCTCAAAATGCTCAATGACCCCTGACATCACAATGTACCATAACACCTGTCATCTAAATATTCCATGACTCTTTTCATCAAATTGCTCTATAACCCTGTCATCACAATGCTCCCTGCCCTTCTCATCAAAATGTACCACGCCCTTGTCATCAAAATGCTCCATGACCTTTGTCATCACAAGGATCCATGATCCTTGGCATCTCAATGCTCCATGCCATTGTCATCACAATGCTCCATGAACCCTCTAATGAAAATGCTCCATGCCCCTTTGCATCTCAATGCTCCATGAACCCTGTCATCAAAATGAACCATGCCCATCATCATAATGCTTCAGGCTCTTGTCATCACAATGAAATCAAAATATTCGATGATCTATATCATCACAATGCTCCAAATCCTTGTGATCACAATGTTCCATAACACTTATCATCACAACGTCACTTGACGCTCATCATCACAATTATGCATGGTCTTCTCATCACAGTGCTCCATGACCTTTGTCATCACAGTGCTCTATACACTTGTCATCACAATGCTCCCTGACACTTGTCATCAGTATGCTCCTGGAACACTGTCATGACAAGGCTCCATACCATTTTCATAACAATGATACATGCCAATTTCATCACAATGCTCCAAGACACCAGTAATCACAATGCTCCATGCCCTTGTCATCACAATGCCCCAAGACCCCTGTAATCACAATACTCCATGCCCCTTTTCATCAGAATGCTCCATGAGACTTGTTATTACAAGGCTCCATGGTCTTCTCATCACAATGCTCCAGGAAATTTTCATCACAGTGCTCCATTCTCTTGTCATCACTATGCTCCATGACCCCTGTCCTCACAATACTTCCTGAACATTTTCAGTCCAATTCTCCAGGAACTTCTCATCACAATGCTTCATGATCCCTATCATCACAATGCTCCATGACCACTCTCATCACAGCGCTCCATGACCCCTGACAACACAGTGATCCGGGACTCTTGTCATCACAATTCTCCATTCCCTAGTCAACACAATGCTCCATGAACATTTTCAGCCCAATGCTCCATGACACTTGTCATCACAATGATCCATGCCCTTGCCATCCCAATGCTCCATGACCCCTATAATCACAATGATCCGTGATACTTCTCATCACAGTGCTCTATGACCCTTATCATCACAATGCTCCATGCCTGTGTCAGCAAAATGCTACATGACTTGTCATCAAAATACTCCATTTGCTTGTCACCACAATACTCCCTTACCATTGTCATCAAAATCCTCCATGAACCTTGGGATCACATTGATTCATGCCCTTGTCATCCCAATGCTCCATGCTCCTTGAAAACAAATTGATCCATGACTTCTATCATCACAATGCTCCAAACCCTTGTGATCACAATGTTCCATAACACTTGTCATCACAACGCTCCATGATGCCTGTCATCACAATACTCCATGCCCTTTTCGTCAAAATGCTCCATGATCTTTTTCATCACCATTCTCAATACACTTGTCATCACAATGTTCCCTGACACTTGTCGTCAGAATGCTCCTTGAAACCTGTCATGAAATGGCTTCATGCCTATTTCATCACAATGCTCCCTGCCCTTTTCATCACAATGCTCCATGCCATTGTCTTCACAATACTCCACAAGCTTGTCATTAGAATGCTCCATGACACTTGTCATCACAATGCTCCATGGCCACTGTCATCACAATGCTCCATACCCCTTGTCATTACTGTGCTCCATGACGCTCGTCATCACAATTATCCATGGTCTTCTCATCACAATGCTCTACGCCCTTGTCATCAAAATGCTCCATGACACTTGTCATCACAATTCTCCATGGCCACTGTCATCACAATGCTCCATACCCCTTGTCATTACTGTGCTCCATGACGCTCATCATCACAATTATCTATGGTCTTCTCATCACAATGCTCTACGCCCTTGTCATCAAAATGCTCCATGACCCTTCACATCACAATGCTCCATGGCCACTGTCATCACAATGCTGCATTCCCCTTGTCATTACAGTGCTCCATGATGCTCGTCATCACAATTATCCATGGTCTTCTCATCACAATGCTCCACGGTCTTTCCATCACACTGCTCCATGCCCTGGTCATCACAATGCTCCATGTCCCTTGTCATCACAATTCTCCTCGTTCTTGGCATCACTATGCTCCATGACACTTCTCATCACCGTGTTACATGATTTGTCATCACAATTCTCTATGCAGTTGTCATCGCAATGCTCCATGACCCCTGTCATAGGAAGCTCCATGTGCTTCTCATCACAATGCTTCATGAACTTGTCATCAAAATTCTCAATGGCGCTTGTCATCACAATGCTCCATGCCCTTGTCATCACAATGCTCCATGTCCCTAGTCATCACAATGCTCCAAGCCCTTGTCATCAAAATGCTCCATTACATTTGTCATCACAATCCTCCATGACACTTGGCATCACAATGTTCCATTCCATTGTCATCGCAATGGACCATGACATATGTCATCACAATGCTCCCTGAGACCTGTCTTCAAAATACTCCATGACCTTCTCATCACAATGCTCCATGCCTTTGTCATCACATTGCACCATGCCCACTGTCATCACAATAATCCATGAAACATGTCAGGCCAATGCTCCATGTCCCTGTCATCACAATGCTCATTGCCTTTTCATCACAATGCTCTATGACCCCTGTCATCATAATGCTCCGTGACTACAGTCATCACAATGCTTCATGACCTTTGTCATCACAATGGTCCATGCCCTCGTCATCACAAGGCTCTGTGACCTTTGTCACCAAAATGCTCCATGAAATTTTCATCACAATGCTCGGTGACCCATGTCATCACATTGCTCCATGTCTTTGTCAGCACAGGGCTACATGACCCATGTCATCACAATGCACCATGTGCTTGTCATCACAATGCTCCACAATCTTGTCATCACAATGTTCCATAAAACTTGTCATCACAATGCTCCATGCACTTCTTATCAAAATGCTCTCTCACGAATGATATCAAAATGTTCCCTCACTAGTCATCACAATACACCCACTCCCCTGTCATCACAATGGTCCACAACACCGTCATGAAAATGTTCCATGACTCCTGACATCACAATGTTCCATAACCCCTGTCATCAAAATGTTCCATGACACTTTTCATCAAATTGCTCCATGACCCTGTCATCACAATGCTCCCTGCCCTTCACAAGAGAATTCACCACACTCTTGTCATCAAACTGCTGCATGACCTTTGTCATCACAAAACTCCATGACCCTTGGCATCACAATGCTCCATGCCATTGTCATCACAATGCTCCAAAAACCTCTCATCACATCATTCCAAGCCCTTGTCATCACAGGATCCATGATGCTTTTCATCACAATGCTCGATGCCATTCTTCTCACAATGCTCCATGCGCTTTTCATTACAATCCTCCATGAACCATGTATCACAGTGTTCCGTGCCGTTGTTATCTCAATGCTCCTTGCCCCCTCTCATCACAATAATCCATGAAACATCTCAGAACAATGTTCCATGCCCTTTTCATCACAATGATCCAAGACTCCTCTAATCATAATTCTCCATGCCCCTTTCCATCTCAATGCACCATGAACGCTGTCATCACAATGCACCAATGCACATCATCATAATGCTTCATGCTATTGTCATCACAATGAAATCTAAATGCTCTATGACCTCTGTCATCACAATGCTCCAAATCCTTGTGATCACAATATTCCATAACACTTATCATCACAGCTCCCCATAACGCTCATCATCACAATTATCCATGGTCTTCTAATCACAATGCTCCATGATATTTGTCATCACAATGCTAAATACCATTGTCATCACAATGGTCCCTGACACTTGTCATCAGTATGCTCCTTGAACCCTGTCATGACAAGGCTCCATGCCTTTTTCATCACAATGTTACATGCCCTTTTCCTCACAGTGCTCCAATACCCCTGTAATCACAATGCTCCATGCACTTGTCATCACAAAGCTCCATGATGCATGTCATCAGAAAGCTCCATGACATTCTCATCCCAATGTTCAATGCCCTTGTCATCACAATGCTCCAAGACCCCTGTAATCACAATGCTCCATGACCCTTTTCATCAGAATGCTCCATGAGACTTGTCATCACATGGCTCCATGGTCTTCTCATCACAGTGCTCCAGTACCTTGTTATCACAATGCTCCTTGACCCCTGTCATCACAATACTCCATGAACATTTTCAGCCCAATGCTCCATGACGTTCTCATCACAATGCTCCATGACGTCTGTCATCACAATGCTCCATGACCACTGTCATCACAATGCTCCATGAACCCTGACAACACAATGATCCGGGACTCTTGTCATCAAAATGCTCCATGCCCTTGTCATCCCAATGCTCCATGAACCCTTTAATCACAATGATCCATGACGCTTGTCATCACAGTGCTCCATGAACCTTGTCATCACAATGCCTTTGTCAGCAAAATGATACATAATCTTGTCATCACAATGCTCCATGTGCTTGTCATCACAATCCTCCATGACCCTTGGGATCATATTGCTTTATGCCCTTGTCATCGCTATCTTGCCTTTCTGGATTTTACAGATTTTCGGATGCCCTTTTTGACCGGTGGGAAGCGACAATTCTTTGTAGTGTGGATTTGCATTGTGCCCTTGCTTGATTGGCCAAAAAGGGCCTCTGACTTTTCTCCTGAATATATTCAGGAGAAAATCATACGCTGTTTTTGGCCAAGTGCATCATTCTCGAAGTTGTGATGCCTTTCCTGTGCTTTAAAGGCGATTCCAATTTACCTCTTGAAATATGTTTTGTGCAATTCTGCCTCATTTTCAAGTCCACTTTGTTGCCTTCCCTCAACAGATTTTTGGAAGAGAGTAGTCCTTTGTAACTCTGCAGGTTTTTTATTTGCTTTGCCCCTGAGCTCCAATTTTCAAATCCCATTATTGGGAGCTGACCGCAAATCAACAATTTTGCTTCAGGACCTATACTGGTTCCAGGGGTGGCTATACCGGTTCCCTGTGGGTGGCTGAGGCTTTGGTTAATTCTTCTTCCTGACGGGAATTTAGAGTGACATGTGTCCGTCCAAATGCCTACATCTACTCTCTGATTGGTTCTCCCTCTTCCCTTTCATCCTCTGCACAACTAGCAAACTGTGCGATCCAGGAGGTTATAGGGGATGACTCTCCTAAGTTGGGAGATTGATAGTAAAGTAGTTGGAATGCCAAACTGTAGCACAAGGAGAGGAAAAAGTAGGAGACTTTCAGAAACCTTTCGCCATCACAGGGTGTCCATTCTCTAGGTTTCCCATACATGTTATAACTGTAGTGATATTCCCTTCTACCTGGAAATTTGGGACCCATGGAATGGTGACATGCATTACTACTTTAAAGGGTCTGCATTTTCTCTCCCAATCTCACCAGTCTTCTCAGTCCCAAGTGTCCAGCCTTATGTCTCATCCAGCTGTCTTTGCAGATAGGGTCATTCTAGGTTTCATCAGAACCCCTGAAGGAATTGTGGAAGAATTTTGCTGTTTTTTTGTTTTGTTTTTGAAATTCATTTTTATAATGGGGTTGAGCTGATTTTCCCTGACGTGTTTATGCCGGTCTAGACACACTTGATTCCCCTACAGAGGCATATCAATACATAGGTTTTAAGATTCTTACTAATCAGATATATTCCTCTGTGGGGAATAGGGGTTTTGAGTCCCGTTCACTGAGGAAGGTGTAGGTCTTGTCTATTCTGTATTTGGTTTATGGAATGGTACCTGTGCTAATATCAAACTCTGGTTTTATGCATCACCCCACCTCTCCTTTCCCCTTAAGGAGGCATAAGAGTGTTTTCTAAATGTGAGACGCTGCTCTCTTTCCTAATTCAGTTCATGTGTTGTGATGTTGACATTCCCTCTGTAAGTGATATCTTATGATAAGATTCTTTTTCTGTGTGACTAATTTCCCTTAGAATCATCATACCTAAATCCTCTC
Organism: Mesoplodon mirus; assembly: GCF_964341445.2. Classification (NCBI taxonomy): domain Eukaryota; kingdom Metazoa; phylum Chordata; class Mammalia; order Artiodactyla; family Ziphiidae; genus Mesoplodon; species Mesoplodon mirus. The sequence continues at coordinate 3,625,110 of NW_028295800.1, read as the reverse complement.
ATTATGCTGCTACTGGCCTTATGACATTGATTTCACGTCTGAATGATATTCCATTGTACAAAATTACCACAATTCTTTATGCATTTCTCTTTTTCCTGGGATACTTTAGGTGTACCGAAGTTGAGGTTCTTGTATGCAGAGCAGCCCTAAACTTTGGGGTGCCTGTGTCTTGTTGATATTTAGTCTTCCCAAGTTATATGTCCATGAGTTGAAGTCCCCTTTGCTCGGGGGCTTTGTATTTTAGATGTTTTAGGAAACAGCATACACTTCTTCAGAGTAGCTCTTGGATATTTATACCCCACCCATCAGCTTGACTAGTCTCCCTGTTTTCCATGGCCTCTCCTGCATTTTTGATTTGTACACATTTTTTGGATGGACTTTCTGAGCAGTGGAAATTGAGACTTCTTTATTGTGTGGATTTGCATTTCCCCCTTGCTTGGTTGGCCAAAAACTCTGTATGTGTTTTTTTCCTGAAGATATTCACGAAAAAAAGGCATACACCCTTTTGCCCAACTGCATCATTTTAGAAATTCTGCTGCTTTTCATATGCTTTAAATGTGAGTACAATCTACCTTTTGTAAAATGTTTCCTGCAATTCTGTCTCTCATTCAGAACCTCTTCGTTGCCTTACCTGATTATATTTTTGGACATTGGTTATCATTTATATATTTGCAGGTCTTTGAATTGTCTGCTCCTGAGCTCCATTTTGCAACTCGCTTTTTTTGTGAGCTGACCGCCAAACCATTGGATATATTCTGGCCCTATTCTGGTTCTGGGGAGGCAGGCTGAGCCTTTGGATAATTCTTCTTCCTAATGGGAAATTAGAGTGACATGTGCCTGTCAAAACTCCTACAGTTAATCTCTCATTGGTTCCTCCTCTTCCCATTTATCCTCTTCAAAATTGCAAACTGTGTGAAACAGGAGGTTAAAGGTGCTGATTCTCCAAGTGGGGAGATTGTTAATAATGTGGCTGGAATGGGGAACCCCAGCAACAGGAGATCAAAAATGAGGTGAATTTTAGAAACCTCTCCTGAGCACACGGTGTACATTCATCTCGGTTTCCCAGTCATGTTTTGCTGTCAGAAGATTCCCTTGAAACTGCAGATTTGGGACCCATGGAATGGGTACCAGGCAGTATTACTTTAAAAGGTCTGCATTTCCTCACCCAGCCTCTCTAACATCTCTTAGCGTGCATAGCTTCCAGCCTTATATATCATCCTGCTGTGGGTCTACATGTGTTCAATCCATGCTACATCGTAGCCCTTCAACAAAAGTTGTAAGAATTTTTGTCTGTCTCACTGTTTTTATAAATATATTTAAATTTATTTTTATATTGGTTACAGCTGATTTTCAAAGCTCTGTTTTTTGCTGCTGTACATCCACTTGATTCATGTACAGTGAGACAACAATTAATTCTTTCTCAGATGCTTACGAGTCATATGTATTATTTTCCAGTGACTTGAGTGGACTGAGTGCAGTTCTTTGAGGTACCGTGTAGGCCTTGCCAGTTATTCAATTCGGTAATTGGAATGGTATCTTTGCTAATTTCAACCTCCTGGATAATACCTCACCATTCCCCACCTTTCCCATTTAGCAGCCTTATGTCTATTTTCTACATATTTGACTATGTTTCTGTTTTGTAGTTTATTTCATGTGTAGCCATTTTTGATTCCACCTTTAAGTGACATCTTATGATATGTGTCTTTTTCTTTCTGACATGTGTCACTTAGAATGATCGTATGTAACTCCTCCAGAGTTGTTACAACTGGCCTTATTTAATTGATTTCTGGATGAGTAATATTCCACTCTACATAAGTACCCCATCTCTTTTATCCATTTTATCCTTCCAGGGACATTTAGTTTATATCCAAGTGGAGGCCCTTTTTAACAGAGAGGTGGTAAACGTTGGGGTGCCTGTTTTCTGTCATTTTTTGTTTTCCCCAAGGTATACGCCCATGAGTGCAAGTGCCCTATGCTCTGTAGCTCAGTTTTCAGATGTTTTAGCAAACACAATACACTTATCCAGAGTGGCCGTTGGCAAACTACATTTCCACTATCAGCCTCACAGGGCTCCCTTTTCTCCTCACCCTGTCCTGCATTTCTGGTGTTTACACTTTATGTGGATGGCCCTTCTGACTGATGTGAAGTGATACATTTTGTAGTATTGATTTCCAGTGCCCACCTGTTTGGTTGGATAAAAAGTGTGAATGGCCTTTACATGAATATATTCAGAAAAATATGCATACGCCCTTTTGAGCCAAGTGCATCATTGGCGATGTTCAGCCCCTTTTCTTGTGCTTTAATGGGGAGTCCTTTCTACCTCTTCAAATCTGTTTCCTGCCACTCCCCCTTGCTTACAAGTCCTTTTCTGTGACTTACCTCCAGACATTTTTCAACAATAGATATTTTCAACTCTGCAGTTTCATGAATTTTAGTGCCCCTGAGTTCCATTTTTCAACTTGTGTTTTTGGAAACTGGACACAAAACAGCGGGATTTCCTCTAGCCCTATTCTCTTTGTGTGGGTAATTCTAGCCTTTGATGAATTTGTCTTCCGGATTGGAAATTAGAGTGGCATGTGCCTGTCCAAACATCTAAGACTTGTCTCTAAATTTTTCTCATCCTTCCGCTTCATCCTCTGGACAGATTCCAAACTGTGTGCAACAGGATGTTGACGGTGCTGATATCCCCAAGTGAGGAGATTGTTAGGAAAGATGCTGGATGGGTGAACCCGAGCACCAGGTGATGAGGAGATGAGGTGCCTTTTCCAAACTCTTTCCGATCAAACGGTGTACCTCCTCTAGGTGTGACAGGCATGTTTTAGCTGTAGGAAGGGTCCCGTGCATGGAAGGAGAACACCAGGGATTTTTCCAAATCAGTGCCTCCCCGAACCCCAAACTGGGGAATTTTTAAGCTACGGCTACATGTATGTCCATTAAGGGCCTTGGGAAATAGGCAGAGCCCAAACTTTAGATGATTGAAATCTTCAGGTTCAGAAGCGCTCACCATCGGCCTTGCTTAGGTTACATTTTATCTGTCATTGTAGATGATGTCAATAAAAATATCGATTCTTTTTCAGATTATTTCCCCTTATAGGTTATTAAAAAATATTCAGTGTAGTTCCCTGTGCTTTACAGTAGTTCCTTGTTGATGATCTATTTTATACATAGCAGTGTGTATGTGTTAATCCCAAACTGTTAATTTATCCCTTCTCCTACCTTTCCCCTTTGGTAATAATAAATTATAAGATTTTATACTTCTCAGAAATGGGGGAGCTGAAAGAGAGGTATCCTTTTCAATGGAAAAGCATTCAAAACAAGATTGAAGCTTCAGCCAAGAGTATTCGATGTACATCCATGGAAATAAATCACTTCATTTCTCTAATGTTGACCTGACAAATAAGACAGACGTCTTCACTGAACTTGCTTATAGTAAAGTGATGGAAATGTCAAATGTAAGTCTTAGAAAAATCTTATTTTACCCGAGCATTATACACTGCTCTATGTTAACTACAGTTTGGCTCACACATCTGTTCATTGAAGTTACAATGTTCTCAATTTCTGTTACTGATCATCCAGAGGGAACCCCAACAGGAGTCCCCGTGCCCAGTGTCATTGGAGCCAACAGATCAAGACTGAGTTTGGTTCAGAAGCAAAGGAAACATTATTTTGAAAACCGAATGGAGAGGTGAGAGCGTGCACTCCCCCATGGGCTGTGGGCTGGGCAGCTGTGTAGGGATCCCGGCAGTGTCAGTGGGAGGGAGGGGATGGAGCTCTCGAGGGCTGGGTTGGCTGCAGCTCAGGCTCTATGCCGTGGAGTCTGCATTGGACCCCGCTAGCTGAGGTGTCGACCCAGCCATTCTGCAATAGGAAATCGGGTCTGAAGTGCCGGGTGTGGGACCTCTGCATGCGGAACCCTAGGAGCACGTGAAATTAGACAAAGCACAAAGGAAAAACAGGTTAGACTTTATTTTATTGCCCAGGTTCTCTTTTTATCTCACAGGAATTTTTAATGAACATTGCCAGAGACGAACCCCTCCTCTTCTTTTTGTTCCGTTCCTCATTCTTGGGGTGTTGAGGGTGCAGACCCCTCTTTTGTAACTGCTTCATGCTGTGGTGGGAGCCCTGATACGTGGGGGAAGGGGCAAAACGTCTGCCCACCAGCCTCCAGGTGAGGTTGATTGTCCCAAATCCTCCTGCATCACTTCTCGTCCGCCTGAGCACCAGCATTGGAAGTGTTATAGATTCTAATGACTTTTAAGGGTCCAGGAAAGAGATGCGCAGAGATGCTGTGGTGGCAGGTTTCACCCCACCCCACATTTGTTCGGTGACATTAGGCTGACGTATTTTGCCAGCCTATATGCTCTGACCAGTAGTCTGTGCTTTCTTTAATTAGGTCCCTGAATTAATGTACAAACAGCACCATGTGTCAGAGCCCTGACCGTGCAACTCCCAGACAGTCCAGGGTCAGTGGTGATCCAGGACCATGACGTCCACTGAGTCAACGGCCTTTAGAAGTAGCCAGCAGTCCAGGCGGTCATATTGGCCACCATCACCACGGTGTCTGTAGGGTTTTCTATGGTGAAAGCGTCATATACGTTTCCCACGCCAAGCTTATTACCTCCCTTCTGGGTGCAGTAAGTCCTGCAAGCAGTAGTCTGCTCTTTCGGGGCACAGTCTTCTAGTTTTCTGAGAGAAAATCCAGGTCAAGTGATGGTCACACGAGTCATCTTGGGGGCCCGTTGCCCCCATTTGTCTCTCTGGAGGTAGGAGTTGGAGGGCCTCCTCACTCGAGGTCAGTGTGTCCACAGAGCGACCCCTGCAACTTCAGGACATGATGGGTGGTTAGGATCACCACATGGGGTCCTTTTCCCTTAGGAGGGAGCTGGCCTTGTGGGCTGCTGATTTCCAGCTTTTTAGATACCCCAGTACTGGATTCTATTAAAAAAGATCATCATCTTTTTATGTCAGTGTTTCATGTAGAGGCCCAGCTATTAGACTGTAGTTAGTGATCCAGATGCAGAAAACCTTGGCCTCACCAGGAACCCCTAAGCTGTCTTCTAGTTTTAGAAGAGGTAAGGCTGCAAATGGCTTCTTCCCTATCCTGGGATGCGTTTCTCCGAATATCTGTGAGGATGAAGCCCAGGCATGTCACCTGAGCCTGGGATATTTGAGCCTTTTTCTTGGACACCTTCTATCCTTTCTTGGTTAGGTAGTTCAGAGACGTCTTTAGTAGGCCTGGCGATCAGAATGTCATCTGCACATTGAAGGAGGGTTCCCTTTTACAGAGGTAGAACGTTTAGGTCTTTAGAGGACATTTCCCCAATGATGGTGTGGGGATTTTTGAACCATTGGGGCAGGACGGCCCAGCATTATTTGTTTTGTAGCATGTTGTGTACTGCCACTCACAAGACAAAAATTCTTGTGACTCTGAGATGAATGGAATACAGAAGAAGGCATCATTGAAGTGTAATACAGAATGCCATGGCCTGGTGGATGGTAGAATGAGCAGCAGGGTGTAGGAAATAGGAGCTACTGGATGTATATCCTCGGTGGCTTCACTGACTGTCCTGATATCCTTTACCAGGTCTCCAGCAGCCCATGGGGCTCTCGTGGTCAGGCCAATCCCAGGATATGGAGCTCACCTGGGCTGCATCCCGCACCCCATAGCCCACGGGGCTCTCGTGGTCAAGTCCCTCCCAGGGTATGGAGGTCACCTCTGCAGTTACCCAGCAGCCCATGGGGCTGTCATAGTCTGGCCCTTCCCAGGATATGGAACTCCCCTGGGCAGGTACCCCAGCAGGGCTGGACACACAGGAACTGTGCACATAGCCCACCTTGCAGAGAACCCCCAGCTCACCTGTTGCTCACAGCTGACACAGAACACCTCAGAGCAGGACTTGAACTAACAAACAGCAGCTCTGACAGGTCTGTGACCCTGGCTATCACTCTGTGCAGCCTCTCTCTGCCTGGTCTTCCAGACACTTCCACTGCAGCCAGCGCACCAGGCCTCTGTCTCCACCCACCATCACTCCTCTCCCTGACTCCTGGGTTCCTCTCATTAGGATAGGGTCTTCTTGAAGTTGTTTTCCACTCATGGACCAGATAAAATGATAAGAAAACAAGCCGCAGCTGCAGCCCCTTGTCTAGCCTGACTCTCAAGAGCCCACACCTGTTCCTTGGGACTGACCCGTTTAGCAAGGTTCATTTTCTGCAACTGTGAGCCCCTGAGGGGTGAGGATTGGCTGATTTGGGCAGCCTGACACTGCCTGCCAGCCCCCCCCCACAGGTGTGCCTGGGTTGAGGTCAATATAAACACCTCTCCAGTCAGCAAGAGCCCCTGTAGCTGTGCCTGACGCCATATTCTCTGCCCCGTCAGCAGTTTCGGGGCTGGGGTGGTGGGAGAGAGTGAGGGGCCGTGGCTTTGTGGGTGGCCCAGTGTAAGTGGGGCTCTGCTGGACTCTCTGCAGGAGTTGCCAGTCTGCCACCAGCTAAAGAAGAGGATGTGTCACCCATACCTGCCACTGGAATTTCTCCCCAGGCAGAGGTGAGGAAGTAAAAAATCAGTGGGGGCCGTGGCAGGAGGGGTATCTCAGGCAGGGAAATGGAAAGATTCCAGAAGAGCATCTGGGGCCAGGACCATCCTGGCTGGCCTGCAGGCACCAAGTCGGCCTGCGTGCTCTCACTAGTGTGGCTCCACAGCCCTTCCTCTAGGCTTGCAAGTGCTTGTACATATTCAGGTGTTTTACCTGGAAAGGGTGGGAAGAGTTCAGCTGCAGCAGGACTGGGGCTCAGCTCACATTTACTCACAGACACCTCGACACAGTCCCCCAGCTTTGCAATGAGGATGCTCCTTGTGGGGGGGAGCGCTGCTGAGTGCATAGGAGACGATTTCCCACCTCTGACCATCTTAAGAATTTTTTACCACTGGAGCAAGTGCCCTGATACGATTTTCCTCTGTATAACTGGTGAGTTCTGTGTTTTTTTTTTCTTTTTTTCTTTTTGGTTCAAGTTAGATTTTATTTATCCATCTTTTTTTTTTTAATTTGGAGATATAAACATCGAAATAATGCATTAATATAAAGACGTCTATGTGAAGGGAAAAACTTTTTTTCTGTTTTATTTTATTAAATGTTATTTATTTATTTTTAATTTTTTTAAATTTATTTCTTTTATACAGCAGGTTCTTATTGGATATGTATTTTATACATATAAGTGTGCACATGTGAATCCCAGTCTCCCAATTCATCCCACCACCACCCTCACATGGTGTTCCCTCCTTGGTGTCCATATGTTTGTTCTCTACATCTGTCTCTATCTCTGCCCTGCAAACTGGTTCATCTGTACCATTTTTCTAGGTTCCACATATATGCATTAATATACAATATTTGTTTTTCTCTTTCTGACTTACTTCACTCTGTATGACAGTCTCTAGATCCATCAAGGTCTCTACAAATGACCCAATTTCCTTCCTATGTATGGCTGAGTAATATTCCGTTGTATATATGTACCACATCTTTATCCATTCGTCTGTCTGTGGGCACTTAGGTTGCTTTCATTAACTGTCTATTGTAAATAGTGCTGCAGTGAACATTGTGGTGAATGTGTCTTTTTGATTTATGGTTTTCTGTGGGTATATGCCCAGTAGAGGGATTGCTGGATTATATGGTAATTCTATTTTTAGTTTTTTTTTTTTTTTCTTTTTGCGGTATGCGGGCCTCTCACTGTTGTGGCCTCTCCCGTTGTGGAGCACAGGCTCCGGATGCGCAGGCCCAGCGGCCGTGGTTCACGGGCCCAGCCGCTCCGCGGCATATGGGATCCTCCCAGACCGGGGCACGAACCCGTATCCCATGCATCGGCAGGCGGACTCTCAACCACTGCGCCACCAGGGAGGCCCTATTTTTAGTTTTTAAGGAACCTCCATACTGTTCTCCATAGAGACTGTATCGATTTACATTTCCAACAATAGTGGAATAAGGTTCCTTTTCTCCACACCCTCTCCAGCATTTGTTGTTTGTAGATTTTCTGATGATGCCCATTCTAACAGGTGTGACGTGATACCTCATTGTAGTTTCGATTTCCATTTCTCTAATAATTAGTGATGTTGAGCAGATTTTCATGTGCGTACTGGCCATCTCTATGTCTTTTTGGAAGAAATGTCTATTTAGATCTTCCATTTTTGTATTGGGTTGTTTGTTTTATTAATATTGAGCTGCATGAGCTGTTTATATATATTGGAGATTAATCATTTGTCCATTGATTCGTTTGCAAATATTTTCTGCCATTCTGAGGGTTGTCTTTTCGTCTTGTTTGTAGTTTCCTTTGCTTTGCAAAAGCTTTTACGTTTCATTAGTCCCATCTGTTTAGTTTTCTTTTTTATTTCATTACTATAGGAGGTGGATCAAAAAAGATCTTGCTGTGATTTACGTCAGAGTATCCTTCGTAAGTTTTCCTCTCAGAGTTTTATACTGTCTGGTCTTACATTAAGGTCTCTAATCCATTTTAAATATATTTTTATGTATGGTGTTGGGGAGTGTTCTAATTTCATTCTTTTACATGTAGCTGTCCATATTTCCCAGCACCAATGATTGAAGAGACTGTCTTATCTCCATTGTATAGTCTTGCCTCCTTTGTCATAGATTAGTTGACCATAGGTGTGTAGGTTTATCCTTGGGCTTTCTTTTTTTTTTTTTTTCTTTTACACGTTTATTGGAGTATAATTGCTTTACAATGGAGTGTTCGTTTCTGCTGTATAACAAAGTGAATCAGCTATACATATACAAATATCACCAGATCCCCTCCCTCTTGCATCTCCCTCACACACTCCATAACCCACCCCTTTATGTGGTCACAAAGCACCGAGCTGATCTCCCTGTTCTATGTGGCTGATTCTCAGTAGCTATCAGTGTTACATTTGGTAATGTATTTATGTCCATGCCACTCTCTCACTTCGTCCGAGCTTACCCATCCCCCTTCCGGTTTCCTCAAGTCCTTTCTCTATGTCTGTGTCCTTAATCCTGTCCTGCCACTAGGTTCTTCAAAATCTTTTTTTTTTCTTCATTAGATTCCATATATCTCTGTTAACATACAGTATTTGTTTTTCCCTTTCTGACTTACTTCACTGTGTAGGACAGATTCTAAGTCCATCCACCTCAGTACAAATAACTCAGTTTTGCTTCTTTTTATGTTTGAGTAATATTTGATTGTATATATGTGCCAGATCTTCTTTATCCATTCATCTGTCGATGGACACTTAGGTTGCTTCCATGTCCTGGCTAATGCAAATAGAGCTGCAATGAACATTTTTGTACATAAATCTTTTTGAATTATGGTTTTCACAAGGCAAATGCCCAGTAGTTGGATTGTTGTGTCGTATGGTACTTCTATTGTTAGTTATTTAAAGGAACCTCCGTACTGTTCTCCCTAGTGCTCATATCAATTTACATTCCCACCCACAGTGCAAATGTGTTCCCTTTTCTCCAATAAAGGCCTCTCCAGCATTTATTGTTTTCTAGATTTTTTTGATGATTGCCACTCTGATTGCTGTGAGTTGATACCTCACGGTAGTTTTGATTTGCATTACTCTAATGATTAGTGATGTTCAGCATCCTTTCATGTGTTTCTTGGTAATCTGTATATCTTCTTTGGAGAAATGTCTATTAGGTCTTCTGCCCGTTTTTGGATTGGGTTGTTTGTTTTTGTGATATTGAGCTACATGCGGTGCTTGTAAAGTTTGGAGATTAATCCTTTGTCAATTGCTTCATTTGAAAATATTTTCTCCCATTCTGAGGGTTGTTTTTGCATCTTGTTTATGTTTTCCTGTACTGTGTAAAAGCTTTTAAGTTTCATTAGGTCCCATTTGTTGATTTCTGTTTTTATTTCCATTTCTCTAGGAGGTGGGTCCAAAAGGATCTTGCTGTGATTTATGTCATAGAGTGTTCTGCCTATGGTTTCCTCTAAGTGTTTTATAGTGTCTGGTCTTATATTTAGATCTCTAATCAATTTAGAGTCTATTTTTGGGTATGGTGTTATGGAGTGTTCTAATTTCATTCTTTTATGTGTAGGGGTCCAGTTTTTCCAGCACCAATTACTGAAGAGACTGTCTTTTCTCCATTGTATATCCTTAGCTCCTTTGTCATAGATGAGATAGCCATAGGTATGTAGGTTTATCTCTGGGCTTTCTGTCCTGTTCCATTAATCTGTGTTTATGCCAATCTACATAAACTTGATTCCATTAGGGAGACATATAAATACATAGGTTTCAAGGTTATTACCAGTCAGATATATTCCTCTTCAGTGAATAGGGTGTTTTGTGTCCAGTTCATTGAGAAAGGAGTAGGTCTTGTCTATTACATATTTGGTATATGGAATGGGATCTGTGCTAATTTCAAACTCTGCTTTTACACATCACCCCATGTCACCTTTCCCCTTAAGGAGGCATAAGTGTGTTTTCTAAATGTGTAACTCTGTTCTCTTTTGAAATTCAGTTCATGTGTAGCCATGTTTACATTTCCTCTATAAGTGATATATTACAATAAGTTTCTTTTTCTTTGTGGCTCATTTCACTTAGCATCATCGTACCTAAAGCCACTCATTATGCTGCTATTGGCCTTATGACATTGATTTTATGTCTGAGTGACTTTCCTTTGTATATAAGTACCACAACATCTATATCCATTTTTTTTTCCTTTCCTGGGATATATAAAGTGTACCGAAGTCGAGGTTCTTGTAAACAGAGCAGCCCTAAATTTTGGGCTGGCTGTGTGTTGTGGATTTTTAGTTTTCCCAAAATACACGCCCATGAGTGGAAGTGTGCTATACTCTGCAGCTCTGTTTTAGAAAACAACATACAGTTCTCCAGAGAGGCTGTTGGCAATTTACATCCTGTCCATCGGCGTAACCAGGCTCCCTTTTCTCCATGGCTTGTCCTGCATTTGTGGTTTTTACACTATTTGTGGATGGCCCTTTTGACTGGAGGTAAGGGACACTTCTATGTAGTGTGGATTTGCAATGCCTGATGGCTTGCTTAGCCAAAAAGGTCATATGCTTTTTTTCCCGAATATATTCAAGAAAATACACATAATCCCTTTTCAGCCAAGGGCAACATTGTCGAAATTCTGTCGCTTTTCATGTGCTTTAAAGATGACTCCAATTTACCTCTTGAAATATGTTTCCTTCAATTCTGCCTTGCATTCAAATCCTCTTTACTGCCTTTCCTCAATATATTTCTGGATGATAGTTGTCCTTTATAACTCTGCAAGTTTGTGAATTGCTGTGCCCCTGATTTCCATTTTTCAACTCGCCTCTTTGTGAGCTGGCTGCAATACCGCAGGATGGCTTTAGGCCCTAGTCTGGTTCCGGGGCTTCAGGCTGAGCCTTTGGTTAATTCTTCTTCCTGATGGGAAACTAGAGTGACATGTGCCCATCCAAACACCTACAGCTAATCTCTCATTTATTTCCCCTCTTCCTGTTCAACCTCTGCACAATTTACAAACTGTGCATAAAGGGAGGGTAAAGGCGCTGACACTCCAAGTGGGGAGATTTTGAGTCTTGCACATGGAATGGTGAAGCCGAGCACGACAAAAGGAAAAATGAGGTATCTTTTAGAAAACTTTCCCAATTACACAGTGTACCATCCACTGGGTTTCCCATGCATGTTTTAAATGTAGGAAGATTCCCTTAAACCTGGAGAGTTGGGACCACTAGAATGGGTAGCACACAGTATTGCTCTAAGTGGTGTTCTTTTGTTCACACAACCTCAAAAATCTTGTCAGCCCCAAGTGTCCAATCTTATGTCTCATCCAGCTTTGGTTGTAAAGGTGGTCAATCTAGCTTGCATCACAGGCCCTGAACGTAGATTTAAGACTTTCTATCTTCTTTTGCATTTTGCTTTTGAAATTTATTTTTATAAGTGGGTTTAACTGCATTTCAGTGCTGTGTTCATGCCGTTATACACACACATGATTCCTTTATGGAGACATGAGAATACATATGTTTTAAAATACTTAGAGTCAGACATATTCCTCTGCAATGAATAGGGGGTGTTGAGTCCAGTTTATTGTGCCGGGAGTAGGTGTTGTCTATTACATACATGGTTTATATAACGGTATCTGTGCTAATTTAAAACTGTGGTTTTATGCATCACCCCACCTCGGCTTTCCCATTAAGCAGGCAGAAGATGTTTTCTAAATGTGTGACTCTGTTGTGTTTGTCATTCAGTTCATGTGTAGTCATGTGTACATTCCCGCTATGAGTGATAACTTATGATAAGATTAGTTACTCTGTAATCTTTCCTAACTCAGTTCATGTGTAGCCATGTTTACAGGACCTTCATAAGTGATATCTTATGATAAGTTTCTTTTTCTGTGTGACTTATTTCACTTAGAATCATCGTACCTGAATCCACTCTTTTTGCTGCTACTGGCCTTATGACATTGATTTCATGGCTGAGCGATATTCCATCGTACGTAAGTACCACAATATCTTGAACCATTTTTGTCTTTCCTGGGATACTTAAGGTGTACCCAAGTTGAGGTTCTTGTAAGCAGTGCAGCGCTAAATTTTAGGGTGGCTCTGTCTTATTGATTTTCAGTTTTCCCAAGGTATATTCCCTAGACTGGAACTGCCCTTGGCTGTGTAGCTGTGTTGTTTACTTGTTTTAGGGAACACAATCCACTCCTCCAGAGAGGCATTTGGCAACTTACATCCCGCCCATCAGCATAACAAGGCTCCGTGATCTCCAGGGCCTCTCTTGCCTTTCTGGTTTTTACACATTTTGTGGATGTCCCTTTTGACCGGTGGGAAGGGATACTTCTTTGTAGTGCAGATTTGCATTGCTGCTTGCTTGCTTGGCCAAAAATGGCGTATGCATTTTCTCCTGAATATACTCGGGAGAAAACGCATACACCCTTTTTGGTAGGTGCATCATTGTCGAAGTTGTGCCCCTCTTCCTGTGCTTGAAAGGTGATTCCAACGTACCTCTTTAAATCTGTTTCCTGCTATTCTGCCTTGTTTTAAAGTCCGCCTCTCTGCCTTCCCTCAAAAGATTTTTGGACGATAGTTGTCCTCTATTACTCTGCCAGTTTGTAAATTGCTGTGCCCCTGAGCTCCATTTTTCAACTCGTTTTTGTGAGCTGACAGCAAATCCAAAATTATGGTTCAAAACCTATACTGGTTCCCGGCGGGTGGCTGAGACATTGGTTAATTCTACTTCCTGCCGGGCAATTAAAGTGACATGTACCTGTCCAAATGGCTAACAGCTACTCTCTCATTGGTTCTCCCTCTTTCCTTTCATCCTCTGCCAAATTGGCAACCTGTGCGAACCAGGAGGTTTTATGGGCTATCGCTCCAAGTTGGGAGATTGATAGTAAAGCCGTTGGAAGGTCAAACTGGAGAACAAGGAGAGGGACTATAAGTTGAGTTTTAAAAACATTTCGTATTCACTGTGTGTCCATTCTCTAGGTTTCCCGTAAATGTTATGGCTATAGTAATATTCCCTTACACAAGGAGAGTTGGGACACATGGAATGGGTGCCACATATTATTGCTTTAAAGGGTCTGCATTTGCTCACCCAGTCTCACCAAACCTCTCAGTCTCAAGTGTCCAGCTTTATGCCACATCCAGCTCTCGTTGTAGGTAGGGTCATTCCAGGTTTCATCAGAGCCCCTGAAGGAATTGTAAAGATTTTCCCTGTTTTTTTTGTTTTGTATTTGAAATTTCTTTTTGTACTGGGTTTCAGCTGATTCGCACTGCCATGTTTATGCCAGTCTAGACACACTTGATTCCCTTACGGTGACATATCAATACATAGGTTTTAAGATTCTTACTAGTCAGATATATACCTCTGTGCAGAATATTGGGTTTTGCGTCCCTTTCACTGATGAAGGTGTGGGTCTTGTCTATTCCATATTTTGATTTTGGAATGGTACTTGTACTAATATGAAACTCTGGTTCTATGCATCACCCCACCTCTCCTTTCTCCTTAAGCAGGCATAAGTGTGTTTTCTAAATATGAGACGCTGTTCCCTTTCCTAACTCTGTTCATGTGTAGCCATGTTACAGAAAATTCATAAGTGCTATCTTATGATAAGTTTGTTTTTCAGTGTGACTTATTTCACTTAGAATCATCGTACCTGAATCCATTCATTTTCCTGTTACTGGCATTATGACATTGATTTCATGGCTGAGGGATAATCCATCGTACATAAGTACCACAATTTTTTGAATCATATTTATCTATTCCGGGATATTTAGAGAGTACTCAATTTGAGATTCTTGTAAGCAGTGCAGGCCTAAATTTTGGGGTGGCTCTATCTTATTGATTTTCAGTTTTCCCAAGGTATATTCCCTAGACTGGAAGTCCCCTTGTCTCTGTAGCTCTGTTGTTTACTTGTTTTAGGGAACACAATGCACTCCTCCAGAGAGGCAGTTGGCAATTTACATCCCGCCCATCAGCATAACAAGGCTCCATGTTCTCCAGGGCCTCTCTAGGATTTCTGGTTTTTACACATTTTGTGGATGTCCCTTTTGACTGGTGGGAATTGATACTATTTTGCTGTGCAGTTTTGCATTGCCCACTTGCTTGCTTGGCCAAAACGGGCGTATGCGTTTTCACCTGAATATATTCAGGAGAAAACGCATACGCCCTTTTTGGCCAAGTGCATCATTTTCGAAGTTGTGCCCCTCTTCCTGTGCTTTACAGGTGATTCCAACGAACCACTTGAAATCTGTTTCCTGCTATTCTGCCTCGCTTAAAAGGTCACCTCGTTGCCTTCCCTTGACTGATTTTTTGGATGATAGTTGTCCTTTATTACTGTGCCAGTTTGTGAATTGCTGTGCCCTTGAGCTCCATTTTCTAACTCGTTTTTGGTGAGCTGACCACAAGTCCAAAATTTTGGTTCAGGACCTATAATTGTTCACGGCGGGTGGCTGAGACTTTGGTTAATTCTTGTTCCTGCCGGGAATTTAGAGTGACATGTGCCCGTCCCAATGCCTAACAGCTACTCTCTCATTGGTTCCCCCTTTTCCCTCTCATCCTCTTCCAAATTGGCAACCTGAGCAAACCAGGAGGTTAAAGGGGCTGTCTCTCCAAGTTGGGAGATTGATAGTTAAGCAGTTGGAAAGTCAAACCGGAGCACCAGGAGAGGGACAATTAGTTGAGTTTTAGAAAACTTTCGTATTCACTGTGTGTCCATTCTCTTGGTTTCCTGTACATGTTATACCTGTAGTAATATTCCCTTCAACATCGAGAGTTGGGAACCATGGAATGGGTGCCACGCATTATTCGTTTGAAGGGTCTCCATTTGCTAATCCAAATTCACCAATCCTCTCAGTCCCAAGTATCCAGCCTTATGCCACATCCAGCTGTCGTTGTACTCAGGGTCATTCAAGGTTTCATCAGAGACCCTGAAGGAATTGTAAAGAATTTCCCTGTTTTGTTGTTTTGTTTTTGAAATTCCTTTTTATAGTGGGTTTGAGCTGATTCTCACTGCTGTGTTTATGCCAGTCTAGACACACTTGTTTCCCTTATGGTGATATATCAATACATAGGTTTTAAGATTCTTACTAGTCAGATATATTCCTCTGTGTGAAGTATGGGGTCTTGATAACCTTTCAGTGAGGAAGGTGTAGATCTTGTGTATTCTGTATTTGGTTTCTGGAATGGTGCCTGTACTTATATCAAACTCTGGTTTTATTCAACACCCCACCTCTCCTTCCCCCTTAAGCAGGCGTAAGAGTGTTTCATAAATGTGAGACTCTGTTCTCTTTCCTAACTCAGTTCATGTGTAGCCATGTTTACAGGATTTTCATAAGTGATATCTTATGATAAGATTCTTTTTCTGTGTGACTTATTTCACTTAGAATCATCATATCTGAATCCATTCATTTTGCTGCTACTGGTCTTTTGACATTGATTTCATGGCTGAGGGATATTCCATCATAACGTAAGTACCACAATTTTTTGAACCATTTTTATCTTTCACGGAATATGTAAGGTGTACCCAAGTTGAGGTTCTTGTCAGCAGTGCAGCCCTAAATTTTGGGGTGGCTCTGTCTTATTGATTTTCAGTTTTCCCAAGGTATATGCCCTAGACTGGAAGTGCCCTTGGCTCTGTAGCTCTGTTGTTTACTTGTTTTACGGAACACAATGCACTCCTGCAGAGAGGAAGTTGGAAATTTACATGCCTTCCTTCAGCATAACAAGGCTCCCTGTTCTCCAGGGCCTGTCTTGCCTTTCTGATTTTTACACATTTTTCCGATGTCCCTTTTGACCGGTGGGAAGTGATACTACTTTGTAGTGCAGATTTGCATTGCCCGCTTGCTTGCTTGGCCAAAAAGGGCGTATACGTTTTCTCCTGAATATATTCAGGAGAAATCACATACGCCTTTTTTGGCCAAGTGTATCATTGTCGAAGTTGTGACACTCTTCCTGTGCTTTAAAGGCGATTGGAACGTACATTGTGAAATCTGTTTCTTGCTATTCTGCCTCGCTTTCAAGTCCACCTCGTTGCCTTCCCTCAACAGATTTTTGGACGATAGTTGCCCTTTATTACTCTGCCAGTTTGTGAATTGCTGTGCCCCTGAGCTCCATTTTTTAACTCGTTTTTTCTGAGCTGAACGCAAGTCCAATATTTTGGTTCAGGACCTGGTTCCCGGTGGGTGGCTGAGACTTTGTTCAATTCTTCTTCCTCCCAGGAAATAAGAGTGACATATGCCCGTCCAAATACCTAACAGCTACTCTCTCATTGGTTCTCCCTCATTCCATTCATCCTCTGTGAAATTGGCAACCTGTGCAAAACAGTAGGTTAAAGGTGCTGTCTCTCCAGGTTGAGAGACTGATAGTAAAGCAGTTGGAAATTCAAACCGGAGCGACAGGACAGGGACTATTCATTGAGTTTTAGAGACCTTTCGTATTCACAGTGTGTCCATTCTCTAGGTTTCCCGTACATGTTATAGCTGTAGTAATATTCCCTTCAACCTGGAGAGTTGGGACCCATGGAAAGGGTGCCATGAATTATTGCTTTAAAGGGTCTGCATTTGCTCACCCAATCTCACCAATCCTCTCAGTCCCATGTGTCCAGCCTTATGCCACCTCCAGCTGTCGTTGTAGATACGGTCATTCCAGGCTTCATCAGAGACCCTGAAGAAATTGTAAAGAATTTCCCTGTTTTTTTGTTTTGTTTTTGAAATTCCTTTTTATAGTGGGTTTGACCTGATTCTCACTGCCATGTTTATGCCAGTCTAGAAACACTTGTTTCCCTTACGGAGACATATCAATACATAGGTTTTAAGATTCTTACTAGTCAGATATATACCTCTGCGGGAAATATGGGGTTTTGAGTCCCTTTCACTGAGGAAGGTATAGGTCTTGTCTATTCCATAGTTGGTTTATGGAACGGTACCTGTGCTTATATAAAACTCTGGTTTTATGCATCCCCCCACCTCTCCTTCCCCTTTAAGCAGGCATAAGAGTGTTTTCTAAATGTGAGACTCTGTTCTCTTTCCTAACTCAGTTCATGTGTAGCCATGTTTACAGGATCTTCATAAGTGATATCTTATGATAAGTTTCTTTTTCTGTGTGACTTATTTCACTTAGAATCATCGTACCTGAATCCACTCATTTTGCTGCTACTGGTCTTATGACATTGATTTCATGGCTGAGGGATATTCCATCATACGTAAGTACCTCAATTTTTTGAACCATTTTTATATTTCCTGGGATATTTAAGGTGTACCCAAGTTGAGGTTCTTGTATGCAGTGGAGGCCTAAATTTTGGGGTGGCTCTGTTTTATTGAATTTCAGATTTCCCAAGGTATATTCCCTAGACTGGAAGTGCCCTTGGCTCTGTAGCTCTGTTGTTTACTTGTTTTAGGGAACACAATGCACTCCTCCAGGGAGGCAGTTGGCAATTTACATCCCGCCCATCAGCATAGCAAGGCTCCCAGTTCTCCAGGGCCTGTCTTGCATTTCTGTTTTTTAAACATTTTGCATATATCCCTTTTGACTTGTGGGAAGTGATACTTCTTTGTAGACCAGATTTGTATTGCCCGCTTGCTTGCTTGGCCAAAAAGGGCGTATGCGTTTTCTCCTGAATATATTAAGGACAAAACGCATACGCCCTTTTTGGCTAAGTGCATCATTGTCGAAGTTGTGTCCCTCTTCCTGTGCTTTAAAGGTGATTCCAACGTACCTCTTGAAATGTGTTTCCTGCTATTCTGCCTCCCTTTCAAGTTCGCCACACTGCCTACCCTCAACCGATTTTTGGACGATAGTTGCCCTTTATTACTCTGCCTGTTTGTGAATTGCTGTGCCCCTGAGCTCCATTTTGTAACTCGTTTTTTGTGAGCTGAACGCAAGTCCAATATTTTGGTTCAGGACCTATACTGGTTCCCGGTGGTTGGCTGAGACTTTGGTTAATTCTTCTTCCTCCCGAGAAATAAGAGTGACATGTGCCCATTCAAATGCCTAACAGCTACTCTCTCTTTGGTTCTCCCTCTTCCCTTTCATCCTATGCCAAATTGGCAACCTCTGCGAACCAGGAGGTTAATGGTGCTGTCTCTCCAAGTTGGGAGATTGATAGTAAAGCAGTTGGAAAGTCAAATTGGAGCACCAGGAGAGGGAATATTCATTGAGATTTAGAAATCTTTTGTATTCACAGTGTGTCATTCTCTAGGTTTCCCATACATGTTATAGCTGTAGTAATATTCCCTTCAACCTGGAGAGTTGGGACCCATGGAATTGGTGCCATGCATTATTGCTTTAAAGTGTCTGCATTTGCTCTCCCAATCTCACCAATCCTCTCAGTCCCATGCGTCCAGCCTTATGCCACATCCAGCTGTCGTTGTAGATAGTGTCATTCCAGGTTTCATCAGAGACCCTGAAGGAATTGTAAAGAATGCCCCTGTTTTTTTTGGTTTGTTTTTGAAATTCCTTTTTATAGTGGGTTTGAGCTGATTCTCACTGCCATGATTATGCCAGTCTAGACACACTTGTTTGCCATATGGAGACATTTCAATACACAGGTTTTAAGATTCTTAATAGTCAGATATATTCCTCTGTGGGAAATATGGGATTTTGAGTCCCTTTCACTGAGGAAGGTGTAGGTCTTGTCTATTCCATAGATGGTTTTTGGAACGGTACCTGTGCTTATATCAAACTCTGGTTTTATGCATCACCCCACCTCTCCTTACCCCTTAAGAAGGCATAAGAGTGTTTTCTAAATGTGAGAGTCTGTTCTCTTTCCTAACTCAGTTCATGTGTAGCCATGTTTACAGGATCTTCATAAGTGATATCTTATGATATGTTTCTTTTTCTGTGTGACTTATTTCACTTAGAATCATCGTACCTGAATCCACTCATTTTGCTGCTACTGGTCTTATGACATTGATTTCATGGCTGAGGGATATTCCATCGTACGTAAGTACCACAATTTTTTGAACCATTTTTATCTTTCCTGGAATTCTTAAGGTGTACGCCAGTTGAGGTTCTTGTAAGCAGTGCAGGCCTAAATTTTGGGGTGGCTCTGTCTTATTGATTTTCACTTTTCCCTAGGTATATTCCCTAGACTCGAAGTGCCCTTGGCTCTGTAGCTCTGTTGTTTACTTCTTTTAGGGAACACAATGCACTCCTCTAGAGAGGCACTTGGCAATTTACTTCAGGACCATCAGCATATCAAGGCTCCCTGTTCTCCACGCCTGTCTTGCCTTTCTGGTTTTTACCCATTTTGTGGATGTCCCTTTTGACTCGTGGGAAGAGGTACTTCTTTGTAGTGCAGTTTTGCATTGCCCGCTTGCTTGCTTGGCCAAAAAGGGTGTATGCGTTTTCTCCTGAATATATTCGGGAGAAAACTCATACACCCTTTTTGGCCAGGTGCATCATTGTCGAAGTTGTGCCCCTATTCCTGTGATTTAAAGGTGATTCGAAAGTACCTCGTGAAATGTGTTTCCTGCTATTCTGCCTCCCTTTAAAGTTCGCCTCGATGCCTTCCCTCAACAGATTTTTGGATGATAGTTGCCCTTTATTACTCTGCCAGTTTGTGAATTGCTGTGCCCATTTGCTCCATTTTGTAACTAGTTTTTTGTGAGCTGAACGAAAGTCCAATATTTTGGTTCAGAACCTATACTGTTTCCCGGTGGTTGGCTGAGACTTTGGTTAATTCTTCTTCCTCCGGGGAAATAAGAGTGACATGTGCCCATCCAAAAGACTAACAGCTACTCTCTCATTGGTTCTCCCTCTTCCCTTTCATCCTATGCCAAATTGGCAACCTGTGCAAACCAGGAGGTTAAAGGTGCTGTCTCTCCAAGTTGGGAGATTGATAGTAAAGCAGTTGGAAAGTCAAATTGGACCACCAGGAGAGGGACTATTCATTGAGTTTTAGAAACATTTTGTATTCACAGTGTGTCCATTCTCTAGGTTTCCCATACATGTTATAGCTGTAGTAATATTCCCTTCAACCTGGAGAGTTGGGACCCATGGAAAGGGTGCCATGCATTATTGCTTTAAAGAGTCTGCATCTGCTCACCCAATCTCACCAATCCTCTCAGTCCCATGTGTCCAGCCTTATGGCACATCCAGCTGTCGTTGTAGATAGTGTCATTCTAGGTTTCATCAGAGACCCTGAAGGAATTGTAAAGAATGTCCCTGTTTTTTTTGGTTTGTTTTTGTAATTCCTTTTTATAGTGGGTTTGAGCTGATTCTCGCTGCCATGATTATGCCAGTCTAGACACACTTGATTGCCTTATGGAGACATGTCAATACACAGGTTTTAAGATTCTTAATATTCAGATATATTCCTCTGCGGGAGATATGGGGTTTTGAGTCCGTTTTACTGAAGAAGGTGTAGGTCTTGTCTATTCCATAGTTGGTTTTGTGAAAGGAACCTGTGCTTATATCAAACTCTGGTTTTATGCATCACCCCACCTCTCATTCCACGTTAAGAAGGCATAAGAGTGTTTTCTAAATATGAGACTCTCTTCTCTTTCCTAACTAAGTTCATGTGTAGCCACGTTTACAGGATCTTCATAAGTGATATCTTATGATACGTTTCTTTGTCTGTGTGACTTATTTCACTTAGAATCATCGTACCTGATTCCACTCATTTTGCTGCTACTGGTCTTATGACATTGATTTCATGGCTGAGGGATATTCCATCATACGTAAGTACCACAATTTTTTGAACCATTTTTATCTTTCCTGGGATACTTAAGGTGTACCCAAGTTGAGGTTCTTGTAAGCAGTGCAGCCCTAAATTGTGGACTGGCTCTGAATTATTGATTTTCAGTTTGCCCAAGGTATATTCCCTAGACTGGAAGTGCCCTTGGCTCTGTAACTCTGTTGTTTACTTGTTTTAGGGTACACAATGCACTCCTCCAGAGAGGCTGTTGACAACTTACATCCCGCCCATCAGGATAACAAGGCTCCCTGTTCTCCAAGGCCTGTCTTGCCTTTCTGGTTTTTACCCATTTTGTGGATGTCCCTTTTGACGGGTTGGAAGTGATACTTCTTTGTAGTGCAGATTTGCATTGCCCGCTTGCTTGCTTGGCCAAAAAGTGCTTATTCGTTTTCTCCTGCATATATTCAGGAGAAAATGCATACGCCCTTTTTGGCCAAGTGCATCATTGTCGAAGTTGTGCCCCTCTTCCTCTGCTTTACAAACGATTCCAACGTACCTCTTGAAATCTGTTTCCTGCTATTCGGCCTGATTTTCGGGTTCGCTTCACTGCCTTCCCTCAACAGATTTCTGGAACATAGTTGGCCTTTATTACTCTGCCAGTTTGTGAATTGCTCTGCCCTGAGCTCCATTTTTCAACTCGTTTTTTGTGAGCTGAAAGCAAGTCCAAATTTTTGGTTCAGGACCTATACTGGATCCCGGGCAGTGCCTGAGACTTTGGATAATTATTCTTCCTGCCGGGCAATTAGAGTGCCATGTGCCTGTCCAAATGCCTAAGAGCTACTCTCTCATTTGTTCTCCCTCTTCCCTTTGATCCTCTGCCAAATTGGCAACCTGTGCGAACCAGGAGGTTAAAGGGGCTGTCTCTCCAAGTTGGGAGATTGACACTAAAGCAGTTGGAAAGTCAAACCGGAGCATCAGGAGAAGGACTATTCTTTGAGTTTTAGAAAGCTTTCATATTCACAATGTCCATTATCTAGGTTTCCCGTACATGTTATAGCTGTAGTAATATTCCCTTCAACCTGGAGAGTTGGGACCCATGGAATGGGTGCCATGCATTATTGCTTTAAAGCGTCTGCATTTGCTCACGAATCTCACCAATCCTCTCAGTCCCATGTGTCCAGGCTTATGCCACCTCCAGCTGTCGTTCTAGATAGGGTCATTCCAAGTTTCATCAGAGACCCTGAAGAAATTGTAAAGAATTCCGCTGTTTCTCTGTTTTGTTTTTGAAATTCCTTTTTATAGTGGGTTTGAGCTGATTCTCGCTGCCATCTTTATGCCAGTCTAGACACACTTGATTCCCTTACGGAGACATATCAATACATAGGTTTTAAGATTCTTACTAGTCAGATATATTCCTCTGCAGGAAATATGGGGTTTTGAGTGCCTTTCACTGAGGAAGGTGTAGGTCTTGTCTATTCCATACTTGGTTTTTGGAATGGTACCTGTGCTTATATCAAACTCTGGTTTTATGCATCACCCCACCTCTCCTTCCCCCTTAAGCAGGCATAAGAGTGTTTTCTAAATGTGAGACTCTTTTCTCTTTCCTAACTCAGTTCATGTGTAGCCATGTTTACAGGATCTTCATAAGTGATATCTTATGATACATTTCTTTTTCTGTGTGACTTATTTCACTTAGAATCATCATAACTGAATCCACTCATTTTGCTGCTACTGGTCTTATGACATTGATTTCATGGCTGAGGCATATTCCATCGTACGTAAGTACCACAATTTTTTGAACCATTTTTATATTTCCTGCGATATTTAATGTGTACCCAAGTTGAGGTTCCTGTAAGCAGTGCAGCCCTAAATTTTGCGGGGGCTCTGTCTTATTGATTTTCAGTTTTCCCAAGGTATATTCCCTAGACTGGAAGTTTCCTTGGCTCTGTAGCTCTGTTGTTTACTTGTTTTAGGGAACACAATGCTCTCCTCCAGAGAGGCAGTTGGCAATTTACATCCCACCCATCAGCATAACAAGGCTCCCTGTTCTCCAGGGCCTGTCTTGAATTTCTGGTTTTTACCCTTTTTGTGGATGTCCCTTTGGACAGGTGGGAAGTGATACTTCTTTGTAATGCAGACTTACATTGTCCGCTTGCTTGCTTGGCCAAAAAGAGCGTATGTGTTTTCTCCTGAATATACTCAGGGGAAAACGCATACACCCTTTTTGGACAAGTGCATCATTGTCGAAGTTGTGCCCCTCTTCCTGTGCTTTAAAGGCGATTCCAACGTACCTTTTGAAATCCGTTTCCTGCTCTTCTGCCTCACTTTCAAGTCCGCCTCGTTGCCTTCCCTCAACAGATATTTGGATGACAGTTGTCCTTTATTACTCTGCCAGTTGGTGAATTGCTCTGCCCTATAGCTCCTTTTTTAACTCGTTTTTTGTGAGCTTAACGCCAGTCCCATATTTTGGTTCAGGACCTATACTGGTTCCCAGTCGTTGGCTGAGTCTTTGGTTAATTCTTCTTCCTCCCGGGAAATAAGAGTGACATGTGCCTGTCCAAATGCCTAACAGCTACTCTCTATATGGTTCTCCCTCTTCCGTTTCATCCTTTGCCAAATTGGCAACCTGTGCAAAACAGGAGGTTAAAGGTGCTGTCTCTCCAGGTTGGGAGATTGATAGTAAAGCAGTTGGAAAGTCAAACCGGAGCACCAGGAGAGGGACAGTTCGTTGAGCTTTAGAGACATTTCGTATTCATAGAGTGTCCATTCTCTAGGTTTCCCATACATGTTATAGCTGTAGTAATATTCCCTACAACCTGGAGAGTTGGGACCCATGGAATGGGTTCCATGCATTATTGCTTTAAAGGGTCTGCATTTGCTCACGAATCTCCCAATCCTCTCAGTCCCATGTGTCCAGCCTTATGCCACCTCCAGCTGTCGTTCTAGATAGGGTCATTCCAAGTTTCATCAGAGACCCTGAAGGAATTGTAAAGTATTTCCCTGTTTTTTTGTTTTGTTTTAGAAATTCCTTTTTATAGTGTGTTTGAGCTGATTCTCGCTGCCATGAATATGCCAGTCTACAAACACTTGATTCCCTTACGGAGATATATCAATACATATGTTTTAAGATTCTTACTAGTCAGATATATTCCTCTGTGGGAAATATGGGGTTTTGAGTACATTTCAGTGAGGAAGGTTTAGGTCTGGTCTATTCCATAGTTGGTTTTTGGAACGGTACCTGTGCTTATAACAAACTCTGGGTTTATGCATCTCCCCACCTCTCCTTCCCCCTTAAGCAGACATAAGAGTGTTTTCTAAATGTGAGACTCTGTTCTGTTTCCTAACTCAGTACATGTGTAGCCATTTTTACAGGAACTTCATAAGTGATATCTTATGATACGTTTATTTATCTGTGTGACTTATTTCACCTAGAATCATCGTACCTGTATCCACTCATTTAGCTGCTACTGGTCTTATGTCATTGATTTCATGGCTGATGGATATTCCATTGTACGTAAGTACCACAATTTTTGAACCAATTTTATATTTCCTGGGATATTTAAGGTGTACCCAAGTTGAGGTTCTTGTAAGCAGTGCAGCCCTAAATTTCGGGGTGGCTCTGTCTTATTGATTTTCAGTTTTCCCAAGGTATATTCCCTAGACTGGAAGTGTCCTTGGCTCTGTAGCTCTGTTGTTTACTAGTTTTAGGGAACACAATGCACTCCTCCAGAGAGGCAGTTGGTAATTTACATCCCGCCCTTCTGAATAACAAGGCTCCCTGTTCTGAAGTGCCTGTCTTGAATTTCTGGTTTATACCCTTTTTGTGGATGTCCCTTTGGACCGGTGGGAAGTGACACTTATTTGTAGTGCAGGCTTACATTGTCTGCTTGCTTGCTTGGCAAAAAGGGCGTATGCGTTTTCTCCTGATTATACACAGGATAAAACGCATACGCCAATTTTGGCCATGTGCATCATTGTCGAAGTTGTGCCCCTCTTCCTG